>NC_055998.1:91160533-91481168 GCF_018446385.1 Zingiber officinale | reverse complement strand
GAAAACTAAAAGAAATCCCGGAACTACTCTTACCGCAGGTGAGTAAGCAACTTACCTATCCTTGGACTCAAAATCGGGAAGAGGAGCTGCTAGGGTTCGGAGAAAACTCAAGTTTTCGTCTTCTTCTTGCGCCCATAGATCCTCCTCGACGATGGTGGTCGTACACGGTTGAGGACCAGCCGGAAAAAGGCCTAGCTCCGTCGCCTTCTCCGCCCAAACAGTGGAGTCGCCGTCGCCGTCGCCGTTCGCGAGAGAGGAGGAGAGGGGTTCGGGAGTTTTAGGTCACGGGAGAAACTTAAGTCCTCTCTTAACTTAGGTATTTTATTATCTAACTACTGCTTAAGTATTATTCATCCCTTTCCTTAATTAACACCGGCCGCCAGCACAGCTGGTCAAGTGGGTTTTGCTCGGGTCAAAGGTCTCGGCTTCGATCCCTCAGCCACGCACTTTTATTCCAATTTATTTTAAATGTTCCAACTATAGCTTAAATATATGTCGCTCCATATATGATTAACAAAACATCCGTAGTCCAGATGGTTGGGCTGAGTTCGTTAAGACTCGGGTTCGGGTCCGTGATCTTGGGTTCAAAACCCGGCTTCAACATATATTATTATTATTATTATTATTTACTTCTTCCTCTTGGTAAAAATATCAAACGAACTCCAAAAATTGTATAAAAATACTCTAAAAATTCCTAAATATCTCTAGAATTTTTCTAAAGCATTTCTAGATTTTAATAAGGTCTTTCAGGACTCCAAATCATGAAATTTGAGGTGTTACAACATGTTTAAAACACATTCTAACTTGCTGGATCTGAAGTATAAAGGGTTTAACTTATTGATTTTGAGATGAACATATTCTAAACTTCAAGCTTAAAGTAAGGGATGTGCAAATAAATCCATTACAACTACTTAGGGTATGCTGTGAAGATCAAACAATTACAACTACTTAACATGCTGTGCAAGTAAGCACAATTTCAAAGGAAATCTGAACTACACTCATGAACTAAGGCCCCTTTCAAACTCAGAACTATCAAGGAGAAATCCACACTGGAAAAAAATCAACTACTTGAATCATCACTACAACAAAATCGCTCATAGACATCGGTTTTCCACCGGTGTCTATTTGATTTTCGACCGATGTCTATGAAGCTGATGTTAAAAGTCTGTCATTTTAGACATCGGGTTAAAACCGGTGTAGTATCACTTAACGACACCGGTTTTCGAATCGGTTATTAACCGGTGTAGTATCACTTAACGACACCGTTTCATACACGGTGTAAAACCGATGTAATATTGTATGTTAATAACACCAGTTTTGGCAGCGGTAAATGACCGATGTAATATTACTTTATAACACCGGTTTTACATCGGTGGAAAACCGATGTAATATGTATTTTTTCTAACAGCACAGATTTGATTTTAAAACCGACAATAACAAAAAAAAATACACAAATATTCACAAATTGTACAAATATTCTTCATTCAATAATATCCATAAAATACACAAATATTCACAAATTATATAAATAA
Organism: Zingiber officinale; assembly: GCF_018446385.1. Lineage (NCBI taxonomy): Eukaryota > Viridiplantae > Streptophyta > Magnoliopsida > Zingiberales > Zingiberaceae > Zingiber > Zingiber officinale. The sequence goes on along the minus strand of NC_055998.1, from coordinate 91,479,636 downwards.
TCTTCTTACAACAATATCCATAAAATACCCAAACATTCTTTTTACATCAAAAGCTAGCTAATAAATATCAAAATCAAGATAGAACATTCTTTTAACACATCAAGGTAGAACCGCACTTCAAATGTAATCTAGCATGCATTCAGCCCACTCGAACCGCACTTCATCAATTTCAACTCTGGAGTACTTGAGATTTGTAAACTGTAAAAACACATAAATCCACCATATGTCAAATAACTAAAACAAATGTGTACATGTATCAAATAAAATAGAATACTGAGTTTTTAAAGGCTGCTGTGCAAGATAACGAATATAACATAGAATCTAAAACTTTCATATATGACACTTAGTATATGCTGCTTAGAATATAACATAGATAATTTACTCCTTCTAATTCAAGTGTACAGATTGATAAGAACCGACAGCATCATACAACAACTTACTAGGCATGATAATGGTTGAACAAAGAAATATGACTACACAACAAATCTAGTGAAGCATAGAAGAACAAAGCTACCTCTGATGAAGAGATATACTATTTATTATACTACCTCTGATGCCATCTTGGTATCCTGAATATCCTGCACTAAGCCCCCTATTTTCTGTGATTTTTGCTACCAACCACAGCAGCAAGGAATGCGACAAGAAGGCAGCTGCCTCCTTAGTTTAGCACCCAAAACAGCAAGTTAGAGCTTCCTTTTGGGTCCATTCAATCCTCTAGTAAGTAGAAACTATTTTCCCTTTGGTTTATGATGGATTTGGAGTGTCTTGACCTAAGATATAATCCTCTTGTAGCCCTCTATATTAAAGGCCAACATACATGGAAAATTCAGCATATTCTTCTGAAGTCATAACAGGGTAGGTAAACTTTACTTGTAGTTTTTATTCATTTGCTTCATGTAGGAGTAGATTCTAGTAAATTCCCACACATTTAATGTTTAATGATCGGCTAGGGATAAGATTAGGGATCAACATGATCATTTCCTCCCTATAGCCATGTGGTAGAGGTCGAGCTTGTAGCCTAAATAATGTAGTTAGGTGTCTCTATCTGATTAATGAAAAACATGAATATAGGTAAAAACAAAAGAGGTGAGTAAAATAATGAAGAGGGGTTAAATCATAAAAACAAAGAGTTCCCTATTCTTGAGGTACCCACAGGCATATTGACACTCACTCTTACTTCTAGTTGAACTTGAAATTCATTGGTATAGCTAAATATGGTAATGGGTACCCTTTAAGTTTGATTACCCATTTATCTTAATAGGTTAGGTTAAATTCGAGTATCAATGTATTAGATATTTAGAGGAAGTTGAGCAGGTTAAAAATGTAATCAATACTTTAATCCTAAGGTTACCATTTAAGATAGCTTATCCAGGCACTCTACTCACTGCAGCTCCTAATCTCTAATTCCTTTCTTCTTAGGCAATCATTTAGTCTCCAACTAGTATCTGGTTTGTAACAAAAGCATAGCATCCGATTTGTAACTTATTTTAGGCAAATAAAGCAACCATATAAGCTTATGAAATGAGAGAATGCTACACTCATTAATGGTTGCATAAGGATTGCTTAAGTCAACATATAAATTTTCTTTAATGGGATGTAGGTCAATTAATATGGGTTGTTTAATTCATGTGTTTTATGTTGTGTGAATTGCTTAAGGTCATCCCTAAGCTACTGTACATGCTATGTCAGAGCTAAGTTCGTCCCAATTTGTGTGGGTTCTTTTCTCCTTTTCACCTAAGCCATATGCATAAACCATGTACATATTAAGTAGAAGCAACTAGTTTTCACTCTTGTGAAACAAAACATCTAATGCTTTTTGTAAACGTTTACATGCTATCAAATTAAGAGTGTCAAGTTTTGATTGGAAGTGTGGATGTTTCCAGCGGTATACAGCTTTCTGAAGAATCAAACATAATCAGATACACCGCTACAATGTGATAGTGTACATAAGCATATCACGCATAACAAGCCACAAGTCCTATCAATCTACCATTAATTATGTACTTACATTCATAGTATTGGTTCAAGTCATATCTAAGTTCATGTCGATCTCTTCACATTTATAAAATTTTCAAATAATTAATATTAGCTTCTGCAAATGATGTTGCCCCTACAGATAAAAACATTCATTGGACAATAAAGGTTGAGAAAAATAACCACCTCAAAGTTTCCTTTCAGTTCTGATTCGAGCTTTTTGGTGAGACTCTCGTTGTACAATTCCTCGTAAGCCAACTGAATCTGCTTTCTTTGGGTGGCATTTCTATGCGCTAAAATGTTGATCAGTGTCTTCTCATTAGTTCCCCATCCTGACACATGTAGATGTCGCGGTAAGGCTATTTAGCTTATACAAATTTTGCTTCACTATTTCTTCATAAATTTATATATGCTATTCAAAACTAGTGTATCTGAGCAAGGTATCGAAATACACTGTAGAAGAACTTGCATCTCTCTTATGCACAATGACATTATATGAGGCCTTGATGAACCCATTGCTAGACATTAGGCTTCAAAGGGACAAGGCTTCATGGATGGACAAATAGAACACTTTTGCAAACTCTTACAAGGAAATTTCCAAAGAACATAACAATACTAAGAAACATAAATAACACATGGAAATGAAGACTATAATCTCTGTGCTCCTCTTTTATGAGTTTCATTATGGAATATCACATTATCAAAGGTTTGAAAAATCAATCTTCTATCAATTATTAAAAGAAGAAAAAATCTATGTAAATCAATTGGACAAGAAGAAAACAATTTCAGATATCAAAACAATTATTTGCCTGATCCATTAAATAAAAAAAAACTCATTTCTTGAAGATTTCTTCCTTGGTCTATGTTATGATCACAAAAACTATCAGAGATAACAAGTTCATATCACTTAGAAAGATGAAACCTCTCTATTTTCTGGGAAATATGTAGATTTATTTCTGATCGGTGTTAAAAAAAAGTAATCTTGAACTCATAGAGGAATGATCTAAGCATTAGATCTGCATACAACTATGTGCTATTGCTACAGATTGCTGATCGGCATAAAAAAAAGTCATCTTGAACTCACAGACAAATGATCAAGCATTAGATCTGCAGATACCTCATTAGATCTAATGATCAAGCATTAGATCTACACTCATTAAGATAAGATCCATATAGTTAAGCCCAAATAATTAAGACAAACACATCACGATTAACATGATAAAGGTACAAATAGTAGCCACTTGATTGCTTTGAAAACACTCCAGAATTCTAGCCTTCAATCTGGAAGAAAAACAAGAGTTGCAAGGATCTTCAATGGTTACTTTGAACACTACATTTCATTAACTTAAACAAAAAATCAGAGTGGTTTTATTATTTTTAATATTTTTATACTTATTCAGCTTTTTCATATTTTTGAAATGCTTCATTATTTTTAATTTTTTATTCAGTTTTTAAGTGAATGAATGGGATGAGAAAACGACGATCGATATTCTTCTCCCACCTTTGTAGCTAAGACAATAAACAGTGAAAGTTTAAAAGAAGAGCTTGAAAAATGTCCCAACTTTTTCTTCATTTTTATCCATCTACCACTCTTTTAAGTTTCATAATGTACAAACAAATTTCGCTTTAAACTAAGAGAAAACTTACCGCGTGTGATAAATAAAAAAAATATTAGTAACAAAAAAGAACCTGAAAGGCTCTGAAAGTCTAGAATTCTGGCAGCAGCCATCCAGCTCTGTTAGTGCTTCTTCAACACGATCACCAAGCAGATGTAGCTGCATATAAAGAAATGTTAATTAGGCAGCATACACAAAAGAAAATTTGCAAAGAACCCAAATAAGGGGTTTAATAATGCTCATCCAGCTAAATTGGTATATAGTTAGATGCACATCAAAGGGTAAAATTGAGAAATCCGTAAACGATGCTGCAGGGGAAAATTCATTGAGTGGAAATTACCCAAAGATTTCAAATCAACTTCTCACGAAGACACAAATTCGACTCTAAATCATTCCGAAACCCTCCAATTAGGAACCAAAACTTCAAGGAAAGCTCGAATCACTTCTGACCTCTCTGTGACCCATTCTAACAAACAGGTAACGTGCAACTCTCTACAACTTGTTCATCATGGAAAACACAACACAACTCAACCTCAAATCATCGAACACCAGCCAAAATCTCTAGGAAAACCTACTGTGAACACATCAGAAATCACTGTCAAACAATTTTGGGTAACATACGCAAACCAAGCAGTAACCTTCAACCGAAACCTCCAACAAGAACACATCCCACCGAGAAGAATCCAACCCGAATCGTATACAAAGAAAAACCAATCAAACACATCCACAGAAGAGGAAAACATATCGAAAGCGTCTACAAAAGAAGTAAATCAAAACATCTCCAGGAAGAACAATCAAAGCCTTTACCAGAAGAATACCAGTCGAAATCCATACCAAATCCTCACTTTCTATAGGTTTTCCACCCCACTATACCTCATGGATTTCGAGTTATCACAGGTAGATACACTTGCCTCTTTCTTCTTCGTCTCGCCTCCACTCGTCCCCGCGTTGTGCCCCGTCAGCTGTGGCGCCGCCTGTGAAGCTCAGCTAGGCAGCGAAATGGCGCGACGAGTGGCTCTGTCGACTCGGGAAAAATGGAAAGAAGAGAAGGGTCGGCGGAATCGGGCAGGGAGATGTGACGAGGAAATGAACCCACTGTTCAAAGGGGACGGCGACGGCGAGAAATCGAGGGAGCGGAAGTTGAGGCGGCGCCAGCAGCTAGGGTCGAGGGAGGCGCGGCGCCAGCAGCTAGGGTCGAGGGAGGCGCGGTACCAGGACTTGCAGACGAAGGGGACGGGGACAGCGACGGCGAGATCTCCGAGGGTGAGACGGCGGAAGGGGAAGAGGGAGATGAGGCTAAGGTTTAGGTTTAGGTTTAGGTTTATGTTGAGAGAAGGGGCACGATATTGGTTTAGGTTTGGAGGGAATTTTGTGAAGTCTTGTAAATTTTGGCCGATGAAAAAATTAAATTATTTAAGAAGGGGTTTATTAACATCGGATTTTAAAAACCGATGTTAAAATCGGTGTCTATTAACCAAAAAAAGGGCACTCATAGACATCGTCTAAAAAACCGATGTCTATGAGCTAAAATCTGCGCTCATAGACACCGATTTTTAGAAAAACCGGTGTAAAATACTCAAAGACTTCGGTTTTAGCCTAAAACCGATGCTGTTCCACTGATGTCTATGAGCGATTTTGTTGTAGTGCATGCTCATTAATTACACGGAAAAATCTGAAACAGGAACAAGAAGCATGCTATGGATGGTAAGAAAAACCCTAGCATGGCAATTCGGCACAGCAACTCAACCTTAGAAATTCGGCCAGATAAACAAAGCAAAGAAAGGGAAAGCTCTAGCATACAATACTACTCGGCACGGTGAAATCCGGAAGCAAGAAAGAAAATCGAAGCTCGGAGCAACTCCTACCACAGGTGAGTAGTACTTACCCTTGCTTTTAGAACTTACAACCAAGAAGAAGGAGGTCTAGGGTTTCGGTGAAGCTTCAATCTCGGCAACTTCTTGGTGTTCCCGAGTTCCCTTCGTCGCGGTGACCACGCAAGGGTGAAGGCCGGCCGGAAGAAGCCTTCGTCAGCCGTCGGAGGGAGGAAACCCTAGCTCCGTCGTCTTCTTCGCCCAAGCACAGCGCCGTCGCACGCGAGAGAGAAGAAAGGGAATAGGTTTCGGGTTCGGGAAAACACTTAAGCTCTCTTTTAAATCTAGGGTTTCCTATTACTAACTATACCTTAAATATCTATCTCTACTTATTTGGCTAACAAAACCCGCGTAGCTCAGCTGGTTGGTTGTGCTCGGTTAGGTCGGGATCGACCCAAGGTTATGGGTTCGAGTCTCACCTTCAACGGTTTTTTGTCAAAACTTCTTTCTTTTTGTAAACATACTAAACGACCTCCAAAAATTACGTAAAAATACTCTAAAAATTCCTAAAAATCTCTAGAATATTTTAAAAGTATTTCTAAATGTTTTTGAAGACATTTAGAACTCGAAATAGGAAAAATTGGGTTGTTGCAATATTTATTAAGTTGACTGCATCCAATATATATAAAAAACAATATACCATGAGATAAAATACATACTTGAAATCCAACCCCACAAAATATGGATGGGTAGTATGGTGAGTTAGAGTTTTTGGCTTCATTAGCAAGAATAGTCCAATAAGCATTTATGCAATCCCCATTGGTGTATTGAGTCCAATCAAATATTGTCATAAAAGATTTCATATCTAAAGAGAGAGTATTGTTCAACCATATTGGAAGCACCGTAACCCTACATACAAAGATATACAAGATGAAAAAAAAATTAAGTTAGCACTAATAAATATTATTCAACTCCAATAATCATCACTTGTTAACATGAGTATATAATTACGCTACCAACTGACTTACTCTAACTGACTGAGCTTCAATAATGCATCGGCTATCACACCATCTTTAGTCTTCTTAAAAAATATTTTCACTTGCTGAAATAATTAAAATACTAATATGTCATTAAGGATTATAAAATAATGACTTACCTACACTCGACCCTACCTTCAATATTTTGGTCTTAACTTTCTTAAGTTCATCACATTTTATTTCTATATTTGATGAACTTGTCTCTTCGGTCTTTGATGGTGCAGGAGAGTCTGGTTCTACATCCTGAACAATCTGTTTGTTTGTTTTTTTACAATCTGATTTTAAAATTCTCTGAGTTCTCTTTCTTTTGGGGCCTAGTACAAAATTAGTTGGTAGTCTAGTCAAATTAGGATCTATGCCTTCTTTATCCATGGTAGGGGATGCTCGTGGCTCTGGTGAGACCTTGCTTTATAGGACTTTTTGGAGCTCTTTAATTTTATTTTTTGGCATCGGCTATGATTTTGTCTTTTACAATTAAAATTTAGTTATTCACTACAGCATTGCTAGTGTCAGCCTTGTTGCCACTCCTATCTTGTTCCTCACGCAGTTCACTTATTTATAGATCTTTTTCTTTAAGCATAGACTCCATGTCAGCAATTAAAATATCATTTGTTGTTAAGAGACTATCCTTTTCATTTATAACCATTGCCAGGTTGTTATTAGCATCCTCCAAACTTTTAGAAGCTTTATGTAATTGTTGCTTTAAACTTTCAATTTTTTTCTCCCTTTTCCTTGTACTGACTACAATCTACCATATCTGCACACTGCAGTATACCTTCTTCGGCTTGATGTAAAGATCCTTGCCCAACCAACTCAAGGACTTCAGTTGGTGGAGCCCATTTCGGTAGTAAATCCAACTCTGACTCTTCCAAAATTAAATCTACAAAACTTTTATCTGTAGTTACACGGCCTATCAACTTTTTGACTGTGCCAACATGATAGTTAAGCCAACTCCACCATAGTATTCTAGGAAATTGTTCAGGATGGTCTGTGATCTATGATGCTGATGTGCTATAACCAATATCGTGAGATATATATAATCGAACTTACAACCAAAAATATTTGGAAATCCTTGAGCAAGGGAACCTTGGGCGTTGAATCAGCAACTAGTGGGTTTGGTCTCAATGTAAGCTCCAAGTCAATGGCTGTTAATTGAGGAGCCATGAAACTGTATACTACATTGCACCGGTTAAACCTAGCTAAGTTGTCAAAATCATCTACATAGTCAATTAGGGAGAGCACAGGTATTCTAAGAACACTGCTGCTACCATAAAATAGAATATTTGTAAAAAAAATATAGGATATACAACTGACAGTACAACTTGTCATTTGATCTCAAATTCATTTTCTCCAAATGTTTCGCAGAACAATCAGAATCTTGAAAAAACTCCATGTACAGTGCGCTGGAGGCCTCATTTAAATTAAGACGAACTATCTCTCCATTGTCGGGTAGGTCTAGAATCAATGCAACATCTACCTTTGTAAATTTTAGTTTCTTCCCATGGAAGATATAGTTTTGTTCCTCCTGATACCAATTATCAAACATATTATGGACCTAAGCTCTTATAAAAGAACTATTAGGGAGGTCGAGAATCCATGAAAAAGGTGTACCTCGAATTTTCTGTTCTTGTTCTATAGTCGATTTAACATATGAAATAAATTTTCTGAAAGTACTTTTCTAGTTCATTCTTTTAGTTCTTCCTCTGTTGACATAACTTAGATAACTTGGTCGAGCGACACTTCCACTTGTTAACGCTCCTTTTGTAGCCATTCCGAACTTAGCTACCATATAATCACACATAGAAAAACAAATCTTAGATTCCGTAATAACGACTATGCTCTTATTCTAACATGCCCTTAACATTAACACAAATCCTAGGTGAAACCATTATAGAAACAACCACTAAATTAGCAACGGATCTACGTACGAAACCAATGGTTGGATGCCGATGATGCTAGCTAGAGTCACACCTCGAATGGAGCTACGTAGGATGCCTTCGAGAAAGGAGATTTTTATTGCGCTTCAACTTCCTTGAATTAACAACCTCCCTGGTTGTAACCAAGTAAAACTTCGGTGCCTCTGTCTTTCAGTTTATTTCTTTTATTTATACAAGTGTTCTTTTAAGTTCGAGAAAGGGTTTGTTTCTGTTTTAATTATGTAGGGATATTCAACCCCCCTTCTAGTCGGCCAATGGTCTCAACATATCAAACCCACGTTAGGTCAGATATGATATCATATCAGGCCCAATATAAGGCTGAAAATTTTCAAAACATGTTACAACCCCTAGAGAACTTTACATTAGTAATGGATATCACCATTGGAGTCCTTGCAATACTAGAATCTCACAAGACTTGAAATGAGTCCAATCAGAGGTGTTTAGGTCCATCAGTGGATTTTGACCAAAATCCACTGATGGCCCTACACTACTTGGATTTACTTAAAATCACGCTCCTTATGAAAGTTTGAGGGGGGAGATGGTATATACACCCTAACTAAGAAGTTCTTGCTCCGTGCCAGTTGGCACAGAACATGTGAAGCTTGGAGTTACCAGGATAATAACCAATTTTTTTTTACTCATAATTTAGTTACATTGGAGTTCAATAATTACATGCCTAATTTAAATTTCGAAGCAGACCTTGTACACTTGAAACTGAGTGTTGAACCTATCCTATTTGGATTTCTGAAAAATCCTAACTGTTACCAAGTTTTTAGTTTTCAGAAGATATATATGGTGTGCATTATAAGTTATATAAATTATGTCTCTTTTCACTGATAAGCACCAACATGCCAATTTGGATATTGTGATTTTTAGTTCACTAATCACTATGCAATAGTATTATTATTCCTGTGACAGTTTAGTATACTCTTCTCATATCATACATATCACTGTATTAAACAACATAGACTACATACAAAGATATAAAACTACCAACACTACGTAATTGTACCTTTACTTTTCCTACCAACTTTTTGGCTTACAACACTATGAATATTTAGTCCAATGTTTTACAGAAATTATCCCTCAAAATTGATACAATTACATCAATTCTAATTTTTTTCATGTCTCCTTGTTTGAAGTCCATCTTCATATCGTATAGAAGACATCGAATGTATTAGATCACAAAGAAGTCACAGTCAACGCTGTAAATAACATCACCAATTTAATGTTCAATATTTTATATCAATATTTTCTATTTACACTCTTTGCTCGACTTACCTAGCTTATTGTTGTGGACATTCTATTGTGCGAGACATCTATTGATCGAAGGGATAATGCCTTTCAAATTTTGGATCAATAGCAGTAAGGTGCTCATGACTAGAGTTTTAAATCTAATGCCTGTAAGATTGAAGAGGAAATTTAAATTTTACATCAACTAACATTTATACTACAATACAAACATACACATGAATATTGGATGCTCACCACTACTTTAAATTCATATTTGTATTTTCTTCCACTTGCTAGAGAATTGTAATGATTGAATGTCATTGATTTGGTGTCCACCATCAACAAGTGGAAATGTGCATTATCACTGCACAAAGGTATAAAAATATATCTAACCTCTTTATCTTCTGTATCTATCTTTATCAGCTGTTGGAAGGCACCCTTGCTTGAGAATTTTATTAATGACTACAAATATAAGTCATACATACTTAACCAAATAATAAAATGTATTTAAATTTTAACTATTCTCATATTGATTCCTTACTGTGAAGAAGGTTGAACAATATATAGACTTGTTGTATGTCCTACCAGATGAGGATGCCCCTTCTAAATAGAATTTTACAATATGTGTCAATTACCTCTCCTTTTGTCAACATCTCTCCATTCACACCGGATAAGAAGGAATACACATTTAAACCAAAGGGCGGTTCCTCCCAAACTAATTCATTTTTAAACCTACAAAGTAAATCAATGATTATAATTCATAAAATTTAATTAGAGAACCATATAATTATCTAAATTAGAAAAGCATATAATTATCTTGACTTATAAATTAATTAAATCAACTATGTAATTCACATACTTTAGTTTCTCTAACTCTTTTAACAGGTACACCACATCTTTGTCCTGTTTCTTTTCTTCAAAGTCTTAAATTACTTTTTCACAAACTATGCCCATAAACATAAGAGGAATTTAAATAATGAATTAAATCAAACAAATTACTATAAAATTTATAAATATTGACTTATAGCAATGACTTCTTTCCTCATTTTGTTATGTTTGGCAATCCTATCTAGATTCTTCTCTGCCTCTTCTTCAGAATTGTCTTCCTTCAATTGTACAATGTCTCTTTCTTCTTCCATATCATCCACATTAATTTTTCCTTTCTCCTTCTCTAGAACATCAGGTTCTTTTACAAATTTTTTTCCCTCTCCTTGTCTTGAAACGTTCTCGGCAAGTTCACATATTTGTATATTTTTACGCTGCCTCTTAAATAAAATTTGGAGCTATAATGGACTATCAATTGGAGTATCCTTGTAATCATAGCGACTTCTGTCACGCCCTCTCCTACTTTTTGTTGCAAAAGCTACTGGTTCACATTGAGGATCATCTACAGGCTCGCTATATTTAGATTGCATGCCTTTATTTTCTAATATTTTAAGTAATTCTTTCACGCTATCATTCAAATGCATGTTCTCCATTGTTAGCTTCTTAATTCTATTTGCTTGAATAATGTAATTACAACATTCCTTATTACTTAGGGTTCCTTCTTCATTTACTTCAAATTGGGATGTCTCCATTGCACGTAGAATGTCATCAACGCCAACAAGGTTCTCAACCAATGATTTCTCATATTGGATAGAGATTAGGTCAATCATAACTTGTCAAATTATTAAAACACATATTGAAAAAGGATTTTTAACCTAACTAAAGTCACAGTATTGAAAATTTACCTTTTCAAATGGGACTCGATCGAACAAATCCCTCACCTTACTAATATGCAAAGGAATATCCCTCCGCTTATTTATTCTTGCTTCTTCTATTTTGTATGATTTTTGGATTGGAACATGCTCCAAAAATCATGTCTGATTCACCATCACAAGTGTTAACTATTCATACATATCCACAAAATATTGTTAAGTTTAACATCAATTATAAACTTATTGCCAAAAGACCAGCAAAGCCCTTTAGGTAAGGGAGGTTGATATTAGAATGTATTATCTGAGTTAATGAAAATATGCCCCCAATCTTAGGTAATTGTGGAGCTATAAATTCATGGATGACTTCAACCCAGTTGAATCTAGCAAGATTCTCAAAATCATCTACTATATCTATAAGACATAAAGGGACCTTATATGTACTAGAAGAAAATAAGACACAAACAAATATATACAAAATATAGAATTTACAAAATAATAACACATCATCTTCTCCTTCAACGCGATTGGCATAAAATTTAAGCAACTCCTCAATTCTTGATCTAGTAGCTTCTTTTTTGTTTGAGAAGTATGTTAGAAAGAGGTTACTGGATGCTTTTGTTGAATTGATTGGAATCAAAGCTCCTCGGTCTGCAATACCAAGCAACAATGAAATGTCTCTTCTTGTGAAGGCAATTGGAACACCTAACCAAGTTAAATGATTAGTTAACTTATACGAACATATACATAAGTATGGGGCACACCGTGGGCCTGATATGATCATATCAAGCCCACGTTAGACCTAATATGGGATCGTATCTGTAACGCCCGAAATTTCTTAAAATAATATCCTAGTATTTTTTTGGAATTTTAGGATATTTTTATGGAATTTTTTTTTGATAGCGGAAGTAGCAAAAACAAATAGAAAACGAAAATAGCCTACGCGGGAATTGAACCCGAGACCTATTAGGTCCTACGACTTATAGCGGACTCTAGTAACCAAGTGAACCCAGCAGGGCCGTGCTGAAAGAGAAGGGAGGCAATAGAATTTATATTGGAGTTGGACGAAATTACCCACTTAATATAAATAGGGAATTAATAAGTGAAGAGTTATTTTTTTTTCGTAACTTTTCTCCTTCTCACCCTAACCTCACGCCGCCCCCTCCCTCTCCTCCTCTTTCCCTCGGCGCACCAAGCCCCAAGGGCTAGGGTTCCATCCCAAAGGTTCCAAGAGCGCCTTCCGGCGACGACTCCGGCACGAGGACGCTTCCCTTCGTGAGAGGAACACGTGGACACGGGAAAATCGTCGAGAAGATCGTCTCCGCCGGGAATTTAGCGATTAGAATCGTAAGAAACCTAGCACAGGAGGTAAGAACCCCCTCACCTACAGTATAAGTAGTTTCGTGTGATTGCATGCTTTAGTTTAGTAATTTATGGATTTTTGGGCACATAGGGTGTGCAACAGTGCATACCAAGTGCTCGATAATATGTTTAGTACAATTAAAATGCAACTTAGGCATTTTAACAGGTTAGCTAAATGCGATAGAAGCATTTAATTAGTATATGCAGTTTTACTACAGCTTATATGCACTACGGTCCAATGGGTGGGCTCCCATAGTCGCCTCTAGGTTCAGCCAACCTAGCTCTAGGTTCAGATAACCTAGAAAGAGCAAGACAAGAATTAATTAGCTATGTTCAGTATTTTACTTTCTCAGTGACACTGTACTGGATTACATATCCGTTGGGTTGGGCTCCCATAGTCGCCCCTAGGTTCAGCTAACCTAGTAACCCTACTAAATTCGGGACTTGCAAACCCGGGTCTAGTTAGGGATGCGCGCATAACACGTACAGTTGCCGGACCCAAATAGAAACATAATTATTATTTTAATCTATTTATGAATACAGTTTTCAAAACTTCACAATAGTTATGTGGATTCAGTACAGCTTTAGTATTAGTTTAGAATTAGCTTAGTTCAGTTTTGGTATCAATTCAGTTCTCTATTGATACAATATGATAGTTTATGTTAGCATTTATTGTCATGGCTAGTTTGTTTGTATGCCATGCTATGCTCTTACATGTTCAGTATTCATATGTTTCAAATAGCATGTTTTAAAAACATAAATTGCATCGTATGCATGTTTTAGTGAGGTAGATGGTTTCTTACTAAGCTCTCAAGCTTACAGATACTATTTTCCTTATACTGCAGATAAGGGTAAAGGGAAGATGGACTAGCGGAGGCTAGAGGTCAATGCAATGATGAAGATGTGTGTGGAAGGAACCTGGAATGAAGATCTTGGAGAAACTAGCAAACTAAGACTTTAGATTTTATATAATGTTATTTCCGCACTTTAGTATGTTTAAATACCATGAACTAGTGAACTATGCATTAGGCTATGCTTAGAATATTGAATATTTGTTGTTAGAATGTTTCCCAACCATTTTATAACTTGTATGTGTGAACTTGGCACGAAACAGTGCTGAAATCAGACTGGTGGTACGAAATCAGAAACCCCAATCGATCGGCCGATCGATTGGAGGCTTCTCAATCGATCAGCCGATCGATTGAGAAGTTCGTACTGCGAACAGTAAGCTCCTGGATCGATCAGCCGATCGATCCGGATGCCTTCGGTCGCGAACAGAAAGCCCTGGGATCGATCACTGGATCGATTGTCCAGTCTGGATCGATCAGCCGATCGATCCAGAATATTGCCCGAGCACAGTAGCGTGCTGAATCGATCACTGGATCGATTCAACCTAAGTTTCGCATGCAGTAGCATGCTGGATCGATCACTGGATCGATTAGACCATTCCAATCGATCCACCGATCGATTGGGAAGCCTGATAGAAGCGGGAAACCCCTTATTCCAGTTCCTTGACCATGGGGAATGTAATATATGACATGAATAGGTTGATTACACCCCTTAGCACGTATAGAATAAAGAAATGATAATAGTTTAGCCAAGTTTTAATTAGTACAGCTTCCGCACCTAGACTTAGTGATGGTCATGGATATAGCTTAGCACAGCATATTGTGACGGTCCGGCCTTACAGCCTAGTTAGTAGAAGGTGGGTCGTTATAGTATCAGGCCCACGTTAGGCCTGATATGATATCATATTAGGCCTACATTAGGCCTGATTTGGCATCGTATCAGGCCCACATTAGAATGATCTCATATCAGGCCCTCGTTTATCATAAGACCCCACTATCAGTGCCATTAGCTGACTAAAATATTCACCTTTTCATTTAAAATATATTGGTCAAAATACCACAGATATGCTACATATCTTATATGTCCAAAAAAATACTAATGGGTGACTGTTTGATCAACGCTATGTATCAGTCATATAATGTAACGATCACCCTTCTTACTACTCTACTACTCTCTAAGGTGACCGTTACTTAACTACTAACTCCACTTAACCGGTGTGATCGAAACCACGAGGAGTCCTTACCGAAAAATTTCGACAGAGTCTCCCCTATACCGGTGACCAAAATCTTAAATACAAACACTATATACACAGCCACAGGCGGCTGGAACATATAACAAACACCCACACAGTTTAATAAGTGACAAAAACTATAATATCTACCTATTGCATAGAAACTCATCACAGCATGCAAACTAAAACACGAATAAACTCAATAGGAACATAGAATATAAAATACAGTCTCAATGACATCAACCATAGAGTACAACTCAATTACTTCTTATCCACTAAACAGGAAAAACTCAAAACTTCCTAGATCTTTCCATAGTCCTGGCATCACACATCTCCATCAGACATCCTCCTTGTCGCCTTCCTCTTTACACTTTAACTTTTCCTTTATCTGCAGTAGGAGAAAAAAATAAATCTATAAGCGAAACGCTTAGTAAGTACTAATCTATCTCACAAAAACTCGAAAGTGCATAAGATACAAAGAATGCTAAAACTGAAATGCTAAAAGAAAAGCTACACATGCTCATCTATAGCAAAGCACTAAAATAAACTGCATACTCATGATATATAAGAATAAATCTGCTTGCTGGAAATAAAGCTAATCATGCTCAATAAACTCATAAGGAAAGTAAATGAAAACTAATACTGTATGCTTAGCATTATAAGAGCTAAACTTTACTGGTTCTAAACATAGGTGATACTTGTTTCATTTACTTATAACCTTATACTTGAAATTAAGATTTAACTTTCTTCTTTTCTTTCTCTTTCTTGGGCCCAGGCTTAGTACCATCTTATGCGCGCTCTCTAATAGAGACTGAGGTAGCGAGCCTCCAGTCCTATGAGGATAAAGACCTTGGTCTTACCAGGGCCAAGACCTTGGAATTGGTCACCTGGATTTGTTTAACGACAACCTTGGAAGTCGGGTACTAGCCTCTTACTTTAATGTACTTGTTATCTTTTCTAACTAGACCTTGGTCTTTTTCTTACTTGTAGTTACCCATAATCCTCAAAAGGTTTAATAGGGCACATAATTATTCCACTAAAATACATGGCTATTCATCTTATTAAAATAGCAAAAACAACTAACTATATGCTTCAAATTAAAGAGCTATTAAAAGCTAACTAACACATATATATGCATATGTATCAAAACAGGAAACTAGAAACTAAATTATAATTCAATATTGCTCATGCTATTCGAATACTGCAAGTGTATCTAACAAGTAGAGAATTGCAACTAACTGAGCATGCTATAAAAATAAAGCAAGCAAATCAAACTACAAGATAAGCTTAATAGCTATTCATGTTCAAGAAATTCAAGAAACTAACACTACATACTTTAAATGAAGGTTGTTCTTGCCTTTCTGAGTAGCAAGGGAAATACTAAACCTATTCTAACTAAATAAAGGGATGTTCTTGCCCTTCTGAGTAGCAAGGAAAATGTTAAACCCATCCTAACTAAATAAAATCTGCATGCCATACTAAACTAAAGTACCTAAAAATAACATGGTACAACAAGGAAAACTACAAACTGCATGCTAAAAGGAACAGAAGCTGTTCCTATTCGGAACTCATGGAAATCCAAGGTTAAAATACTAAACTTAAAGCTAATCATGTTCATGGAATTAACAAGGAAAGCTAAGCTACAATGATCACTATGTACAGCTGTTCGTACCCATCTCATAGCAAGAAAACTATGACTGAAATTATCTAAATTGTCGAAATCAACTAATTGGAATTGAATACTTTAACAACTGAAACTGGATGCTTAACAAATCTGAAATTTAAACCTTCTGGAGTTTTAAATCCCATATAAAACTTATTTTCATTCCAAATTCTTAGCACGAACAAAAACTAGAATCTGCAAAACTTCTCCTAAGACATAGGTTATTCATGCCACTGCAATACAAACCGAAAGCCAAACATCCTCCTGTTCAGTACCACGGTAAGCAAGCAAAAGAAACCAAAAGGCTACCCAACAGCATCCATTCCAGTGACCACAAAACCAATCCCTCTCCTCCTTTCTTTAAGGTTCACGGCAGCAAGCACAGTAAGCACCAAAACTTCATTGTTTTAAGCCTTAAATACCAATGATCACTGCTAAACAATAGAAAAGGGGACATAAACTCACAGCTACCCCTAAATTAAAAACCGAACAGCACTACATGGCACAGAACAATCTCACGGCAGCAAACACAAGTAGGAAAAATATGTACAACATGCTTCAAATTCAAGAGATACAAGAAAACATCCAAACAAATTTGGAGCAACTCCTACCATAGGTGAGTAGTACTTACACAACGTTCTTGGACTTACAATCGAAGGAGGAAGGTCTAGGGTTCGGAGGAGATGAAGATCTCGGCGATCCCTTCCTATCCACGTGTTCTCCTTGATGAGGAGACCACGAATCCGTAAATGGCTCCCGAAAAGAAGTCCTCGTCGGCCGCCGAAAGTGGAGCCCTAACGCCAGCTTCGGTTTCGCCCAAGCAAAAGTCGTCGTCGCGTGAGAAGAGGAAATCGCGGCGTCAGGAGAGAGAGAGGAGGAGAAAAGAGTTTCGGGTCGGGAGAAAAACTAAACCCTTTTCTTATAACTAGGGTTTTTAATAATTACTATACCTTAAATATTATTCACCCTTTCCTTAATTAACAAAACCCGCTGGCACAATTGGTTGGCTGCGTTCTGCTTAAGGCGCAGCTCGCGGGTTTGAGTCTCGGCTGCAACCATTTTTCTTCCTATTTATTTCCTATTCATTAACTCCTGCTTAAATAGAATATTTCTCCTTTTTTAATAAGAAATGACCGCTAGCACACTTAGTCAACCATGATTTGGCCAAGTCAAAGGTCATGGTTTCGAATCCTCAACCGAGCGTTTTATTCCCATTTTATTTAAAATGTTCCTAACTACTGCTTATATATATTCCGTTCCATATATGTTCATAAAAAGGGTGTGGACCAGTTGGCTGGCTGGATTTGGTTAAGGTTCGGTTCAGGTTCGAGTTCCACGGTTCGAATCTCGGCTTCAACGTTTTTTTGTCGAAACTTCTTTCGTTTAGTAAAAATACCAAACGACCTCCAAAAATTGCATAAAAATACTCTAAAAATTTCTAAAAATCTCTAGAATATTTTAAAAGCATTTCCAAATATTTTTAAGGACATTTAGAACTTGAAATAGGAAAAATTGGGTCATTACATATAAAATAATAGATCCATGATGCCTTCCTTTCTTTGTGAATGCTTAAATTTTTTTTTTAAAGTGACCTAATACACTGTTCCAATGTAGTTTCTATCCAACATCAATTGAACCCTATAATTTAGAAAAATTAAAATTTTTAACCATACTCATTGAGGTTTTCAAAATCACAAAGTTTCTAAGGTAATATCTTTACAGATAATTGAAGCGGAGAGGATGATGTTGGATCGCATTGGTCGGCTAGAAGGGGGGTTGAATAGCCATGTAAAAATAAAAAAAAATATCCTTCTCGAACTCTCAGAATAACACTTGTATAAAATAAAGTAAACGAATAAAATTGAAAGAAGAGGCAAAGGGAATTTTACTTGGTTACAACTGGGGAGGTTATTAATCCAAGGAGTGAGTCGCACTAGTATCTCCTTCAGGCGGAGAAGCCTCTTACAACAATGACGCACAGAAAAATAGAAGCTAAACTCTAAAGAAAGCGTACAAGTGTTGGAAATGCTAATTGCTTGAGTTGATTAAAGCTTATGGACCAAGGTTATATTTATAGCCTTGGTCAGGGCGCTTGGAAGAGTTCCTGGCGCCTGGAAGGGGATAAAATTTTATCTCTTTCGCAAGGATCGCAGTTTGACCGTGATCCAGATAAAATCTCGGTTCGGGTGCCGGGAAGGGTTCCGGGCGCCCTGGACTGTTCCGGGCGCCTAGACCCTCAAAGTCAACTCCTGTTGACTTTTTCAATCCGGGCCATCTGCTCCGGTCCCGCTTGCCTCGGTCCAGGTCTTCCACTTTGGCTCCGCTCGCTTGGGTGATCTTGGCCATCCGAAATAGGGCTCACCCAAACCCAACTTCCGACATTCTCGAGCAACCTTCCGCTCCGGCTTCTCATCCCACAGAAACGCCACGCGCCTCCTTCTCATCCGCCCGCGTACTTTTTCGCAGCACCTCATCCCTCGGGCGCACCGAGCCCGTCGACTCTCTCCCATGTCGTCCTTCTCGCTAACTGTGCCTTTTGCTCAACTCGCTGTGCTCCTAAGCTCCTGCACACTTAGACACAGGGTTAAAACACCACAAGATCTAACTTAACTTGTTGATTATATCAAAACAACCTTGGCGTTCCAACAATCTCCTCCTTTTTATGTGACCAACCCACGTTAAGCTAGGGTAAATAGACATAAAAGTAAAATAACTAATATTGCAATAAAGTGCAAAAAGATAGAAAAAATAATTGTAGGTCTACCTCCCCCTAGACTTATAATTTTCCTTCTCCTCCTTTGATCACATAAAAAATAGGGTTATAAGAGAACTCTAAGGGTAAGAATTTTAAAACTTTGAAAAATAATTTTGATATTACTTAACAATTTGCAACAATTTCAAATAAGTTTCTAAGTTTAAAAATTCTAAGTAAGAAAAAAAGATTCGAAGTTAGATAAATTGCAAAAAGAAACTTTGAAAGTTTTCTAAGTAAAGCTTTAGGTAAGAAGATTTTCTGAGTAAAAAAAAAAATCTAATTTTAGAAGAAATTTTAACTTAGGTAATTTTTTTTGAGAATTTTTCTAAGTAAAAAAAAAATTACGCAAGAAATTTTTTCTAAGTATAAAAATATTTTTAAAAAAACTTTTTTTAAAAAAAACTTTAAAGCATTATTTCATTTCAACCTTAATGCTTTATCAAAAAATTAATTAAACAATTTATTTTAATATTTTGGCTTCCAGACAGTGGCGAGGCACTAGGCCTTCTTGGTTATTGGAGCAACAACCACTTTCTCAGACAAAGCCTTATAAAGAAATTAATTGTTTATTTTTTTTGCTGGAAGAACTAAGTCTAATTTTAAATTTTAAGTTAAACATGATTTTGGAACCCAATATAGGTTCCAACCAACTGGATTAACCAAAAATTTCTTAGAAACATACCTTTTTGAAACATTCCTAATTTGTCTCTTGTGATATCTAAAATATCAATTTAAATTATTGAATTTTCTAAAATTTGTATTATTTGAACATGCATGATTCTTTAGAGTATCTATTTGCATTTTTAAATTTTCATTTTCTACTTTTAATTTGTCTAACTCTTCTAATGGGTAAGATTTAGCTAGTATTACTTTTAAATTTTTAATTTCCTTTTCAAATTTATAACAATCTTTGGTTAACAGCTTTACAAGCTTAAATAATTTATCAGGTGGGAGAGATCGTACCTGACTTACCTTGTCAATCTCGTTATCCGTAGCTCCCCCTGAATTGTTGCTTGCTTCCAACGTAGCTCCCCCATCATCGATGCTCTCGATGCTCATTTCAGACAAGCTTGAATCATAGTCCTTATCTTGATGACTTACCATTAGTGCAAGTCTGGAGAAGGCCTCGACTTCCGATTCGGACGACGTATCGTCCCACGTCACCTTTAAGACCTTGCACTTTTGGACAGGCTTCTTACCTTTGTCCATGTCCTTGTTCCTTAGCTTGGGGTTGTTGTCCTTGATGTGCCCTTCCTCGTTGCAGTGGTAGCAGTGGATCATCCTTTTCTTTCTACCCTGCGGATGGTTAGTATTTCTAGACTTACATAGTTTCTTAAACGTCTTACCATCATAACTAGTTCCTCGTCGTCGAGAGAAGACTCTGACTCAGGTTCGTCTCTTGATGCTTTGAGGGTGACATTGTGTTTTGACTCCTTCGTACTTGCACATCTTGATTCATGCACTTCAAATGTGGAAAATAATTCTTCCAAGGTAATTTTTTCTAAGTCTTTAGAAATATAAAAAACATCTACTAGTGATGCCCACTTCGTATTTCTTGAAAATGAATTTAGTGCATACCTTAGCGAATCTCGGTTACTTACCTTTTCTCCGAGATTCAAAAGTCTGGTGACGATTTCTTTAATTCTTAAGTGCAGATGCGCAACTGTTTCATCTTCCCCAATTTGCAGGCTGGTGAGCTGGTTGCGAAATAAATCTCGTCTTGCAAACTTGGCTTCGGATGTCCCTTCGTGCAGCTCAAGAAACTTTTCCCAAAGTTCCTTTGCTAAGTTGTAGTTGTCGATCCGGTTGACTTCTTGTGGCAGAAGAATGCTTAGTAGATGGAATTATGCTTTGCCATTTGCCACGTAGTCGACCTGCTCCTTTTTCGTCCATTGATATTTTTCTTTGCCCTCTGGTGCTACAAAACCAAATTCCATTATGGGAAGTAAATCAAAGTCTGTTTTGAAAAATACCTGCATTCACTTTTTCCAGCTAGCGAATTCCCCTTAGAACTTCAGCGGGTAGATGCTCGGTCTGGCCATGAATTCAGTGCTTCGTTCTGCGGTTAGTCCTCCTGAAGCGCCCTGTTTCTGATACCACTTGTTGGATCACGTTGGACGGCTAGAAGGGGGTTGAATAGCCCTGCAAAAATAAAAGAAAACTACCCTTCTCGAACTCTCAAAATAACACTTGCATAAAATAAAGTGAACGAATAAAACTGAAAGAAGAGGCAAAGGGATTTATACTTGGTTACAACCAGGGAGGTTGTTAATCCAAGGAATGTGTCGCACTAGTATCTCCTTCTGGAGGAGAAGCCTCTTACAGCAATGACACACAGAAAAATAGAAGCTAAACTCTAAAGAAAGCATACAAATGTTGGAAATGCTAATTGCTTGAGTTGATTAAAGCTTCTGGACCAAGGCTATATTTATAGTCCGACCAAGGGTATATTTATAGTCTTAGTCGGGGCGCCTGGAAGGAGATAAAATTTTATCCCTTTCGCATAAATCACGATTTGATCGTGATCTAGATAAAATCTCGGTCCGAGCACCTGAAAGGATTTCGGGCGCCCCGGACTATTCCGGGCACCTGGACCCTCAAAGTCAACTCCTGTTGATTTTTCGGTCCGAGCCCTCTGCTCCGATCCCGCTTGCCTCGATCTAGGTCTTCCGCTTCGGCTCAGCTCGCTTGGGTGATCTCGGCCATCCCAACTTTCGGCCTTCTCGAGCAACCTTCCACTTCGGCTTCTCGTCCCTCGGAAATGCCACGCGTCTCCTTCAAATCTGCCCGCGTACTCTTCCACAGCACCTCGTCCCTCGGACGCAACGAGCCCGTCGACTCTCTCTTGTGCCTTCCTTCTCGCTAGTTGCATCTTTTGCTCGACTCCTTGTTCTCCTAAGCTCCTGCACACTTAGACACAAGGTTAAAACACCACAGGACCTAACTTAACTTGTTGATCACATCAAAATAAGCTTGGGGTTCCAACAGATGATACACCCAATCCACTTCTTTGCGCCATTATGAAAGGAGATTATTGATGGAAACCCTAAAACCCTTCACTAGAGCCTCACGAACACTGTGGATTTTTAGGTCGAAATGCTTGATGCGGCTTGAGAGAGACACGAAGACACTTATGTATGGTTTCACTAGGGGGACGATTTCACCACAAAATTGGAGCTGCAATCGGAGAGTTACAAAGAGCACCCAAGCATGCATGAGTTGAGAGAGGGAGGGAGAAAAATGATCGTACGATTATTTTTAAATCAAAGTGATTCAAAATGTGGTTCAAATGCCTGGGAAATCATGACTAAAGAGGGGAGGTTGGCGGGAGGGTTAAAATGGAAATTCCACATTACTTAACTACGCCCTTTGGTAAATACACAACTACAATATGTCTTTTAGTATTTTTCTTATTCTACGTACGCCTTTTGGTAAATTGCTGAATTTACTGAGTAGAAGGGATATGTTAGTTAGAGCCCTAGCGTCAATCATATGATGATTGTTGTATGGACTCATTGTATCATATTCCTATGTATATATAAAGGCATTTGTTTTGTTTATTATACTTACTTGTATTGGTGTCAAATAACTAAGTATAATAACGTCCTTGAGTAGAAGGTTCTTATCTATATCAATCGATTGGTTGAATCGATAGTGAGATGATATAGAGAACACTACTCTTAATCATTCATAGTCAAGTATTAAAATTTAGGGACAATGTTAATACGACGAGACTAGCATGTAGGTCAACTCGATGACTTGATTTCACAAGTCATGGATATAGAGATATCAAGTTGACACATGGGTATGCATTGGAGAATGTATACTGAATGACCCGCCATGAGAAAGTATCATGGATCGTTATATGAGTGTCATATACTTTCTCATGTGGCTATTAGTATGACTATTAATCCTTGGACCTGAAGTCACTATGGTTCCCTACATAAGGAGTTGCATACTTTGGCTTCGTCAAACGTCACCCGTAACTGGGTGGACTATAAAGGCGATTACTGGGTATGTAACAAATTATGCGGAGGGATGTGAGTGATGTAGATGGGATCTATCCCTCCTATATAACGGGAGTGACATCGTTATTCTTGATAGAGTGAGACCACTAAGTGCATGGTCATGCCCAAATGAGTCAATATGATATATTGAGCTCATTTGATTATAGTGAGTTTACTTGGAGTTCAAGATTTAGATTGATCAGATGATGACACCGTCTATGCCTCAAATTGATCAACCTAGATGTCAAGGATAGAAGGACACTTGTCATATATTGTGAAGAGTCACAATTAGTAGTCATAAGGTGATGTTGGATCTCAACATTCTTGTAACTTGCGTAGTAATGATGTGTTGCTAGATACCACTCATTACTTATGCTTCTAAATGGATTTAGGAGCATTGCCAACGTTACAAGAACCTATAGGGTCAAACACAAAGGGCAATTAGATGGAGATTAGGTTCATTTGATGTACCTAGAGGATTAGGTTCATGTGATGAACCAAATTAGATTAAGAGTAATCCAAACTAGACTAATTGAGTTGGACTCAATTTGATTCATGTGTTCAATGAATCAATTTAGACTTGGATTCATTGAATCAATTTAATTCAATGAATATAGATTCATTAAATTAAATTGGTTTGAATCAAATGGTTAGATTTGATCAACCATGGGAGAGAAGAGGTCAAGTTTGACTTGACTTGAGAGGGAAGATGAAAGGTCAAGTTTGACTTGACCTTGACTTGACCATTTGCCACCTCATTTGTGAGTTGGCATAGGGTCGGCCAATGATGATGTGCCACATCATCAAAGGTTACATGAGTGTGTGCCACCTCATGAAGAAGACCAAGAGTTGTGACCCTTGGTATCCCATGGAGGTTTAAAAACCTCTAAAGTGGCTTTTACGGCTCGAAAATCCCAACAGTGATATCAGAGCCACGTGTGAACATGTACTTGTTTTTATTTTATTTTTTATGAAAAATTAAAGTTCTATAAGTTTCTATGATTTTGTTAATTTTATGGTTTTTAAGAGTATTTTTCTCGTAGAAGCGAAGCAACAAGTGTTTGAACACTTGTAGGCTTCAACTACCGAGATACACCTTCCGTAATGGTAGGGTCTCGCCCAAAATATTTTGGGACAGCGGCTAAAGGCATTGTAAGATCATCGTGGGACATTCGTGAGACTCATTTCGCGAGAAGGGGTGCTGCCCCTAACCCCGCAACGGGCATTGTCCTGCGATCGTGCCCGAAAATTGTTAAACATGACCACCGGGAAGTTGCGACTCATAAAATCGTAAAAATAGTAATAAAATTACAGAAATTTATATAAAATACATAATTTAGAATTATGTATGTATTTGTGATAGTCATGGCCCAAAAACCCCAATTGGATTGGAAACATGTGTTGTAATTCATAATATGGCCTGCGTGCCATTTTTGTGTGATTGTGCGTGTTGTATATTTGATACACGACCTGCGCGTCGTGCCTATCTATTTTATTTCCTGTTGTAAAATAATTTAGACTCGAATGTAACTCGAGTTTCATCTTTGTAATGTACAAAATGGAGCTGTGGAAGGTCCACTCGAGGGGGAGTTACGAGGAGGGTGCGAGCAACACGTGGCAGTCAAAGGGAGGAGCTTGGAGAAGCTGTTGACCTTAGGTTGACCGTCTGATCTTCTCATTGGCTTGAGAAGATCGTAGTAGGGCCATGACTAATCACAATTTAATTGATTGCTTGTGTGTGTATGTGATGCATGCTAGAGTAGAGTAATTAATTAGTGCTTTAACGATTAGATTAGATCTAAATCGAGTATAAGATACACATCAACGATTAGATTAAATCTAAATCGCGTCAACTTGAAATGCCTACCATGCCGTGATACCCATCATTACCTCGATCACATGTTGTTGTTGAATCTGCCAAAGCAGAGCAACGCATATTATCTTGGTAGGGTGCGGAGGGACAATCTTGGTCCCGCCTATCAACGCATGGGTGAGTACAAACTCAATTAGATTGAGTAAAATTAGTTTAACTCAATTGGATCGGGTTTAACTATAGGCATTTTCCAATGGTTGGTAGATAGGTCAAAATCACATTTATATTAACTCTTGGGCGATTTAGCCAAAGCTAACTCAAGTTTTAATATACATGCGGATCTTGATCCTATAAACAAGAGTTGCATAAAGATGTAATTGGTAATTAGTTACCTACCAATCATACTAAGTCTTGGGCGATTTAGCCAAAGCTAACTCAAGGCGTAGTATGATGTGGATCTTGTGCCGTAAGAATTATAGTTAGTTGGTTAGAATCTAGTAGGTGTGGTTTGACCACATCCATGATTTGATTCTACAAAAATTCTATAATTCAGTGGGAGCATCATTTAGTTAAAGGCCTAATTAAATGATTAGTGGAATATGATATTTATTTTCTGCATTTTCTGTTGTAGATTGTCATGACGTCAAACATGAACACCTTCTCCCTACGTTCTGTCCTTGATAAGGACAAGCTCAATGGAGCTAACTTCCTGGACTGGTACAAGAACCTGAGAATTGTTCTCATACAAGAACGAAAATTGTACGTCCTGGACCATCCCATTCCCGAGGCACCTCCTAGCACTGCCACGCGAGCTGACCGTGATGCTTATAAGAAGCATCAAGATGACGCATTAGATGTGTCCTGTCTCATGCTCGCGACCATGAACTCTGAGCTTCAGAAGCAACATGAGTTGATGGGTGCTTATGATATGGTTGAACATCTTCGTCAACTATATTAAGGACAAGCTAGGCACGAGAGATTCGAGATCTCTAAGGCACTGTTTCAATGTAAGATGCAAGACGGGACTCCCGTAGGTCCATATGTACTCAAGATGATTGGGTACATAGAAAACCTACAAAGGTTAGGATTCCCCCTTGGCCAAGAGCTGGCCACTGATTTGGTCTTGCAATCCTTGCCAGAGAGCTATAGTCAATTCGTCATGAACTACAACATGAATAAAATTGACAAGCCACTACCTGAGCTTCTGAGTATGTTGAGAACTGCTGAGATCAACCTTAAGAAGGTTAAGCCCAACTCCATATTGATGGTGCAAAAGGGCAAAGGCAAGGGTAAGCCTAAAGATAAGGGAAAATCCCAAGCCAAGGGCAAAGGCAAGGCACTTAAACCCAAAGGAGGGGTCACCAAGGATGCTACTTGCTTCCACTACGGTCAGACTGGGCACTGGAAGAGGAACTACAAAGTCTACCTGAAAGATCTTAAAAAAAAGAGAAGTGAGACTTCTACTTCAGGTATATATGTTATAGAAGTTAATCTCTCTATTTCTTCATCATGGGTATTAGATACCGGATGTACTTCTCATATTTGTACTAATGTGCAGGCATTGAGAAATAACAAGGCATTAACAAAGGGCGAGGTGGACCTACGAGTAGGCAATAGAGCACGGGTTGCTACTGTTGCTATAGGGGCTTACTATCTATCTCTGCCCTCTGGGCTTGTACTAGAACTAGATGAATGTTATTATGTGCCTGCTCTTACTAAGAACATAATTTCAGTTTCTTGTTTGGACAAGAAAGGTTTTTCATTTATAATAAAGAACAAATGTTGTTCAGTTTATTTAAATGATATGTTCTATTGTAGTGCACCTCTGATTAACGGACTCTATATTCTAGACTTAGAGAACCCCATCTATAACATAAATACCAAAAGTTTCAAATCAAATGAAATGAACCAAACCTATCTCTGGCATTGTCGCTTAGGTCATATAAATGACAAACGCTTATCCCAGCTCCATAAAGATGGTTTGCTAGACTCATTTGATTTTGAATCATATGAGACATGTGAGTCATGCCTACTGGGCAAGATGACCAAGACTCCCTTTAGTGGACACAGCGAGAGAGCGATTGACTTGTTAGGACTTATACATAGTGATGTATGTGGACCTTTCAATGTCACTGCTAGAGGTGGTTATAGGTACTTCATTACATTTACTGATGACTTCAGTAAATATAGTTATGTGTATTTGATGACACATAAGTCAGAATCCTTTGAAAAGTTTAAAGAATTCAAGAATGAAGTACAAAATCAGCTTGGCAAGAGTATTAAGATACTTCGATCAGATCGAGGTGGAGAATATCTTAGCCATGAGTTTTGTGACTATCTAGCTGAGTGTGGGATTCTATCCCAACTCACTCCTCCTAGAACACCATAGTGGAATGGTGTATCCAAAAAGAGGAATCATACCCTATTAGATATGGTACGATCTATGATGAGTCACACAGATATTCCTATATCTCTTTGGGGCTATGCTCTGGACACAGCAGCCTTCATACTCAACCGTGTTCCATCCAAGGACGTGATAAAGACACCATATAGGATATGGATTGGGAGAGATGCCCAGGTGTCTTTTATGAGGATTTGGGGTTGTGAGGCTTACGTTTGATATCAAGTCTCGGACAAACTGGGACCCAAATCTGATAAGTGCTATTTTATAGGATATCCCAAGGAAACGAAGGGATATTACTTCTACATTCCCAGTCAGCACAAAGTAGTTGTGGCTAAGATTAGGGTTTTTCTAGAAAGAGACTTTGTTTCTAGAAAAACTAGTGGGAGTACGTTCAATGTTGAAGAAGTTCAAGATATAGACCATAACACTGAAGCCTTGATGGAAGTTGAACTGGAACCACAAAGTGTTGTGGATGATGAGATTGTTCCACAAGGAGTTGAGGAACAACAACCAGTTCAAGTAGGCATACCTCTTCGCAGGTCTGATAGGGTACGTCGTCAGCCTGAGAGATACTCATTTCTCTTGTCTGACCATGATGAGGCTATGCTCATTGAGAATGAGCCTACCTCTTATCACGAAGCTGTGATGAGACTAGATTCTGAGAAATGGCTAGAAGCCATGAGATCCGAAATGGAATCCATGTACACCAACCAAGTATGGACTTTGGTTGATCCACCTGAAGGGATAAAACCCATTGGGTGTAAGTGGGTCTTTAAGAGAAAGACTGCCATGGATGGACTGATATATAAGGGTCGTCTGGTAGCTAAAGGTTTCAAACAAATTCATGGAATTGACTATAACGAAACATTTTCTCCAATAGCGATGTTTAAGTCCATTCGGATCATGCTTGCTATTGCAGCATACCACGATTATGAGATCTGGCAGATGGACGTCAAAACCGTGTTTCTGAATGGAAACCTGCTCAAGGATGTGTACATGACATAACCTGAGGGTTTTGTAGATCCACAGCATACTGGCAGAGTATGCAAGCTACATAAGTCCATTTATGGACTAAAGCAAGCTTCTCGGAGCTGGAATCTTCGATTCGATGATGTGATCAAAGTTTGATTTCATCATGAATGAAGATGAACCCTGTGTCTACAAGAAGGTTGTAGGGAACACAGTTGTTTTCCTTGTGTTGTATGTGGATAACATACTACTCATTGGGAACGACATCCCTTTGCTGCAATTTGTAAAGACTTGGCTAGGGAATTGTTTCACAATGAAGGACTTAGGTGAAGCAACCCGTATTCTAGGCATACAGATCTATAGAGATAGATCTAAGAGATTGCTTGGCCTAAGTCAGAGTACATATATTGACAGAGTATTACTACAGTTTGCCATGCAGAACTCCAAGAAGGGATTTCTGCCGATGTCACATGGTGTGAGTCTTTCGAAGACTCAAAGTCCCTCTTCTAGAGAGGAGAGAGACCGCATGGATACGATCCCTTATGCCTCAGCCATAGGATCTATCATGTACGCCATGCTATGTACTCGTTCTGATGTTTCGTATGCTTTGAGCATGATGATACCAGTCAGATCCAGGTGAAAGTCATTGGATATCAGTCAAGAATATTCTTAAGTACTTAAGAAGGACTAAAGAATATTTCTTGATATATGGAGGTGATGATGAGCTAGCTGTAAAGGGTTACAGTCATGCCAACTTTCAAACTGCCAGGATGATTATAGATCGCAGTCTGGGTTCGTGTTTTGCTTGAATGGTGGTGCTGTGAGCTGGAAGAGTTCGAAGTATGGCACAGTTGTTGATTCTATAACAGAGGCCGAGTATATTGTTGCATCAGAAGCAGCAAAGGAGGCAGCTTAAATCCGTAAGTTCATTACTGAGCTTGGGGTGGCTCCTAGCATAGCCGATCCAATAGAGCTCTATTGTGACAACAATGGAGCAATTACACAGGCTAAGGAACCTCGCTCACACCAACGCACCAAACACATACTACGACGCTTCCATCTCATTTGAGAGATCATCGATAGAGGAGATGTGAAGATTTGCAGAGTACCCTAGAGGCTAACATCGCAGATCCCTTGACCAAGGCTTTGGCACAGAGAAAGCATGATGGTCACACTAGGTCATTGGGCCTTAGAGCCTACACTGATTGACACTAGTGCTAGTGGGAGATTGTTAGTTAGAGCCCTAGAGCCAATCATATGATGATTATTGTATGGACTCATTGTATCATATTCCTATGTATATATAAAGGCATTTGTTTTGGTTATTACACATACTTGTATTGGTGTCAAATAACTAAGTATAATAACGTCCTTGAGTAGAAGGTTCTTATCTATATCAATCGATTGGTTGAATCGATAGTGAGATGATATAGAGAACACTACTCTTAATTATTCATAGTGAAGTATTAACATTCAGGAACAATGTTAATACGACGAGACTAGCATGTAGGTCAACTCGATGACTTGATCTCACAAGTCATGGATATAGAGATATCAAGTTGACACATGGGTATGCAGTGGAGAATGTATACTGAATGACCCACCATGAGAAAGTATCATGGATCGTTATATGAGTGTCATATACTTTCTCATGTGGCTATTAGTATGACTATTAATCCTTGGACCTGAAGTCTCCATGGTTCCCTACATAAGGAGTTGCATACTTTGGCTTCGTCAAACGTCATCCGTAACTGGGTGGACTATAAAGGCGATTACTGGGTATGTAACAAATTATGCGGAGGGATGTGAGTGATGTAAATGGGATCTATCCCTCCTATATAACGGGAGTGACATCGTTATTCTTGATAGAGTGAGACCACTAAGTGCATGGCCATGCCCAAATGAGTCAATATGAGATATTGAGCTCATTTGATTATAGTGAGTCTACTTGGAGTTCAAGATTTAGATTGATCATAGGATGATACCGTCTATGCCTCAAATTGATCAACCTAGATGTCAAGGATAGAAGGACACTTGTCATATATTATGAAGAGTCACAATTAGTAGTCACAAGGTGATGTTGGATCTCAACATTCTTGTAACTTGGGTAGTAATGATGTGTTGCTAGATACCACTCATTACTTATGCTTCGAAATGGGTTTAGGAGCATTGACAACGTTAAAAGAACCTATAGGGTCACACACAAAGGGCAATTAGATGGAGATTAGGTTCATTTGATGTACCTAGAGGATTAGGTTCATGTGATGAACCAAATTGGATTAAGAGTAATCCAAACTAGACTAATTGAGTTGAACTCAATTTGATTCATGTGTTCAATGAATCAATTTAGACTTGGATTCATTGAATCAATTTAATTCAATGAATATAGATTCATTAAATTAAATTGGTTTGAATCAAATGGTTAGATTTGATCAACCATGGGAGAGAAGAGGTCAAGTTTGACTTGACTTGAGAGGGAAGATGAAAGATCAAGTTTGACTTGACCTTGACTTGACCATTTGCCACCTTATTTGTGAGTTGGCATAGGGTCGGCCAATGATGATGTGCCACATCATCAAAGGTTACATGAGTGTGTGCCACCTCATGAGGGAGACCAAGAGTTGTGACCCTTGGTATCCCATGGAGGTTTAAAAACCTCTAAAGTGGCCGGCTACATTACTCTATGAGTTACAATTGTGAAAACTCATTCAAGGCTTCATCTTCTTCCTCCTTGTTTCTTCTTCTCTCCCTCTTCTCCACCTTGGCCGAAACCTTCAAGGGTGCTAGCACACTCTAAGGTTTCTTCTCCACCTTTTGTTCGTGCGGATACACATAGAGGGGTGTTCACTTGACACCCTTGAGATCCAGCGAACCTTGGACGAGCGGGATAAGCGAAGGGCTTCACATCAAAGGTATAAACTCCTAAACATGTAGATCTAAAGTAGATCTAGAATTAGAAAACTTGTACATGTAAAATTTTAATATTCGCACGGATCCGGTGGCATGGAATTTCGGGGTTTCTGCAATGCAAAAGCGGTTTTTGCGGCTCGAAAATCCCAACAGGATATGTAGAGTTCCATCACTGAGTTGATTGGTGTTCATTGCAAAGGACAATCTTTGTTTTCATCAGGTCGAATCGAATAAATTTTATTTTATACTGTTTAAGCTTGTTAGATAATACAATCAAGAAATTAAGGGGTTGAAATGGTTATTTAAGTTTGAATTATTTTATTTTTTTAACTTGAGATTGATGTTGATCCTGTCTGAAAGCTGTGAAGATGGCGTGCAGGGCAGGTGACTCTATTGTTGACTAGAAGAAGGCCTCAAATTGGAGGAAAAGGCTCGAAGTTGGAACAAAAAAGGGCTCCCATTGCTTCCTCCTCTACGCACACCAAAAATAAAGCAAACAGATTGTTAGAGCAAGAATCAGGGAAGAGGTCCATGGCGCAGTCACTCCGACACTCAAGTCAATATGGTGGTTGAGTGAAAAGTAGAGAAGATGAATAGTAGATGCTTGAACATAAAATGTATTACATAATCAAGTGTACCCCTGCCAACGAAGAGAACTTTCCCTTTTTATATCATCTCACATAGCCTCCACAATAATGAGGCGACAAGGAATATTTGTTGTCAGAAGATGTCAGAAAATGGAAGGTGTACAGTCTTCCTTTAAGGAATCTTTGGTTACATATATATGAACAGTCTTTTATAACCTTCGTAGTAATAATAGAAGTTGTATAGCTACCTTCATAAGAAGGTTATGTTGCATGTATGTATTATATATCAGAATATTCTCTAGTGAATAGCTATTATTCTTTGAAGAGTTATTGCGATTCTCTGACAATGTTATCCCCTGGATATAGCCCGGCTGGACCTTTAGTCGACTGAGGTAGTCCGACTGGATATCTAGTCAATCAACTATACATTGTGATACATGGCTATGAAGAGCGAGGATCCAAGTCCCAAAAGATCTAATCGGTGTTTGGACCGATTAGCCATATATTATGAGACCTGCCCCTGAAATGTTCTGGGATCCGAGGGTCTGACCAGATCTATGTCCACCCAAGTTTGTAATGAGGGATGCCTGATGCATTCGTGTATACATGAGATGGAAGTGCTAAGTAATGTAAACCCAATTGGCCTTATGATCGGTCGGCTACATGTAGGGAGACTGGCGCAAAGAAATGAACTGAGATCTATAGGTTCGACCGACTATTGTGTCGACCAACTATATATTAAGTCATATTGTAGCAATGGGGAATTGTATCTCATATGCTCGATCGAAGCTAGGGTCGTTAGGGTTTGATCTGTATGCCTTAACACTGATTGAAACGATAAGTCTCTTAAGTCTGATCGGCTCAGGGGTCGTTCGACCATATATTGAGAGACTCAATGAATAGAGAGTTGAGTCCCCCAAGCTTAGATAAGCCATGTTATCCTTTGGGACGACCGACCCTCTGGTCGACCAACTTCATATTGGAGGCCTTAGCATTAGAGAGTGAAGGGTTGAGCCTCGGTGAGGGTGGCTCGCTCGTCTATCCCGGGTTGCCACCTCACTTTGACTTTTGACTATCACATCACCTTTGGGTCCTCTTACAACATACTGCATCACTAGCCTCTCCGTCAAGTCTAGTAAAAGGAGGCTCATGTTCGACTAACTAGCCCCGAGTCTATTTTTGCCTGATTTATTAGTCCAATCGAATGGCCATGCTTTAGCTTGCCCATTGATGCTACTACAGTTAATTTTATCTTTCCAGGAAAGATGCATGTCAGGAATTTCATACGCTCAATAATACTCCTATGATATGTGAGAGGATGTTTTTCAACATAATGATTCGAATGTCTCATCCATCATAAATCCCTATTTATAAGCAAGGTATCTCACTACCTTATTCTCTAAAGCGACAATTGAAGCATGTCTTTTTGTACAGACTAGCTGCCTTCCCTCTTCTTTGATCTAACGATTACCAATGATCAAGCTATTTTGATCGGATGGTTGAAGTTAAAAAATCTCTTATGGCTTACGTTTAAAAATCCCTAAGAGTCCCAGTAGGAAATCCCTTTCGCTTCATCTTTTTCGACCTTCTCTTCTGGTGATTTTTGTCAACGACCTTCTCTCTTCTATGACTTGCATTCGTAAGTTCTTAATATGGTCTTTCTTTCTTTTTCCTTCATCCACCTATGGTTCGAGAAACATTTGCTCCTTGGTACACCTTCACTTACTCCGATTTTGATAAATGTGACCTGGAAATGCTTCGTCTAGCTTTAGAAATACCTAAAAAATTTCGTATCCGCATTCTAACTCCTCAAGACCGCCCTCATCATCCCCTTCCTAGCTATATCAACTTTTTCAAAGATTAACTTCTTGCAAGCTTACGTTTTCCAATTCCCCATTTTTTGTCTGAGATAAGTCGCTATTTCAACCTTCCACTCCAGTAAATTGTGCTCAATGCCTTCTGCACCATGTGTGAAATATATATTTTGTTCTGTCTGTATGGTATTCCTTTAACCCCTGTAGCTTTCACCATTTTTCTTACCCTAAGAGATTAGAGACAGGGGTCTCCTCATTCTAGTCTTGCCCCAAGGTAGTGCTCTTAAGGGGCCTACCTTCCTCGAATAAGGGATGAAAATCTCTTTTTTTTTTTATTCAAATGTCTGAGTCCGTCTCCTGGCCAACTGAATGGAGATCAAACCTTCCTCCCCTTTCTGACCTTGGGAACTATAAACACAATCCTTCCTTCATTCTTGCCTTGGGGAAGTTGGTCGGCCTACAATTCAAGGCTCCAAAATTGTTGCATGAAGGTCTACTTTACTTGTTCTGACTAAGCCATGTCCGAGTGACGCTTATTCTCTCAATAAGAATTGATAACCTAATCTTCATGTTATCACTAAATGAGGTCTTTTCCATTTGGTGCAGTGGAAACTCTTCTTGTGGCTATGATTTCCGAGTCTCTGCAATTGGAGGAAGATGAACTAAATTGGCAGAAGTAAATGCTTTTGCCTGAGTGGAAACAACAACTAGCTAGTCCTTTTGGGGAAGCATCCAGTAGTCGGGTGGATGAGACAAGTGCAACCCCTATTGTGGAAGAATTTTCCTTCTGACCCTCTTTTCATACCAGCATATCCCCCCTCTATGAAAACCGAAGTACTCCTAAAAAGGAGACGCAAAAGGAGATGACTCACCCCTGCCATACCACTTCTCATAGGATGGGCATCTCCAATCACTACAACCTCCCCCCATCTTACACCCGTCTGAGAAGAAACTCTAGCTCTATCCTCGCAGCGGACACCTCCTATTCTACCTACTAGCAACCCGATTTGAGAGGAAGTTACCTCTCATCCGAGTAATTCTCCAGTCGAGGAGGTCACCTCCCATCTGATCGCTCCTGCGAAGGCATTACCCACTGGGCCTAAAAGTCGACATCAATTTTTGGTTGTCTATTGTTGGTCCCTTGCGGTCGACAAGAGGGAGGTGAATTGCCTTACACAATATAAAACAAGCAAACACCTTTCTCAACTCGATTGGGCTTTAAAACAATTACACACTTTAAAGAAATATAAAAGAATAAAATAAGTACAAGACAAAGGAATTTTTTACTTGGTTGGTAATTAGCGGATTGCTACTCCAAGAAAAGTAGGCTCAATAGAAAAATCTCCTTCTTGAATAAAATTTCAGAGACAGAGAAGCCTCGTACATGAAAATGAAGCTTGGGAATAAAAAATTAAATAGCTATCAAAGTACAGAGTGTCTTGTTCTCAAAGGAGAAGATTAGGGCTCGATTTATAGCCTACTAGTCGAAACTGACCGTTGTTGACGTGGCACGGTCCAACCTCCTGGAAGGGCTCGGGCGCTTAGGTGTGTATAAAAGTTTATCTATGTTGCAGTAACTATGCAACGGGTGAAAGATAACATTTTATTTGGTTAGGGCGCCTGGAACAGCTCCGGGCACCCGAACTGCCTTCACACAGGGGTGCCTCGCCAAGGCACCCTGGTTAGACAAAATCGTTCCAGGCACCCGGAGTAGTTCCGGGCGTCTAGACTCTGGGCACCCAAAATAGCTCAGAGCGCCCGTGTTGGAACCCCAGGTTGCTTTGGTGTGATCAACAAGTTATATTAGGTCTTGTAGTATTCAGACCCTATGTCTAAGTGTGTAGAAACTTAGGAGCATAGGAAGTCAAGCAAAAAATATAGCTATCGAGAAGGACGACACGGGGAGAGAGCCGACAGGCTCGGTGCGTTCGAGGGATGAGGTGCCGCGGAAGAGTACCCCGGCGGACAAGAAGGAGGCATGCGCTAGTTCCGAGGGACGAGAAGCCGGAGCGGAAGATTGCTCAGGGAACAAGAGACACAGCTATCAAGAAGGTCGGCACAGGAGAGAGCCGATGAGCTTGGTGCGTCTGAGGGATGAAGAGTTACGGATGAGTACGCTGGTGGATGAGAAAGAAGCACGCGACGATTCAGAGGGATGAGAAGCTGGAGCAGAAGTCTGTTCGAGAAGGTCGGAAGTTGGGTTCAGATGAGCCTTATTCCAGATGGCCGAGATCACCCAAGCAAACGGAGCTGGAGCGGAAAACTCAGACCGAGGCGAACAAAACTGGAGCAGAGGGCCCGGACTGAAAAAGTCAACAGGTGTTAACTTTGGGGCTCCGGGCACTCGGAACCATTCTGGGCGCCCGGAACAGTCCGGGGCGCCCGGACCGAAACTTTATCTGGATTGTGGTCAAAACATTATCCGTACAAAAGGGATAAAATTTTTTATCCTTCCAGGTGCCTGGAACCCTTCAGGGCACCCCGACCAAGGTTATAAATATAGTCTTGGTCCAGAAGCTAATCAATGAACAAGAAAGATCCAATACAACACTTGTGCTTGAGTTTGTAAGAGTTTAGCTTCATCATTTGCGCACTTCATTGATGTAAGAGGTTTCTCCGCCCAGAGGAGATTTTTAGTACGCTTTTCATATGTCTTGGATTAACAACCACCCCGGTTGTAACCAAGTAAATATCCTTGTGCTTCTACTTTCTGTTTTACTACTTTTAATTATTATGTAAGTGTTTATTTGAAAGTTTGAGAAGGGTTTGTGTTTTTGATTTTATAGGCTATTCAACCACACTTCTAGCCGGCCAACGTGGTCCAACAAGTGGTATCAGAGCAAGGACACCTCAGGAGGATTAACCGCCGACTGAAGCAACGAGATGGTCGGAGCTAACATCTATCCACCAACGTTCGAGGGGGAGTTCACTTTTTGGAAGCGACGAATGCAGGTTTATTTTAAAACTGATTTTAATATGTTATTAATAATGAAATATGGTTTTGAAGTGCCCAAAAGCAAATAAGGAGAAGAACTTGAGGAGCATCAGTGGACTGACAAGCAACGTAACGAAGTTATGGCAAATTGTAAGGCTAACTCCAATATTTTGAGCGTACTACCTGTCAAGGATCTCGACAAAGTCAGAAAATACAAAAGCGTAAAAGAATTTTAGGAAATGTTCTTGAAGATCTATGAAGAACCAGTTGAAGTCGAATCCAACTCCTCGATGGACACCAAGTCACCATCAGAACAGTCCGAGAATGAGGAAATTGTTGGAACAGCTCTCACCGTCGAGCATCTACCAGAAGACACAATCAACTCTTCCCCAATGAGCATCGAGAACATCAATGAAGGGGGAGCAACGTTGGAAGAAAAAAACTTAATAGAGGGAGAATCAACGACCGACAAGGTAAGTCAGGTATGGTTTTCACCTCCTGACCTATTGGGATGTATACTATAAGCCTAGCTTTTGTATGAACATCTATTTTGAAATATTTTGAAATGAAAATCACTTTGGTCAAATGTTTGCATTTTATATTTATATATATGTCAATGCAGTTGTCCATTTAATTTATATTGTAGATAACATGGTGTGTGGTGCCACATAGAAGATCATATTATCGGTTCCTTATAAATTATAAATAGTAGCTCACAACTAAGATGGATTGGGACAAACCATTGGAACGGTTGTAGTGTAATTTGGTATTAGTTTGTCTTGACTATAAAATTACACTAGTACATTATATGTGTATTGAGCAGGATCATTTGGGGTTGTTCGATTTATACTGACTACATAAAAGACAGAATCTTTGTTATTATGGATGTGCATCCTCTTAATCTCTATATAATAACAAGCACGTATACTTAGTATTTATTTCTTTAACTTATCAATGGGTGAGATTTATTCGTTAAATCAATAGACCCGATGAGTTGGGAAATAATACTGTTTATATGGTGTGTTGTTGATTATAGAAGGAATCTGTGTCCTAATTATTTAGTCTAATGATGTTCTCTTGAGGAGCTCATAAGGATTGTCATGTAAACCCTGCAGGTGGACTTAGTCCGACATGATAATAAAGTTGAGTGGTACTACTCTTGGAATCAGATGTTAATTAATTGGGTTGTCAGTAACTCAATTAATTAACAAACATACGATATCTTAAACATGGGGAGATTAACACACTCATGATAAGAAGGAGCCCATATTGTAATATGGGATTGGTGCGGTAGTTCAATAATAACCCTTTAGTGGTATGAGTTATTATTAATGGACTTGGGTTAGGTGTTTGATCTGAACACAGGAAACCTAAGCCCATTAGGAGGCCTAAACCAATTCCTCCTCTAGGTCCCTGTTGTAGCCTCTATATAAAGCCTCGCATCTACCCATCCATAACTTGGTTTGGTTTAACTTGGTTTAGTTTAACTTAACTTGGTTTGGTATAACTAAACTTGGTTTGGTTTAACTTGGTTATAGAAGGAGAGAGATTTTTTCTAAACAGAATTCTGTTAATTTTCTTTCTTTGTAACTGACAGCAAGCCTATTAAAAGGAGTAGGTGGTGTCTCCTAAAATTTAATTTTCTAATTCTGCACAATCCTCTTCTCTCCTTGTGGTCGGCGCCCTACCTCACCTTGCAAGGGTCGCCCCCCCCCCCCGGCTCTCCCCCTCCTCCTCCTCTCCTTGCTTAGGGTCGGCACCCCCTTTCCTCTCCTAGCTAGTGTCGGCACCTCTTCCTAGCAATCCATTGGTGGTCTGCGACTTGAAGAAAAGGAAGCAGAGGAAGAAGATTAGAAGGTGCCCCATCCTAGAGCCTCCTTTTGTAGCCGTCAGTTTGGAAACCGAAAAGAGAAGGAGGGTGGTGTTATCTTGGTAGATTGTCGCCCACACGACGTCCAAGAAGAGGAGAGGAATACGGCAGAAGATCAAGAGATCTTTAGCTACAAAGAAAATGTACATCTAGTTCTTGTACTTCGATCAAGGTGTGCTTTGATCATTCAAGAACTTACTTGATTGATCAAACACATGTTTGATCGAACATGCGGGTTGCTAGGAAAAGTTCTATTCTTGTACAATTTTTTGTACAGGGAAATTTAAATAGAACGGAATTCCAGCGCCTTCATGACCAATTGCTTAATTCAATCAATAAATTATCAAAAAAAATTTGTGAGTTAGAATTTATATTATCAAAACATTTTTGTAAATTAGAAATTCAAAATATAATAAATAATATTAAATTAAAAGAAACAACCTGTCAATTAAAGGATTTCGACAATCTAATAATAGAAAATGACATGTTAAAGGAACGATTATAATTTTCTGCATATTTAAATTTTTCTGCTTCAAATTTGAGAAATTATGATAGATTGAAATGGAAATTTAAACATCACTAATCTAAATTTTAATTAGATTTAGCGCTTTCAGCGAGAAAATTAAATAATTAATTTCTTTATTAGGCTTTGTCTAAGAAAGTGGTTGTTGCTCCAATAACTAAGAAGGTCTAATGCCTCGCCACTACCTGGAAGCCAAAATATTGAAACAAAATGTTTAATTAACTTTTTGATAAAGAATTAAGGTTGAAATTAAATGCTTTTAAAAAATTTTGTTAACATTTTTTTTGAAATTTCTCAAAAATATTTTAGCTTAAAAAAGTTTCTTGCTTAAGTTTTGTTTTGCTTAGAAAAATAATTTTGTTTGCAGAAACTTATAAATTTCTCAAAGTTTTACCCTTAGATTTTTTCTTGGAACCCCAATTTTTTTTATGTGATCAAAGGGGGAGAAGGAAAAATATAATGTTAGGGGGAGGTAGACCAAATTTTCTATCTTTTTTGCACTTTAATGCAAAATTTTATTACTCTTAATTTAGGTCTATTTACCCTAGCTTAACTTGGGTTGCTCACATCAAAAAGGGGGAGATTGTTGGAACCCCAGGTTATTTTTGTGTGATCAACAAGTTAAGTTAGGTCTTGTGGTATTCTAACCATATGTCTAAGTGTGCAGGAACTTAGGAGCACAGGAAGTCGAGCGAAAGATGTGGCTAGTGAGAAGGATAGCACGGGAAGAGAGCCGACAGGCTCGGTACATCTAATGGATGAGGTGCCGCGGAAGAGTACCCCGACGGACGAGAAGGAAGCATGCGCTAGTTTCGAGGGACGAGAAGCCGGAGCAGAAGATTTCTCGAGGAGCAAGAGACGCCGCTAGCGAGAAGGTCGGCACGGGAGAGAGCCGATGGGCTCGATGTGTCCGAGGGATGAAGAGCTGCGGATGAGTATGCTGGTGGATGAGAAGGAAGCACGCGACGATTCCGAGGGACGAGAAGCCTGAACGGAAGCCTGCTCGAGAAGGTCAAAAGTTGGGTTCAGGTGAGCCCTATTCCGGATGGTCGAGATCACCCAAGCAAGCAGAGCCAGAGCGGAAAACCTGGACCAAGGCGAGCAGAACCGGAGCAGAGGGCTCGGACCGAAAAAGTCAATAGGTGTTGACTTTGGGGCTCCGGGCACCAGAACCATTCTGGGTGCCCGGAACAGTCCAGGGTGCCCGGACCGAAACTTTATCTGGATCACGGTCAAAACGTGATCCGTGCGAAAGGGATAAAATTTTATCCCCTTCAAGGCACCTGGAACCTTTCCGGGCGCCCTGACCAAAGTTATAAATACAACATTGGTCCAGAAGCTAATCAACAAACAAGAAAGATCCAATACAACACTTTTGCTTGAGTTTGTAAGAGTTTAGCTTCGTCATTTGTGCGCTTCATTGATGTAAGAGGCTTCTCCACCCAGAGGAGATTTTTAGTACGCTTTTCATCTGCCTTGGATTAATAACCACCTCGATTGTAACTAAGTAAATATCCTTGTGCCTCTACTTTCTGTTTTACTGCTTTTAATTATTATGCAAGTGTTTATTTGAAAGTTCGAGAAGGGTTTGTATTTTTGATTTTGCAGGGCTATTCAACCCCACTTCTAGCCGGCCAATGCGGTCCAACTGCCCGGACCACGATTAACACCAAGTTAACTTTCTGTCCGGGTCTTTCGCTTCAGCTCCGCTCGCTTGGGTGATTTCGGCCATCCGGAATATGACTCACTCGAATCCTTTTTTGTTATTCTCAAGCAACCTTCCGCTCTGGCTTCTTGTCCCTTGGAAATATCACACGCTTCTTTCTCGTCTACTAGCATACTCTTCTGCAGCGCCTC
The DNA here is from genome assembly GCF_018446385.1 of Zingiber officinale. Taxonomy (NCBI): domain Eukaryota; kingdom Viridiplantae; phylum Streptophyta; class Magnoliopsida; order Zingiberales; family Zingiberaceae; genus Zingiber; species Zingiber officinale. Next base: position 91,438,785 of record NC_055998.1, on the reverse strand, counting down.
GTCCCTCAAACACACCGAGCCCGTCAACTCTCTCCCATGTCATCATTCTCGCTAGTTGCATCTTTTGCTCGACTTCTTGTGCTCCTAAGTTCCTACACACTTAGACACAAGGATCAAACCATAACAGGACCTAACTTGACTTGGTTGTTCACATCAAAACTACTACGGGGTACTTATAATTTTTTCCTTTTTGATATGAGCAAACCAAGTTAAGTTAGGATACAAAAATAAACAAATAACAACGAGTACATAATTTTCAATTAATAATTTTTAATGTAAAAAAGAAAATGTACCCTCCCCTAGACATAATCTCTAATCTCTAATTCTTACCCTTTGATCACATTAAAAATAGAGAAAATATTTGAAAAATAACTTGAAAATAAATTAAAAATTAAGTTCTAAGGGAAAAATTGACTATCATTCAAAAAAAAAATTGAAATGTAACTTTCAAAAATTGTTGTTATTTATAAAGCTATTTGGAATAAATAATTTTTTAAAATTATTTTTAATTCCTAAAAAATTCCAAAAATTTTTAGATTGGTTAATCAGATATGTCTAAAATAGTGATAAAATTTTACAAAATTATGAAATTGATTTAAGTAGTAATGAATTATTTTCTACAGTAAGTTGTATTTTCTAAAAAATACTTAAAAATAGTTTCTAAGCTCAAAAAATCAAAAAACAATTCTAAGAATATAATAGAGCAGATACTTTTTTTAAAATAAAAATAAATTTTCAAAATTTAATCTTCAATAATTTTTAATATTAAAAATTAATATTTAGATAAACAATTCATAGAAAATTTAATAAAGATTAAAAAAATTGAAAATATTTTCTTCGATAGAGAATATTATAAATTTTGACAAAAAAATTAAATTTTATAAAAATGACACTATAAAATATTTTTAAATTGAAGATTATAATTTTTGTTAAAAATTTATAAAAATTATTAAAATGCTCAAAAAAATGTTGACATTTTTCTTACAGTTAAGAAATGAAATCCTCTTTTTTGAAAAAAAAAATAATATCTAATTAATTTCAAACAGAAATTATACAAAAAAAATTATTTAGATAATTGTAAGTAAGCAATAAAAATTAAATCAATTTAAAAGTATGATATGCATAAAAATTTAATTTAAGCACGATTTTGGAACCCAATATAGGTTTCTTCCAATCGGATTAATCAAAATCTTTTTAGGGATATATTTTGGTGACAATTTTCTAATTTTTCCCTTATGATATCTAAAATATCAATCTAGTTCATTATAATTTCTAACTTGTTGAACATGTGAGCATGTAAAATTGTTCAAATTTTGTATTTCTACTTTCAATTTTTCAATTTTTATCTTATCGGAATCTTCTAATCAATAAGATGTTGATAAGGTTAATTTTAACTCCTTGTTCTCTTTTTTAAAATTTTTATTTTCTATTTCTAATTTATAAGAATTTTTTGATAATATTTTTATAAATTTAAATAACTTATCAGGAGGTAGAGTGTTAGAGTGTATACTAAAATCTAGCTTTTTGTATAAACATATAAGAATCACATTGGTCAAATGTCAACATTTATTTGTTAAGTGTAGTTGTTCAATTAATTTATATTGTAGATAACATGGTGTGTGGTGTCACACACAGAAGATCATGTTATCAGTTCTTTATAAATTATAAACAGTTGCTCACGACTAAGATGGAAAGGAACAAACAATTGGAATAGTCGTAGTGTAATTAGGTATTAGTTTATCTTGACTAATAAATTACACTAGTACACTCTAAGTGTATTGAGTAGGACCATTTTAGGTAAGTTCTTTTTATACTGACTTAATAAAAGAAATAGACCTTAGTTGTTATGGAAGTGTGTGCTCTTAATCCTAATATAATAATAAGCATATATATTTAGTATTTATTTCTTTAACTTATCAAAGGGTGAGATTTAGCTCGATAAATCAAAAGGCCGAATAAGTTGGGAAATGATATTACTTATAGTGTGTGTTGTTGATTATAGAAGGAAACTGTATCTTAGAAATCTAGGTTGAGAATGTCCCCAAGAGGAGCTTATAAGGATTGTCGTGTTAAACCCTGCAGGTGGACTTAGTCCGACATGACAATGAGGTTGAGTGGTACTACTCTTGGACTAAAACATTAATTATAGTGAGTTGTCAGTAACTCAATTATATTAATGGGCATTCGATATCTTAAACACAGGGAGACTAACACACTCATGATAAGAAGAAGCCCATAATGTAATTTGGGATTGGTGCGGTAGTGCAATAATAACTCTCTAGTGGGATGAGTTATTATTGATGAACTTGAGTTGTGTGTTCGGGGTGAACACGGGATACTCAAGCTCATCAGAAGGCCAAAACCAATTTCTCCTCTAAGTCCCTGTCGTAGCCTCATTAAAGCCTCAAGTCCATCCATATAAAGCCCATCTTGGTGTCCAAGAGGGGGTCGGCCCAAGGCTTGGTGACCAAGCCAAGGGTCGGCCACTACCTTCTCAAAGGGGGTCGGCCACTAGCATAATTAAGGGGGTCGGCCACATAATTCAAACTAGGAGGGGTGTTTTGAATTTTTAAAATCTTCTCTTTGTAGATATCTACAAGTTTTAAAAGAGAGATTTTAAAATATAAAATTTTTCTTATTTGAATTAGGCCACATGGTTTAAAAGAAAATTTAAAAGTTTTAAAACTTTCCTTTTTTAACCATCCTCGTGGTTTTAGAAAAAATGAAGGGAGTTTTAAATTTGAAACTTTCTATTTTTGTAAACCATGTTAAAAAAGGAAATTTTAGAAGAGAAGTTTTAGATTTTAAAACTTGGTTTTAATTTTTTAAAACTTTCCTTTTTTAACATCCACTTTAGGGAATTAAAAGAGAGGTTGTAAAATTTTATAAGAGCTTTTCTTCATTGCTTAAAAATTTTTTACAAAAATTATTTTCTTCCTTTTTAAGGGGCTGACCACCCTTGCTTGGTGCCCAAGCAAGGGCCGACCAATCAATGATTGAATCAATCAAGAGGAAGGAAAAGGAAAAATAAAATGGGAAAAGGAAAAGCAAGAGGAAAATTTTAATTTTTGTAAAAATCTTTTCCTTATTTGCCTTGGGCAAGTAATATAAAAGAAGGGGAGGGGAGACCTCATGATACATCAATTCTTATTCTCTTGTTGGAGCTCTTCATTGTGGCCGACGCCTCTCTTCTTTCTTTTCCCCTTACTCTCTTTCCACACGACGTCCAAGAGGAGGCGAGGAATACGGCAGAAGATCTCGAGGTTATTAGCATACAAAGAAGATGTATAACTAGTAATTATTTTCCGCATCATACTAGTTCTTCTTTGTTAGAATTCCAAACACAAGAGGCATATGATTCTAGAGTTTCGGATTTGTTTCGAAGTTGTGTTTTTTTGTTTGTTTTTCGAATTTGTGATTCGATTTTTCCTTTTGGTTAAACCTAATGTTATTTTAGGAAATTAAATATTTAATTTTGTTAAAAGATTTTGTCGAGGCAGTGGTGGATGCTCCCATACCGAAGAAGGTCATGTGCCTCACCATGTTTGTCCTGGGAACTGATTTTCAAAATAGATATTTAATTGAATTTGTAACATAGGTTGATTTGGATCAATAGTATTAAGTTCTGCTTGCGATCCAAATCTAAACCATTAAGAACAGATAAGTTAAATTTGGAATCAATAATGTTAAGTTCCGTTTGCGATTCCTAATTTAATTTCTAAAGAACATAATAGGTTGTTTAGGAAAGGTTTGACACTTGTACAAAATTTTGTACAGTGGAACCGGTACGATCTTCCTAGGACCAACCAATTTAGAGATCGTACCCGACTTACCTTGTCGATCTTATTATCTGATGCTCCCCCTTAGAGCTTCTTTTTTTTTCTAACGTTGCTCCCTTTAATCGATGCTCTTGATACTCATCTCTAATGAACTTGCTTCGTTGTCTTCTTGGTGACTTGCCATCAGTGCAAGTCCGGTGTGAGCTTTGATCTCTGACTTTGACAACGTTTGGTCCTGCATCGCCTTTAGGTTTCTGTGCTTTGTCTGGGTCGGCTTCTTGTCCTTCTTGTTCTTTAATTTTGGGCAACTGTGTTTGACATTACATTGAGAGCATCTTACTTTTATTCTCTTTTTCTTGTCCAGTACATGATTGAAATTATTAGCTTTTAAAAAAAATTTGAACTTCCTTACCAGAAACGTCATTTCGTCATCGTCAAGGGATGTCTCGAAATCTGGTTCATCCATTTTTTCCTTTAAGACAATATTGTGCTTTGACTCCTTCTTTAGATTTGCATATTTGGACTCATGAATTTCAAAAGTAGAGAATAATTCTTCTAAATTACTTACCTCTAAGTTCCTAGAAATAAAATATGTATCTACTAGGGTTGTCCATTCAAGAGTCCTAGCAAAAGTGTTAAGCACGTACCTTAGAGAATGTTGGTTGGTTACCTTTTCTCTGAGATTCGTGAGTCTGGTGATAAGTTTTTTGATTCTCGAGTGGAGGTGTGCGACGGTTTTGCCTTCTTCTAACGGGATGTTACTGATCTAATTCTGGAGCAGGTCTCATCTTGTGAGTTTTGCCTCAGAGATCCCTTCGTATAATTCTAGAAATTTATCCCAGAGCTCTTTGGATGACTCATAGGCTCTAATCCAGTTGACTTCTTATGATGGTAAAATGCTTAGTAGATGAAATTCTGTCTTGCTGTTTTCCATGAAGTCAGCTTGCTCCTTTTTTTGTCCATTAATGTTCTTCTTTGTCATTCCCTTGCTGATCCTTCGGTGCTACAAAACTCTCCATTAAATTTAGGCGAGTAAATGCTTGGTCTAGCTATCTGTTAGGACCCTCTATGACCGGCTAGAGGGGTGAATAGCCCCTGCATAAATCACACAAAACAACCTTTCTTGGACAAATAATTTGATTAAAAGAACACTTGCATATAAAAATAATTAAGAAACTAAAAGACAAAGACTCAACCAATTTACTTGGTTACAACCGAGAAGGTTGTTAATCCAAGATGAAAAAGCGCACTAATAATTCTCCTTCAGGCAGAGAAGCCTCTTTACAACAGTGAATGCTCATAAATAGAAAGCTAAATAGAAAATGAAGTGCGTACAAGTGTTGTTTCTCTTTTTCTTGTTGTTGTTTAGCTTTGGAAGCAGGGCTGCTTATATAGCCTTGCTCGAGACGCCTAGAGGGAAATAAAATTTTATCCCCTTCACAACGGATCATGGTCAAATACGATCTGGATAAAATTTCATTTTGGGTGCCCAGAGTCCGAGCGCTCGGATTGAGTCTGGGCACCCGGATCGAGAAAGTCAACCATGTTGACTTTTTTAGTTCGACCCTTTTGCTCTAGTTTCGCCCACCTCAGTCCGGTTCTTCTGCTCCGATTCCTCTTGCTTGGGTGATCTCGGCCATCCGGAATAGGGCTCACCCGAACCTAACTTCCGGCCTTCTCGAGCAAGCTTCCACTGCGACTTCTCGTCCCTTGGAAACGTCATGTGCCTCCTTCTCGTTCGCCCGCGTACTCTTTCGCAGCACCTCGTCCCTCAGACGCAACGAGCCCATCAGCTCTCTCCCATGTCGTGCTTCTCGCTAGCTGCATCTTTTGTTTGACATCCTGTGCTCCTAAGTTCTTATACACTTAGATACATGGTTAAACACAACAGGACCTAACTTAACTTGTTCAATCACATCAAAATTACCTTGGGGCCATGGGGTACCGAAAAAATCTATGGGAAATTGTTTCAAAAAAAAATTAGTTAAAAAAATCTTATTTCCTAACAATTTTTAAAAAACTTATCAAGTTTTTGAAGCCTCTGAAAAATTTTGAAAATAATTTTGAACCTTTAAGTTTTGCAAGAAAAAAAAATCCTAAGTAAAAATTTTCTAAGTTTAAAGACACTGCAAAAATGTTTGAGTAACTATTAAAGCATTATTTAATTATATTTAAATGCCTTTATTAGTTAGTCAATTAAATATTTTATTTCTTTAATTGGCTTCCAGGCTATGGTGAGGCACTAGGCCTTCTTGGTTATTGGAGCAACAACCACTTTCTAGACAAAGCCTCTTAAGGAAATTAAGCATTTAATCAACTCTCTGAAAGTCCTAAGTTTAATTAAATTTTAATCTAGACAAGATTTTGAAATCCAATATAGGTTTCTTCCAACTGGATTAATTAAGAATTTTTTAGGAACATATTTCTTTGAAAATTTTCTAATTTGTCCCTTATGAAATCTAAGTTGCCAACTTAGTTTATTATAATATGGGTTCTAACATTTAAGCATGCATGCTTTTTCAAGTTCTTTATTTTATTTTGTAAATTGTTATTTTCTAATTTTATTTTATCAAATTCTTCTAATGGACAAGATTTTGCTATAATTAATTTTAACTCTTTAATTTCTTTTTCTAGCTTGCAATAATTCTTTGATAAATATTTTATAAACTTAGATGACTTATCAGGACGAAAATATCGTACCTGACTCACCTTGTCAATCCCGTTATCCATAGCTCCCCCTGAAGTGTTGATTTCTTCCGATGTTGTTCCCCCATCATCAATGCTCTTGATGCTCATTTTGGATGAGCTTGCTTCATTTTCATCGTCTTGATAGCTTGCTATTAACCCAAGTCTGGAGAAAGCCTCAATCTTTGATTCGAACGACGTTTCGTCCCACGTCGCCTTCATGTTTTTGTGTTTGTTCATTTGGATGGGCTTCTTGCCCTTGCCTTTGTCCTTGTTTTTCAATTTAGGACAGTTATCTTTAACGTGCCCTTCTTTATTGTAGTGGTAGCATCTGATTTTTTTCTCATTCTACCCTGTAGATGGTTAGATTTTCTAAATTTAAATAACTTTTAAAAATGATTTACCATCATTGTCGTTTCCTCATCATCGAAAGAAGATTCTAAATCTAGTTCATCCATCTTCGCCTTAAGGGCAATATTATGCTTTGGCTCATTTGAATCTGCACATCTTGATTCATGGACTTCAAAAGTTGAAAATAACTCTTCTAAGGTAACAGATTCTAAATCCTTAGAGATATAGTAGGCATCTACTAATGATGCTCATTTTGTATTTCTAGGGAATGCATTAAGAGCGTACCTTAGCAAATCTCGGTTTCTTACCTTTTCTCCGAGATTCAAAAGTCCGGTGATGAGATCCTTAATCCTTGAGTGAAGGTGTGCAATGGTTTCTTCTTCTTTAAATCGAAGGTTGGTGAGCTGGTTGCGAAGTAAGTCTCGTCTCACGAGCTTGGCTTCGGACACCCCTTCGTGTAGCTCAAGGAACTTCTCCCAAACCTTCTTTGTTGAGTTGTAGGCATCGATCCGGTTAAGTTCTTGTGGTGGTAGGATGCTCAGCAGATGGAACTCTGCTTTGTCATTTGCCACGTAGTCGGTCTGCTCCTTATTCGTCCACTGTTATTCTTCCTTACCTTCGGGTGCTACAAAATCGAACTTCATTATTAAAAGAAATTCAAAATCAGTTTTAAAGAATACTTGCATTCTCTTTTTCCAGCTCACGAACTCCCCCTCGAACTTCGGTGGATATATGCTCTGTCCGGTCATCGATTCGGTGCTTTGATCGGAGCTTAGTCATCCTGAAGCATTCTGATACCACTTGTTAGGACTCTCGGTGGCTGGCTAGAGGGGGGGGTGAATAGCCCCTGCACAAATCAAACAAAACAACCTTTCTTGTATATAAAAAAAATTAAGAAACTAAAAGACAGAGACTCAGCTGATTTACTTGGTTATAATCGGGGAAGTTGTTAATCCAAGACGAAAAAGCACACTAACAATTCTCCATCAGGCTGAGAAACCTCTTTACAGCAGTGAATGCTCAGAAACAGAAAGCTAAATAGAAAATGAAGTGCGTACAAGTGTTGCTTTTTTTTTCTTGTTGTTGTTTAGCTTTAGGAGCAGGGCTGCTTATATAGCCCTGCTCGGGGTGCTTGGAAGGGTTCCAGGTGCCTGGAGGGGGATAAGATTTTATCTCCTTCGCAACGGATCGTGGTCAAATGCGATCTGGATAAAATTCGGTTCCAGACACCCGGACCAGGAAAGTCAACCACGTTGACTTTTTCAGTCCGGACCTTTTGCTCCAGTTTCGCTCACCTCGGCCAGGTTCTTCTGCTCCGGTTCCTCTTGCTTGGGTAATCTCTGTCATCCAGAATAGGGCTCACCCAAAGCCTACTTCTGGCCTTCTCGAGCAAGGTTCTGCTCCGACTTCTCGTCCCTCGGAAATGTCGCGCACCTCCTTCTCATCTACCCGCATACTCTTCCTCAGCACCTCATCCCTCAAACAACCAAGCCCGTCAGCTCTCTCCCGTGTCGTCCTTCTCACTAGCTTTGTCTTTTGCTCGACATGTTGTGCCCCTAAGTTCCTGCACACTTAGACACAAGGTTAAAAACAACAGGACTTAACTTAATTTGTTTGATCACATCAAAAGTACATTGGGGTACCAACACTATCGTCTTTTATGCTTAGGTCGGAGGTTAGTCCTTCTGAAGCGATTGGCCTCTGAGACCACTTGTTGGTTCCTTACGACCGACAAAAGGGGGTGAATTGCCCTGCACAATATAAAACAAGCAAACACCTTTCTCAATTCGATCGACCTTTAAAATAATTACACACCTTAAAGAAATATAAAAGAATAAAAAAAGTACGAGACAAAGGAATTTTTTACTTAGTTAGCAATCAAAGGATTGCTACTCCAACAAAAGTAGGCTCGGTAGAAAAATCTCATTCTCAAATAAAATGTCAGAGATGGAGAAGCCTTATACACAAAAATGAAGCTCAGGAATGAAAAACTGAATAGCTATCGAAGTACAGAGTGTGTTGTTCTAAAAAGAGAAAACTAGGGCTCTATTTATAGCCCACTAGTCAAAACTGACCATTACTGATGTGGCATGATTCGGGCGATTGGAAGGGCTTCATACACCACCTGGGTGTGGATAAAAATTTATTCGTGTTGCAATGGCTATGCAACCGGCGAAAGATAATATTTTATCTGGTCTGGGCGCCTAGAACAGCTTTGGGTACCCGGACCGCCTTTGCATAGTGGCGCCTCTCCAAGGTGCCCTGGCTAGACAAAATCGGTCTAAGCGCCCAGAATAGCTCTGGGCGCTCGGACCACAGTCAACACCAAGTTAACTTTTTGTTTGGGTCTTCCGCTCTAGCTCCGCTCGGTTGGGTGATTCTGGCCATTTGGAATAGGGCTCACCTGAACCCTTTTTTCGACCTTCTCAAGCAACCTTCCGCTCCGACTTCTCATCCCTTGGAAATGCTGCACGCTTTCTTTTCATTTGCTAGCGTACTCTTCCACAGCGCCTCGTCCCTCGAACACACTGAGTTTATCGACTCTCTCCTGTGTAATCCTTCTCAGTAGTTGCATCTTTCTTTTGCTCGACTTCTTGTGCCCCTAAGTTCCTGTACACTTAGACATAAGAATCAGATTGCAATAGGATCTAACTTGACTTGGTTGGTCATATTAAAACTACCACGGGGTACTTACATCTATGACATTCCCTCCGCTCGAGTGATAGCGTCTCCCTTGGATCCACGGTCGACCTATGCCCTAATCTTACTGAAGGGCTAGTTAACAGAAGCCTGGGAGTTGGTCATGATATGGTTAGATGACTAAACGGTGGCGGAGATGGCTAGTGGATTTATCCATAACTTAACCATGGTAAGTGTCAGCTAGTCAATACTTTCTTATTCAAACATTTCTGATGTTGATTTGAATGTTGCTTTGGGGAGTTGGGATGAACGTATCCCAATCCTTTGTAGACTTGTCTTGAGAGAGTGAGGCCTTGAAGGGGTGATTATCAGAAGTGGAATCAATTCTAGCCCCTGCCTTGCTATCCTAGGAAGCTCAAACCCAAATCGACCAACTAAGCGAGCTACAAAAGCAACTTCAGGAAGCTCAGGTATTATCGTGAGTCGAGGCGAAGAGAGCATAAAAATTAGAAGCCACCTTGAAGACGACCAAAGACAAACTCCAGTCAAAAACTGTTGGTGCAGCGGGGTCAGCAAGAGGGGAGGGGTGAATTGCCTGCAATAAGAAAATACCCTCCTCGTTCTTTCAACTCTAAAATATCAACAATAATAAAATAAAATAACAAAAATAAAGAAGAGACACAAAATTAACTTGGTTACAACCTAGGTGGTTGTTAATCCAAGATAGTTGCAAAGCTCCACTAGAAAATATCTCCTTCACTGTAGGCGGAGAATCCTTTTTACACACTAAGAAAGCTCAAACGCTGCTAGGAATTGATTACTAAGTTGAATGATCAATTCCTAGCTCTAGGGGCCTTTATATAGCTCCTGGAAACCCTATCTCGAGTCTTGAGGGCGCCTCCAAAGGGGTTGAGGGTGCCTCCAAGGGGATAAGCGGATAAAACTTTATCCGCTTGCCAACGGCCAGTTTGGCCAAGTTGAGGGTGCCCTTAAAGGCATTGAGGGTGCCTCCAAGGCTGTTGAGGGTGCCCTCAATGCCATTGAGGGCGTCTTCAACATGCTGATGTTGGAGGCGCCTCTAATGACTGTTGAGGGCACCTCCAGCCATTTTTCCATCTTCTCTTCATCTTCACTTTAGCTTTCGAAGTTCCAATTACTTGGGTGATTACGGCTAACCGAAATAAGGCTCACTCGAACTCAATTTCCGACCTTCTCCTCGAGCAGGCTTCCGCACCAACTTCTCGTCCCTCGAACGTCGTGCACGTTCTTCTCGGCCACCGGTGTACTCTTCCGCAGCTCTTTCGTCCTTCGGACACACTGATCCCATCAACTCCCTTCACGTGTCGTCCTTTTCACTAGCTGCATCTTCTGCTCGATTTCCTACGCTCCTAAGCTCCTGCACACTTAGACATAGGGATCAAAACCAAATAGGACATAACCTAACTTAGTTGATCACATTAAAACAACCACAGGGTACAACAAAAACAACCAAGTGGACTAAGGTAATAGCTAATTTAGATGGGCAAATTATTGAAACCCAAAGTCTCTCGGCTAAATTAGAGGAGCTAAAGGTTACTCATGCCTCGGAGCTGAACATCAAGGAAGTCGAATAGATGGCTAAAGCCCTGCTAATGTCTGAGGAGCAAAAAGGCATGAACACCCAGAGTGCAGAATTAGAGGCCCTGCGAGCAGAGTTGGACACAACATGCTCCGAGTTGACTACCCCCAAATCAGCATTGACGGGGACTTTAGCTGAGCTAGTGATCTCTTGGGCGGAACTAGAAAGTTACCTGGCGGGAGAGGACGAACGCTTCAAGGCTAAAAAGCTAGAATACCTTCAATCCCGTGACTTTAACTTTCAGGTTTGCACCTTCATCAACAAGATCTTCCTTCATATGGTCGAAGGAGCTATTAAGCAACTTTGCGAGGCTGACTACCTAACGTCTGAACCCCTGACCAAATTTTTAAATCACCAAAGGCTTCTGAACGAGTTTTAGCCCGACACCTTTCCAAAATTTGAGTAATTTATCCTGTATCTAGGCCCTTCACATGGGCAAATAAAACTATCTCCATGTAATTAAACTTTTATTAGTTTTTGCATTCTGGTTTCCTTCTAGGGTACTTTATGCTACTAATTTTCTTAAGCCTTTGTAAGTACTCTTTGTGTCTAAGTAACGTCTAAGTGGAGGGATTTTAGTCATTCTTTACATATCAAGCAACTCATAAGCTTAGGTACTTCCTTAAGTCCTTGAGTAATAAGACTTTGAAGGCTCGACCGGTCTTTGGGCTGATCGAACATATAAAAAGTATTGTGCTTAGGAAACAAGCGGGATGAAGTCTTAACAATCCAACTAGTGTCAACACCAACTGACTTTCAGATAACCATCGGCCACTAAAAACTAAAGGAGAGGCTCTTATTAAAATATGCGTCGATGTTTCAAAATGATGATTTGTCTGTCCTATTTGATATAAATGTGCCTCTCTTGTTATCAACACGTATTTGTAAACTACAATTTTCCTGACATGACAGCTAGTGCACAGTTCTCCAAACACAAAATGACCCACCTTCCTTATGATCCAATGGTCCCGATAATTGTCTCACTTTTTTAACCCAGTGATCCAATGGCCCTTTTTAAAAGGGGCTCACAAGATTTCCTTTTATTAATAAACCCTAGTGTCTTAGTCTTCTTAACCTCTTCCTTCCCAGCGAGGCTACCTGATCCCCTATTCTCCCAAATTTTGGTGAAACAACCTTTCCTTTGTTTTTCTTCGGCCCTACCTTTCGAATCACCCATGGATGTCCCAAGTGTGTGGTACACTTAGCTTATCTCGAGCTTTAACAGGGTAGACTTGAACCACCTTCACTTTACCTATGAGGTCCCCAACTCTCTGCACATGATTATACCTAGCAACCAAGACATCTCCATCTTTCTCATGCTAGTTAAGTAACATTCTTTAAGGAGCAAGTCCTAGCAGGCTTATGTTTCCCCCTTCCACCTTTCTTTGCTAAAGTGAGTCAAGATTTCTGCCTTCCTCTTCAACAACTAGTTCCTAATTTTATTAGCCTCCTGTGTAGGGTTGCCATTATGTTTCACTTGTTCAGAGCCCCTTTAACTACTCAAGCATTTCATGATTTCTTCTACCCTCAACAAATAACTAACATCCTTTTTCATTTTTGCATGTCAGCCAAAGATTAATCTTTTTGACAAAATCCCTTTTCAAGGCCTGAGTGATGGGACAAATATTTCTTTATTCGATTTCCCACACCAGTATCTTAGTCAACTAAGTAGCAATCTTCTCTTCCTCCCATGCCCAAGCTAGAGGACTTTCGTACAAAGTTATTATTCAATGAAGCTAGCAGGATATTATCTGGCTTGCAATTTGACATTGTAGGATTACTCTAAGAGGGAATATTATATATCTTTGAGCTGAGCCTCACCCGGATGTTAGGGTCAATTTGTGCTAGAGGGGGGGGGGGAGGGGTTAATAGCTCGTCGCGCTCGTTGTCTTGATACTTCTTGATGATGTGCAGCGGAAAAGAACTCGAAGCAAACACTCACAACACTAACAAGAGGATTTACTTGGTATCTACCTCAAGAAGAGGTGACTAATCCAAGGATCCATACATGACACTCACTCCACTAATAAAACTCACCTTCTCGATAACTACCGGAGGTGGAGAAACCTCATACAACACTCACACATACAACAACTCAACACAAGAAGGAAAATACAATGAATACAAATGAAAAGCTCTCTTCTTTCTCACTTGTTCCTTGTAGTTGCCTCTTGAACCTTGGAAGTCCACAAGCACTTGTCCCCAAGAGCTTCCAAGAACTGGCGAGAAGTGTCGGAGAAGATCACGTGAAGATCAGGTAGAAGGATAGCAAAGACGAAGGCTCGCCACAGCTTTATACCTTGCGCTTCTAGGGCTTCCAATCGATTGGGCTTACTCCCAATTGATTGTCACGTCAGATCAGTGCGATCCCAGCCGTTCAAAACCTACATCCTGCGCAACGGTCATATCCCAATTGATCGGCTGATCGATTAAGGAGGCTTGAATCAATCAGTCGATCGATTCAGAGGGCCTCTATGCTCTCACTGGAAAAGCCTGAATCGATTGGCCAATCGATTCAGCCTTTCTCAACATCGTGCAAGAAAACCAGCTCCAATCGATCGACTGATCAATTGGGCAGCTCTCTGTGCTCACGACAATTTGCTCCAATCGATCGACCAATTGATTGGGTCGCTGCTTGTCGCAACACTCTCCCAATCGATCAGCTGATCGATTGGGCTTAGGTCAACTGATCAATTTCCATAACCTTGACTCGCCTAAACTCAAGTCTAAGATTCCCAAACCCAACATCCGATCAATCGTGACATGTTGGGACTCCTCCACCAAGTGTCCGATCAATCCTTTGACCCACTTGGACTTTTCTCCTCGTGACAAGTGTCCAGTAAACCTTGACCCACTTGGACTTACCATCTTGTGCCAAGTGTCTGGTCCTCCATGATCCACTTGGACTTCTTTCCACTAAATGTCCGGTCACCCTTGACCCATCTAGATTTTTTTATGCCAAGTATCCAATCAACCCTTTAACCTACTTGGACTTTCCAACACCAGGTGTCCGGTCAACCTTGAACCACCTGGATTTCTACGTGCCTGGCTTCACTCACCAAGTATTTCCATCTGCCTAGCTTCACTCACTAGGTCTACCCATCTGCCTAGCTTCAACACTAGGACTTTCCATCTACCTGGCTTCACTCACTAGGACTTCCACCTAGCTTCACTCACTAGGATTTTTACCTGGCTTCACTCACCAGGATTTTCTCACTGCCATGCTTCACTCATCGGGACTTTCATCTGCCTAGCTTCACTCACCAAGGCTTTCACCTAACTTCACTCACTAGGATTTTCACCTGACTTCATTCACCAGGATTTTCCCTTCCCTAACCTCTAGTTAGGACTTTCCCAGTCAAGTATCCGATCAACCCTTTGACCTACTTGACTCTTCTTCTCATCAAATTGGTCAAACCCTGACCAGAGGGGAATTACACGAGCAATTTCCCCAATCAGACGATTGCACCTATAATCTCCATGTATTATCAAACATCAAAATCCAAATATCAAGACTCAAACTTGAGCCAACTCAAGCTTAGTCAACCTGGTCAACCTTGACCCAAGGGATATTGCACCAACACCGGATTCGACGGGACTCATCCTTCGGTAAAAACTTCAATTTCCTTTTCCTCCTGCTATAACTAAAATCTTCTTTTTCTTCTTACAATGGAGATCATGTGTAAGGCTTTCCTTTCCAAAACCATCTGGATTAATATAGCTACATTAAATCAATTAGGAAAAGTAATCCTAGACACACGAGAGACCCCGCGAGAAATTCTGCAACTAAGTTGTCCTCTAGTACTAACTGCATCCCCCGAGTCTCTTGTCTTGGATGTGTTGGGACCTTGACGTCCGCTAGAGGGGGGTGAATAGCGTCTCACCCAAATTGTTACTTCCTACACTTGCTAGTGCACAGCAGAAATACAAAACAAATCTAACAAATAGAAAGCTAAACCTAGAGACAATAACCAAGACAATCAAACCTCTAACACGTTTATGTAACGTGGTTCGGAGATCACTTACTCCTACTCCATGGTTGTCCGTAAGGTGGATGATCCCGATCCGTCGGTGGATGACTCCCCGGAAAATCTCTGGCTAGCTCGTGTAGCTCCTTGTGGGTGGAGAAACCTCACCACAAACTCGCACAAGCACTTGATCATTCAAGAAGACCTTGGAGACTCTAATAGGGGTTAACCACCTCTATTTTTGTCAACCTTAACCAAGCTTCTAATGCTTGGTTATATAGGCCATGAGTTGGAAAACCTCGCCTACCAGTCGACTGTTAAAACCATCAGTCGATTGCCTTTTGTGGAGATTCGACGGTTATAACCTAATGGCTATATACCAGTCGACTAATACTTCCATCAGTCGACTGCTCCACACTAACCGAACGAACAGAAGCATTCTGTTCGTGCACAATCGATTGCCCTGTCGACCACACCAATCGACTGATGAAAACACCAGTTGACTGCTATAGTACTGCTACAGTAAACCCTAATCCTAGGATTTAACCCCCGAGTACATTTACTCAGCACTCGTCCTCGCCCGACCAACCTAGACCTAGCCTTCTAGCCTCCTTCATCAGCCTTGCATCCCTCGGATGCCTCCCTATCCTTCACGTCTTGCCTTCTGGAGCTTCCATCGGCCTTGTCATTGTTGTCGAGTCTTCCTTTACCAAGAGGTCGCACCTTCGGGACTTCATCCATTGCTAAGTCACACTTAGACTTACGTTGCCAAAACTACATGCTTGAACTTACACCGCCAAGACTCATTCTTGAACTTTCCTCTGCCAAGATTACCCTTGGACTTTCCTTGTTGTACCTGTATCTTGCACACTCATAATGCATATCAAATACAACAATAAACCTAACTTAAACATTTGCTCAAACATCAAAATCTAGGGTACCCAGATTGCTCTAACAATCTCCCCATTTTTTATGTTTGGCAACCCATTTAAGTTAGGGAAATAATATAGTAATACATATGCAAATAAATATACAATCTACACATGCATAAATCATGGAACCTAATCCTAGGCTCCCCCTTCACCTAAGCTCCCCCGCAAAAGGCAAACTTCTCCCCCTTTACAAATAAATGAGCAATCACTTCTCCTTCACCTAAGCTCCCCCTTGAGTTAGGATTTCTTGCAAAGGTATGTAGGTTTCCCACTTAAACCTAAACTTCTCCCCCTTTACCAAACATTAAAAAGAGCTCTAAAAATATCCCAATTATTGGACTCTTTGACCTCTAATGACCATAAACATCATGTATTAATCCCCCATAAGATTACATACATGTTCATCACTCTTTTGGTCATTTCCTAATGCTGAAAAAATATTTTCAAACCATATCAGCCGACTGCAATAAGTCTCAGTCGACTGTCATCGTCAAAATGAGCTTATAGAGATATTCTGTGCTCAAAATTACTATTACCAGTCGACTGGTAACTGTACCAATCGACTGGTACTCTATGTTGGCAAAAATCAGCCTTTCTGACCCACCTTCAGAAATGCGCCAAAAATTCCACAGACCTCCAAAAAATTACAAATTTTGTGGAGAGGTCTATTTTATCCATGTCTATTTGGGGAAAATATATATATAAATATATTTATCACAGACCTCAAGATTGACATAAATTCAAAACTAGCTAAATGGTTCAATTGAACCTTGACCTAAAGTCCTAGTTTGACTTCCTCTTTATGTATATGCCCATACTAAACCATAATGCATCCCTAGCATCAGTTTATATGGCATATATACATCAAAAACTAATTTTCATGCAATATGATCCCAATGTCATATTTTCATGCATGAAACTTAACCCAATTGTGCCAACCAACTACAATAGAGACTCAAATCCATCTCTAATCACTTTGGCACATATTGGTTCACTTGAGATCATTTATCATATGTCCCAAATACTCTTTGAGCTCCCCCTTGAGCTCTTAATCTTATCCACCTCTCTAGGTGACTCATTTACTATGGCTAGGCCACTTCGGTGCACCTCGGGTGACACTTGACCTACAAAACTCACTTTCTTAACCTTAGACATCTTGTCTTTGGTTAGTTTATTCTTGTCCTTAACCTTGGACACCTCATCCTTGCCATAATTATATGCCACCCTAGCATATTCCTTCTTATTGGCCTTGGTTGACTCTCTCTTGTCCTTGGTCACACCTCCCTTACTAATATCATGTGGTACCTTAGCACTTGACCTCTTTTTGGTCTTGGAGGGACCTAATTTGACATTTTTGAGTCTTTGACCACCCAAACACATGTCAAGTCCTCTAGGTCCAATAATGAACCTATCTAGGGCTTTCTCCATTTCTTCAAGTCTTACCTTCAAGGCTTAATTTCCCAATTCTAGGGTTCTAACCTTAGAGTCAACATGTCCACCTTGGACATTCCTAAACCTACCCACCTTCCTAGGCATATGTTTCCCTTTCTTGGGATCAATGCTTAGGTTTTCACCCACTTTCGTTCCCCTAGGCAAAGTGGTTTGGGTCTTATTAGGTCTACCCTTAATGTATGATTTCTTAGGGTTATCTACCGTGTTAATCATATTCCTATCATTATACCTAAATCCATAATTATGCATGGGTACATAATTTTCAATATTCCTAACAAGCATAAAGGAATTTGAACTTGGATTAAACTTCAAAATAGGGAGTACCTTCCCTTTTACCTTTGAAGCTCCTACTTGACTTAAGCTCCTCTTCTTTTCCCATTTCTTCAAGTGCGTCAATTTCTTGAGCTCTCCTCTCCTTGGGAACTTCATATAGTAGTGTCCCCACTCACCACATGTGAAACACCTAATGTGCTTCTTCTCCTTGACTCCATCCCTACAACCCACGTTAGTTCTTAAAGCAACCTTATCGAGTTTAGGGATTACCTCCTTTACCTTTTTAAGTGAAGGACACCTACTCTTATAGTGACCCATCTTACCACACTCAAAGCATTTGATGTGGTCCTTTGTGCTCTTCTTGGTAGTTGAGGTGGAGGGTTGAGCTTCCAAGATCTCCTCTTCCTTGGATTGCTCTTCTTCCTCTTCACTTGAAGATGTGGATGATTCCACTTCTTCCTCCCTTGAAGATGTGGATGATACCTCCTCATCTTCCTTCTCCTCCTTGAATGTTGAACACGTGTCAACATCCGATTGGTCCTTCTCCTCTTGGACCAATGAGCCCTTCTCCTTGGGCTCCTCCTCTTCTTGGATTTGTGTAGGGCTCTTATGAAGCGCAATTACCTTTTTCTAAAGATCACTTACATTCTTGTATTCACCTACATTCAATATCACATTAGGAGGTAATAAATTAATTAAAATTCTAGTTACCTCCTTGTCCATTTCCGATTGCTCCCTTTGCTCCTCGGTTCAATATCGAGGTCAGAGACGCTACCCCTTTTTGTCTGTTGGAGCTTTAAATGGTTCCTCCAACGCAATCCATTGGTTCCAATTCATTTGGAACCACATCTCCATACGCTTCCTCCAATAGTCAAAGTCCTCGCGGTCGTATGAGGTGGGATTCGGATATCCCATCCGAGAGGTCCCTCCGACTCTATCTTCTTCCTCTAGTAGCACTCTTAGCGATTAGTCCAACAAGAGCTAACCTCGCTCTGGTACCACTTGTTGGGACCTTGACGTCCGCTAGAGGGGGGTGAATAGTGTTAGGATCTTAGATGGCTAGAGGGGGGGTGAATAGCCTCTTAAAAACTTAAACACAAATTTCTACAAAGAAACTTGTTAGCACAGCGGAATTAAGTAACTAAAACAAAAGGAAACAAGCACACTAACACACTAACACACGGATTTACGAGGTTCGGGGATAACTTGCCCCGACTCCTCAGCGTGTCCGTAAGGTGGACGACCCCTTGATCTTCGGTAGATCGCACCCCGGATAAAATCCGGCTAAAGATCCTCTTTCTCGGTGGAGTAACCTCTCCACAAAGTCTCAAGAAATATATATGTTAAAGCACAAGACTTACAGAGTTCGGTGGCAAAGAAGAATGAACTAATCGCTTACAACCACGCGAGGATCAGTGGAAACAGAGAACTCACAGATCGCAGTTTCTCACACGAGAGCTCAAGAACTTAGCACACACAGTTTTTTTTTCTTTCTTACTTGCTTGTAATTCCTTCCTCTCGCTTTTTACTGCTTCTTAAGCCCCTGTTCTCTGCTGTCACGGATCGTGGTCAATCTGCACAAAATCATCGCTGCAGCTAATCCCTCTTCCTCCTTACCTGGTTCTCTGAACTCACACCAATGAAATCACAGTCTTCATTGGTGTCTTCTGAGCTCGAACCAATCACCAGGAGTCAAGCAGATCACAGCCAGATCACACCAGTAGCCGTTGATGCTTCAAATGCACCATGCGCCGTGAATCACAACAGAAAGTCCATTTGTCGTATTCCTCTTATGGACTTAATTTGAAATTATGCTTGGAATGGTACCTGTGATCCTGCAAACTCAAAAGCTAACAGCACAGATGGTTATATCACATGAATCAAATCAAATGCAGTGGAGGAATCGCAGAAACAGCGAACAAATGTGTGTGGGTCGGTCACCAGACCGATCCATGGACCGATCAGGGCATATCCTGATCAGTCCACAGCTTGTCTGATCGGTCGTGGAGACCGATCAGACGTCAGGTGGATCGGTCGGCAGACCGATCCCCTGCCTTCTTCTCTTCGCACTACCATCTCCTGATCGGTCTCCAAGACCGATCAGATTGCACTCAGTGTGCTACTGAGTGTTCCCTGATCGGTCTACAGACCGATCAGATTACACTCAGTGTGCTACTGAGTGTTTCCTGATCGATCCACAGACCGATCAGGAAACTTAGTTTCACTGGATCGGTCTGCCGACCGATCCACTGTCTTATGTATCACTGGATCGGTCTGCCGACCGATCCAATGTACCATGGAATGTCCACTTAGGTCCCTCTCTGACCTAATCCGGAGAACAGACTACCGAGCCCTCTCCGACTTCGTCCGGTCCAGAGAACGAGCTACCGAGCCCTCTCTGATCTAGTCCGGAGAACGAGCTACCGAGCCCTCTCCGACTTTGTCAGGTCCAGAGAACGAGCTACCGAGCCCTCTCCGACTTCGTCAGGTCCAGAGAACGAGCTACCGAGCCCTCTCTGACCTAGTCCGGAGAACGAGCTACCGAGCCCTCTCCGACTTCGTCAGGTCCAGAGAACGAGCTACCGAGCCCTCTCTGACCTAGTCCGGAGAACGAGCTACCGAGCCCTCTCCGACTTCGTCAGGTCCAAGTTTCCAACTTGAACTTTTCCCTTTCACACGATCAACCTTGATCAGTAATCAATCCGAGTTCAATTAACATCTGATACAAACTTAAATCAGTGTCAACATCAAAACAACAGCCAGGTCAGACTGTATCAACAATCTCCCCCTTTTTGTTGTTTGACAACACGATTTAAGTTTAGATCAGAAATGTTCTTATTTTCATAATTTTAGGGGAATGAAGATCCTCCCCCTAAGATGAATATACCATGATGTAAGGAAGTCAATCAAGATCCTCCCCGTTATCTTCTCCCCTAACATCAAAACTTCATACATCTCTAAACTTAGATATCTCTCCCCCTTTGTCAAACACTGAAAAGGTGCGAATGGGGTGATAAGACTCAAAAGACTCCCCCTTAACCCATACTGTCTTTTCTTAATGCACCTAGAGTTCCCTCTAAGTGTACTATGTGACAGTAAGAAAGAGATAAGATACAATCAAGTCATGGCATAGGAACAGCATATTAATATGAACTGAAGCATAAGAAAAAATGAGAAATAGACAAATGAATAGCAAAAATATATGAGTAGCATAAGTATCCAGGTCAGACAAAGATATCCAACAAATATCATCCAAAATACAGACAGGCAAAATAACACATAGAATGTATCAATCAATTTCCTCAACACGAGGAACATCATCATTATCCGCGGGAGGCTCGTAACCCTGAGGCGGCATGCTGGAGCTCGAAGGTGGATGGCCCGAGAAACGCTGTGGAGGTGGGTAGTTGGCCATCCAGCCCAGAAGCAGCTGCTGCGTCACCAGCTGCTGACTGCGTAGATCATCATAGCGCTGGTCGATCCGAACGCGCAGTCCATGGAGCTCAGCAGCCAGCAGCTCATCGTGCTGATCGAAGCGGCTCTCTAGCTCAGCGATCTGCCAGCGCAGATCAGGATCGGCCTCATCAGTAGCAGGAGGAGGAACAGCAACCTGTCGAGGAAGTGCCCGTGGTAACTCTCCTAGAGCTCTCCCATCCTTCCACTGAACATCCCCATTTTGTCCTATGATGCCAGACTTGGAAAATGCCCGTTTCCCAAGTCGACAATCCTGCCTGACCATTTTGATTATTCTACCCTTAGAGACATCAACCTGAAGGGTCTCGAGCCAATCTGTAATTATATGCCCATAAGGCATATAGACAGTGAAGTTGGTTGGCTCGCTATAGGAGATAATCGAAGAGTAGATGCTAAACATGATATCAAAGTCGAGACGCCGACGCAGTCCATAAAGCATAAGGCAATGATATGATCGGATCTCAGATAATGGTTTAGATGTGATAGGTAGAAGGCAGTTCGTGACAATCTTAAAAAGAATGTAGTCTTGAGGAGATAATCTCAAGGCCGCAAAAGTAGGGAAATCAACATCTAGCTCATCTAGCCCCTGTCTAGGCTGTCTGAAGAAGTACTCATAAATATCGTCAGGTGTGATATCAAAAGGGTAAGGTAAGGGAACCGGTAAGTCAGGATATATCGAAAAAATATTACCGGAACACCTCCGGCAACCGAGATAGTCAAAGAACGCTGAAAAACTGAAATCAAGGTTTTGCTTAGCAACTTTTGTTTTATAACCCATATCAGTTTGATGAAGATTGTTATAAAACTCAGACACTAAGTCATAGTTGATATCCCGTTCCAAGTAGACTAGTGAATCGAGTTTGTAGTAGGCTATGACTTCTGACACTTGTGGGCAAAATTCGTCCATGAATTTTCGATCCACGGACCTACAAGGGAGTAATTTAAATGTTCTTTGTTTGAAGGCTTACTCATAATGGTGGTTTGGAAATCTAGCCGAGACAGATGGTTGAGGTCGGGAAGTAGCCCTAGACTTCGATTTCTCAGGTGACTTAGATTTAGAGGTCCCTTCACCCACTACTTTCTTTCTAAGGGTTAACAAAGTGGTAAAATGGGGCAATGAGTGAGCACCGGAGCCACCAACACCAAAAAAAACATATATGGTGAGAAATGAAACTGAAATGCCAAGTTCTAGAGAGGTAGGGAGTTACCTTGGTGCCATTGAACTTTTGGCTAGAGCTTCGGAGGGCTAGAGCTTCAGCTAGGGTTCCGGCGTACAAAAGAGAAGAGAGAAGGTGAGGTGGAGAAAGGAGTCGGCTAGGGTTCCGCGTGAAAGAGGAAAAGAAGAGATCGGGAAGTTTTAATGGTTTACTGATGAGTATACAGTTGATGAAATGATCGGACGGCTATCCGATCAGGAGGTATCAGGAGCCTCTTGATCGGTCCCTGGACCGATCCAGGAACATCCTGATCGGTCGTGGAGACCGATCAGGGAACTTTCTGATCGGTCCCTGGACCGATCAGATGTGGGTCAGTAAGGTCGCGTGCCAGAGCCTCCTGATCGGTCGTGGAGACCGATCAGGGAACCTCCTGATCGGTCCCCGGACCGATCAGAGGCCAGTGATATGTACCAGAACCCCTGATCGGTCTGCAGACCGATCAGATATCGAACAGAGAGACCTGATCGGTCGTAGAGACTGATCAGATATCATCCTGATCGGTCCCTGGACCGATCAGTGTCTGATAATCAGTGATTTCAGTCTCTGAAATTCGTATCGAAAGCTCTGAAACTTGGTTCAACAACTTCCAAGTTCAGAACCTAGGATCTGAAGAGCCCACAGATTATATTCAGTGATACCAATGAATATTTCCTAATGATGAGCTCTAATGATTTGGAATTATTTAGGGCTCGAAAGTTTCAGACACTTCATAACAAATGTGTTGAATCTCAAGGTTTCAAAACCAGAGAAGTTTGTTTTGTTTGTTTGCTGAAACTATGATCTATAGTGAACCAAGGTAATAAATCTGACTCAGGCTATCGGTTCAAAATATATCCATGCTATGAGTAGTTACAAGTTTGTCAAAATATGTCAAGGTTTCTTCACCAACTTGTCCTAATTTCAATCAAAATCAGGAATGTATCAATCAAGGGTATCAATCAACACATCAACAAGGTTAGATGATTTCTAGACACAGGTCCAACCAAGATTCCTTGGTTGGAATATATGAGTAAGATCTAGGAGCCAAATACACATGAATTATGTAATGGCCTTCCCCATACTCAATTTATGTCTCTTCAACCTAATTATTCAAGGGATGCATGATACATTTTGAATAATTTGGTTGATCCTAGCATCTCACCCCATTTCTAGCAAACAAAAATATTTTGTTAAACCTTATAGTTTGTGTGAGATGTTCCCAAGTTGCCCAAATTAATTTCCCAATTTCTCTTGTCATTTTAATGGTCCTTATTGATCATGATGTGGTCAAAATGACTTATTGAGCCAAACACATTCCCAATTCCCTCCTTAAATGACTAAATTCATTTTTCGGAAGGGGTTTGGTGAAAATATCGGCTAGGTTTGACTTTGACTCAACATATGTGAGTGCAATGTCTCCCCTAGCTACGTGATCTCTAATGAAGTGATGACGCACTTCAATGTGTTTGGTCCTAGAATGATGGACTGGATTTTTTGTTAGGTTTATTGTGCTAATGTTGTCACACAACACTTGCACTCCCTTATACAAAAGTCCATAATCTTCTAGAGTGTGAATCATCCACAACAATTGTGATACACTCTCTCCCATGGCAATGTATTCAGCCTCGGTCGTGGAGAGAGCAACACAATGTTGCTTCCGACTTGACCAACTAACCAATGATGATCCTAAGAATTGGCAACCCCCACTAGTGCTTTTCCGATCCAATTTGCACCCAGCATAATCGGAGTCGGTATAACCTATCAAATCAAAAGACTCCGTACGAGGATACCACAGACCTACTCTAATTGTGCCTTTAAGGTATCTCAGAATTCTCTTAACTGCAATTAAATGAGATTCCTTGGCACAGACTTGATATCTAGTGCATATGCCTACATCAAAAAGTATGTCCGGTCGACTAGCTGTGAGGTATAGAAGACTACCGATCATGCTTCTATATTGCGTTAGATCAACTGGTTTCCCACTCTCATCATTGTCAAGGCGAGTGTTTGTCGCCATTGGAGTGGATACTTCCTTAGAGTCACTCATATTGAATTTTTTTGAGTATCTCTTGAGTGTATTTCGTCTAATGGACATAAATTCCATCTTGAGTTTGTTTGATTTCAAGTCCAAGGAAGAATGTCAATTCTCCTACTAGACTCATCTCAAACTCACTTTCCATGTGAGAAATAAATTCATTCAAATAACCCTTGTTATTTGAGCCACAAATTATGTCATCGACATACACTTGGGCTACAAAAATGTTTTCACCATCTCTACGCAGAAATAGTGTTGGGTCTATTTGGCCTCTTACAAAACCCTTTTCTAGTAAATATGTTGACAACCTTTCGTACCAAGCTCGTGGTGCTTGTTTAAGCCCATAAAGTTCTTTCTTGAGCTTGTACACGTGGTTTGGAGCTTCGGTATTCACAAACCCCGGTGGTTGTTCAACATAGACTTCTTCTTTAATAAAGCCATTTAAGAAGGCAGATTTAACATCCATTTGATAGAGCTTGAAACCTCTATGTGCAGCAAAAGCTAGCATCAAACGAATGGACTCTAATCGGGCCACGGGAGCATAAGTCTCATCATAATCGAGACCTTCGACTTGACTATAGCCCTTGGCTACAAGTCTTGCCTTGTTTCTTACAACTTCTCCCTTTTGATTTAACTTATTTTTGAAGACCCATTTAGTTCCAATAATGGTGGTCTTCTTAGGTCTAGGAACTAAGTCCCACACTTGGCTCCTTTCAAATTGACCTAACTCATCTTGCATAGCTATGATCCAATCAGGATCGCGCAATGACTCATCAACTAATTTTGGTTCAATCTCTGAAATCAATGCGACTTCATTAGACTCATTTCTAAAGAATGACCTAGTCCTAACCCCTTGTTGGATGTCTCCCACAATTTGGTCTTGGGGATGACTAGTGGCTATCCTAAATTGTCTTGGTGTTGGTGGTGCCTCATGAATGGTCTCACTAGGCACAGTCAAGGACTCAATATCAGGTGAAGGATCAGATTGAGTTCTTTGTTGCCTTTGCTCATCATCATCAGAGTCAACTTCGACTCTTTCTATGTTTCGATCATTCAAACTTAGCCTTCTAAGTTCAAATTGAATTTCTCCTACATCCCTTGATTGATCATTTAAGTTAGGGATTTCTTCAAAAGCTACATCAGAGGACTCTTCAATCAATTTAGTCCTATTATTGTAGACTCGATAGGCTTTGCTGGTGAGCGAGTACCCGACCAGTATCCCTTCATCAGCCTTGGCCGAAAATTTTCCAAGATGGTCCTTGGTGTTCAAAATAAACACCTTACAACCAAACACCCTAAGATGTTTAATTGTAGGGGGTTTTCCAAACCAAAGTTCATGGGGAGTCTTTCCTAAAAACCTATGTATCAGGATTCGATTTTGCACATAGCAAGCTGTATTTACAGCTTCTGCCCATAAGTAACTCGGTAGTGAGTACTCATTGAGCATACTTCGTGCAGCCTCTTGTAAGACTCAGTTCTTTCTCTCCACAACCCCATTTTGCTGTGGGGTCCTTGGAGTAGAGAACTCATGCCTATATCCCTTTTCTTGACAGAATTCTAAAAACCTATGATTTTGAAATTCCCCACCATGATCACTTCTAATGGTTTTAATTGTTGTTGATTTTTCATTTTCAGTTCTTCTACAAAAGGAAATAAAAATATCTATGGTTTGATCCTTAGTTTTCAAAAAGAAGGTCCATGTATACCTAGTAAAGTCATCAATAATCACAAAACAATATCTACTTCCATTTAATGAAATAACACTACTGCAATCAAACAAATCCATATGTAATAAGTCTAAGGCAGTGGTTGTACTTACAGCGCTTTTACCTTTATGAGGCGCTTTAGTTTGCTTACCCTTCTGACATGCATCACACAATTTGGTCTTTTGGTACTTGATGCTTGGTAAGCCTCGCACTAACCCTTTGTTGACCAGCTTCCGGATATTCTTCATGTTCACATGAGCCAACCTCCTATGCCAAAGCCACGATTCTTCTTCTTTTGACATGAAACACTTATCAAGAGCATTAGTAGCACTTTTAAAAGAAACTTGATAAATGTTATCTACCCTTGTGCCTACTAGTACCGTGTCAAGTGTGTCAATGTTTTTGACTAGACATTGACTCGAATGAAACTCAATCGTGTAACCCATATCACACAATTGACTGACACTTAGGAGATTAAAAGTCATCCCCTTGACTAGAAGGACATTCTTGATTTGGAGATATTCGGATATTTGAATGTCTCCAACCCCTATAACCTTAAGGCTACCATTATTACCAAATGACACATTACCTCTATTTTTGTTTTGAATGGTAGAAAATAGTGACTTGTCCCCGGTCATGTGCTTGGAGCATCCACTATCAACAAACCAAGTTGATAGACGCTCCCCCTTTACCAATGCCTACAAGACACGAAAGATAGATGTTTTAGGTACCCAAATCTTGGGACCTAATGCATCTACAATGAAAGACTTAGGCACCCATGCCTTTGTTACCTTCTTCCTAGTCTCATGAACCCTAGAAGCATGCGATCTATGAAATTGGGTTCTTGACACTAAAGAAATAAAGCTAGACTCCTTAGGTTGGTATCCTAATCCAGCCTTGTTGTAGACCGCCCTTTGGGCATTTAGAATCATGTCTAGGGTCTTAGAGCTAGTTGAGAATTTTTCAAGCATTTTCTTGAGTTTCTCAACCTCACCCTTCAAGGCCTTGTTCTCATCCTCAAGGACCTCTAGATGTAGGTCATCAACCTCATCTTCCCTAAGGGCCCTCAAGTTTTCTACTTCTTCTTTTAATGATTTATTTTCTGTTTTTGATTTTTTAAGCAAGGTAGACAAATGTGTAATAGTCTTATAACATTTTTCTAAGTGAGAAGAGGTTACCTCTTCATCATCCGAAGATGATGAAGCCGCGGCTGAAGTGCTTGAGTCATCACTCTCGGACTCGGACTCCTCCCTTGCCATTGTTAGGGTGTATACTAAAAGTCTAGCTTTTGGTATAAACATTTATCTAGTAATAAGAATCACATTGGTCAAATGTCTACATTTATGATAAATGTAGTTGTTCAATTAATTTATATTGTAGATAACATGGTGTGTGGTGTCACACACAGAGGATCATGTTATCAGTACCTTATAAATTATAAACAGTAGCTCACGACCAAAATGGAAAGGAACAAACCATTAGAAGGTCGTAGTGTAATTAGGTATCAGTTTATCTTGACTGTATAATTACACTAGTACACTTAGAGTGTATTGAGTAGGACCATTTGAGGTCGTTTCTTTTATACTGATTTTATAAAGAAACAAAGACCTCGGTTATTATGGAAGTGTGTGCTCTTAATCCTAATATAATAACAAGCACATATATTTGATATTTATTTCTTTAATTTATCAATGGGTGAGATTTAGTTCGATGAATCAATAAGCCCGATAAGTTGGGAAATGGTATCACTTATAGTGTGTGTTGTTGATTATAGAAGGAAACGTGTCCTAGAGATACTAGGTTGATAATGTCCTCAAGAGGAGCTCATAAGGATTGTCATGTTAAACCCCGCAGTGGACCTAGTCCGACATGATGATAAGGTTGAGTGGTACTACTCTTGGACTAAGATATTAATTAAATGAGTTGTCAATAACTCACTTAATTAGTGGACATTCGATATCTTAAACACAGGAGACTAACACACTCATGATAAGAAGGAGCCCAAAATGTAATTTGGGATTGGTGCGTAGTTCAATAATAGTTCTCTAGTGGAATGAATTATTATTGATAAAATTAAGTTGTGTGTTCAAGGCGAGCACGGATGCTTAATTTTATCGGGAGACCAAAACCAATTCCTCCTCTCGGTCCCTATCGTAGCCTCTTGTATATAGAGATTTATACCCACCACATACCCACCTTCTTACCCAACCAATAGGGGCCAAGCTAAGCTTGAAGCTCAAGCTTAGGGCCGCCAAGCCTAAAGGTTGGCCTTAAGGTGGCCGGCCAATAGCTTTGGTGGTCGGCCACACATATATAAAAGGATTTTTATTAAAATTATTTCTTATGTGGATATCATAGTTTTAAAAGAGAGTTTAAAATTTAAATCTTTCCTTTTAAAGCTTTCTACAAAAGATTAAGAAAAGATTTGAAATCTTTCCTTATTTGTAGATTGAAAGGAGATTTTATTTTTAAGAAAACTTTCCTTTTTAACCATGATAATAATTTAAAAGAGAGTTTTAAAAATTAAATATTCTCTTTTATTAGTTTCTACAAAAGATTAAGAAAAGATTTGATATCTTTCCTTATTTGTAGATTGAAAAGAGATTTTAATTTTAAGAGATAACTTTCCTTTTTGGAAATTATCCACATGTTTAACAGAGAATTTTAACTTATAAAATTTCCTTTTATTAACCACCATGAAGGAAAATTATTGGAGAAATTTTTATAAATTTCGGAGACAAATTAGGAAGTTTTAATTAATTAAAACTCTCCTTGTTTATAGCTTGATGGTGGCCGGCCATGTAAATTGAGAATAGGAAAATTGTTTTTAATTAAATAAATTTTTCTTTTCCATGGCAAAAGAATTAAGGAAGTTTTTAATTAAATTTCCTTATTTGCCAAGACCAAGGATTATAAAAGAGGGGGTAGAGGTGCCTTCATGGGTGATCAACTCTATTATTCTTCTCCTCTCTTTTCCTCCTTGGTGGCCGGCCCTAGCTTCTTCCTCTTCTCTTCTTCTTATGGCCGGCGGCAACCTCTCTTTTGGAGCTCTTGATGGTGGCCGGTTCTAGCTAGGAGAAGAAGGAGAGAAAGGTGGTTTTGTTTCTTGCATCCCTTGGAGCTTGGTGGTGGTGGCCGGACCTCTACTTCTCTTGGAGAATTGTGGTGGCCGAAACTTGTAAGGAAGAAGAAGGTGCTTAGTGGTTCTCATCTCGGAAGATCGTTGTCCACACAACGTCCGAGGTTAGAAGAGGAATACAGTAGAAGATCAAGAGGTCTTTTAGAAGGTATAACTAGTAATTTTTTCTTTCCGCATCATGCTAGTTATTTATGGAAATAATACCAAATACAAGAGGCTTACGATTCTAGAATTTCGAATATGTTTTTTGATGTTGTATTCTTTTGTTTTTTCTTTTCCTTGTGATTTGATTGTTCTTTTCGGTTAACCTAAAGTTATTTTAGGAAATTAAATATTACCTTTCTATAAAAGGTTTTGTCTAGTCGGTGGTGGTTGCTCCCATATCCAAGAAGGCCATGTGCCTCGCCACGTCAGTACTGGGAACCAATTATGGAAATTAATATTTAATGGAATTAATAACTTAGGTGATTTGGATCAAACGTGTTAAGTTCCGCAGGAGATCCAAGTCTAAACCTTAAAGAACAAATAGATTAAGTTTTGGATCAAACGTGTTAAGTTCCGCAGGAGATCCAAAATTTAATTTAAAAGAACACATGGTAGCTAGGAAAAGGTTCAGACCTTTGTACAAAATTTTTGCGATGGAACCTCTAGGTTTTCCGAGTAGCAACCAACAATTGGTATCGAGCTAGGGTTTTGCCTCGTGTATTTGGTATTAGTTTAATTATGCACATGTTATACATAATTTAGGTGATAATCGTAGGATGTGCTAACTTTGTGGATGCAGGATCCAACTATTATGGCTTATAGTTTTATGTGTGTGATTGGACCCTTGGACATGTCAAGGGCATTTATATGTGTGTGCATTATTGTATTATAAAATACAGCAGGAGCTGTATTTAGTTTTATTAGGATTTTATTTTGATCTAGATACATGTACATTCCTTTTATGGAATATAGGATCAAAATTGTAAATTCTATTTATGTCATGGATCGAATCTTGCAAAGCGTGGAACCTTCTAAGGACCAGAGGCGCAGCGGAACAAGGAGCAAGATGGATGCGACAACCGGTGGCGGTGGCCAAATATGGCAGCAGCTTGGGATGACAACACACGGAGGACAACTAGAGATAAAAGTCATAATAGTTGAAAATTAGATTTTCTATTTATTGCTTTTATATTGTGCTGTGTGTGCATGTTAGTTTACAAGTTTAGTAGGCTAGCATAGTTAAAATTTCTCATTAATAAATAACTAAGTGGGAGAGGGATTTTAAGTAAATCCCATGGTCTCCATTCTTGGTTTGTAAGTGATGCAAACAAGCTTGCGGTTGGCTCGAGTGCCTTCCTCCATACGGATGAGCTTGTTTGCGGATCACTAGAATAGACTTCCATTTTGGATGACTATAGGAAGTTAATTAAGGCGTGTGATCTTCCCCAGCGGAAGGGCATAATCTTATTAATGGACTTAGTGTCAAGTAATGGTATACACTTAGATACATCTAATAGTATCCTCCCCATCGAGTCATTGCTATTATTTGTGTGACCAAATGAAACCAACTATTAATTTGTCATAAAACTAGGTTGACAAGATAATAAAATTAAAGGGTTAAAACCCTCTTACAAATGATTGATTTTGTATCGTCCACACTAACGTGGCATACAAAATTAATGGTGTTTGAGATAATTTTATTTGTCATAAAGTTACGTTGACAAGATAGTTAATGGGTAAAACCCTCCTCTTACAAATGTTGATTTTGTATCGTCCACACTAACGTGGCATGCAAAATTCACGGTGTTTTGAGGTGTTGGTAAATTTAAATAGTATTGTTAGAGGAATCAATATTATTTTAAATTTAGAGTCTTGACCAAATATTTGATTAAAGATAAACCAACTATTAATTTTATTCGTCATAAAGTAAGGTTGACGAGATAATAAAATTAAATAAAATTTCCTCTTTGAATTTGTATACGTCCACACTAACGTGGCATACAAAATTCATGGGGATTTTTAAGGAGTTGGTCTTAACCAAATATTTTTGTGATTCTTAGGAAGATAGTCAATCCCTAGCTGATATACTTTAGGATAGACTTAGTGGTCCCAATTATAATTGATTGGAAATAGAATTTGGACATTAAGGTAGACTGTCTTTTTAGAACTAAGAACAATTTAGGTGTATTTAATTCATTAGTTGAAACATGTCTAGTGGTGTTATCTACCAGAACCTGGAGTGTAGATACAAGATGCCATTAATCATGTCTGCAATTCATTGCAGGGTTCCAGGAAACCCGACAACTAAATGAAAGGTAAATCACCGTCCACATGGGCACTACTGTAAAAGTGGTAGCTGTTGCAGTGGGAGATGTTTATCCTTTGATAAGAATAAAATATGGATTTTAAGTAATTGTCTTTTCGTACCAAGTTTAGAAAGAACCTGATTTCAGTTTCTAAACTATTATAGATATTGTGTCTATTTTGATAACAAAGTTGTTATCAAGAAAAATAGGGAAGTTATCTATTCTGGTATGATGGTTGACAATTTATAATCCAATAACTCCCACTATGCAACAAATGGAAATTAGTAACACATCTTCTAATTTTAAGAGAAAGCAACCTTCAGAAATGAACCAATTATATCTTTGGCATCTAAAAGCTAGGTTATACTTGAGTAGGATTCATTGGTAGCTGATGAACTTTTGGGTTCATTGGTAGTGGAAATCTTTCCAACCTGCGAATCTTACTTGGAAGGAAAATAACCAAGAAGCTTTTAAGTCCAAGGGGTATGGAGTCAAAGATATGTTGAAATTGGTTCATTCTGATTTGTGTGATCCTATGACTATCCAGACAAGAGGTAGTATTGAATATTTTGTCTATTTTATAGACAACTATTCAAGATACAAATAAATTTACTTAATGTACCGCAAAACTAAGTACTTTGATTAGTTCAAAGAGTACAAGGCTGATGCGGAGAAATGTTAAAGTAAAAGTCACTATGGTAAGATCGTAATGGCAAGTACCTCTTGGGAGAATTTAGGAGTCACTTATCAGAAGTAGGGATTCATTCCCAACTAACTGCACCTGGTACATCCCAACAGAATGGTGTAGTAGAAAGAAGGTATAGGACTCTTATGGAATAATTAGATAGATGATGAGTTATTCAGAAAATTACCAAATTTGTTTTAAGGATATGCTCTAGAAACGGAAGTGAACGTAGTACCTTCCAAAGTCATAACTCTCTACTCATATAGAATTGCTGAATAGGCGTAAGCCTATTTTGAAGCATATTCGGATTCGGGTAATCCAGCACATATGTTAAAGAGAGATAATGATAAGTTGGATAGGAGTTCACTTGTTTGTAAGTTATCCTAGATAAACAAAAGTAGGTTTATAGTCTTAAAAATCAGAAGGTCATTGTTAGCATCAATGACTGATTTTTAGAAAAGGACTATATAATGAACCACGTGCTCATAAGTAAATTTGTTCTTAAGGAAATAATAAAAGACATGTCTAATCTAGTACCAACTGTACAAGATGAGATACCACAAGAAAACTGCAACACGTATCACAAATGATACACAATTGCAGAAAATGCCTTGTCGTAGTGGGAGGATTGTTAAGCAACCTTAAAAAGATTCATGTTTTGGGAGAGTTTTTGGACTCGATCCCTGAAGGACATGAACCTGGTCTCCGGTCATATGATGAAGCACTCCAAGATAAAGATGCAGCATCTTGGCAAAAAGTAATGAATAACAGAATTAGAATATATGTATTCTAATAAAATCTGGAAGCTTGTAGAACCACCAAATGGTGTAAAAGCCTTTGGGTGTAAAAGGTCTATAATAGGAAAAGAAGGATAGACAGGAAGGTAGAAACCTTCAAAGCAAGGCTTGATGAAAAAGGAAACTTTTTTCATTGGTAGCCATGCTAAAATCTATCCGGATTCTCTTATCTATTTGGCAAGAGGATGTCAAGACAGCATTCCTTACTGGAAGTCTTGAAGAAAGCATCCATATAAAGCAACCAGAAGGGTTCATTGCAAAGGGCTAAGAGCATCTTGTGTAAGCTCAATCAGTCTATGGACTGAGGCAAAGCTTCAAGGTCTTAGAACATCCGGTTTATCAAAGTAATCCAGACCTATGGATTTATTTAGTAACCGGATAAGTCTTGTGTATACAAAAGGCGTGATGGAAACGTGGTGGTATTTCTTGTACTATACGTAGATAACATTTTTGGTAGTTGGAAACAATATCAAAGTGTTGTCAGAAGTAAGAGTATGGTTGTCCAAACAATTCGATATGAAGGAATGTATATATTCTTGAGATCAAAGTAATAAGGGATCGCAAGAAAAGAATATTTTTTACTTATCCCAAGCTTCATACATCGAAAAAAAATCCTTGCTCGTTTTAAGCATACAAAACTCCAAGAAAGGTTTCTTACCTTTTCAGGATAGAGTAACTTTATCTAAAGATATGTCTCTGTAGACATCAAAGGAGATAAAGGAAATAAAGGCAGTTCTTTATGCTTCGGCTGACAGAAGCCTAATGTATGCTATGCACGAGATTAGAAGTCTGTTTTGCCAAGGGCATAGTTAGCAGATATCAAAGTAACTCTAGACAAGGACAATGGACTGCAGTAAAGCATATATTGAAGTACCTTAGAGGTACTAGAGATTATATGCTAGCTTACAAGGCAGTTAATTTGGTCCTTGTGGGTTGCATGGATTTTGACTTCTAATCGGATAGGGACAATGATAAGTCAACCTCGGGGTTTTGTGTTTACTTTAGGAGGTAAAGTCATAACTATGGAAGAGTGATAAGCATAGGTGTTTTTCTGGACTCCACCATAGAAGCTTAGTATATGGCAAGCCTCTGAGGTAGCTATAAAAGCTGAATGACTCAATAATCTCAAGATAGACTTAGATATGATTTCTGGTTTGTCCAAAGATTATTACAATTTATTGTAATAATGTTGGTGCAGTAGCAAACTCGAAGAAACCATAAGTCTATAAAGGCAAGTAAACACAATAGAGCGCAAGTACCACCCAATACGAGAAATCGTATAAACGAGGAGAAGTTGTTGCTGCCTAGATTGCATCAGGTGATGACCTATAGATCCTTCCACCGAGGTCCTTAAGGCAAGAGCTTTTGATGGACATGTTGAAGGGTTAGGAATCAGATGTATGGTAGCAGATATGGCAGCTTAGTCTTTTAGTATAAGTGGGAGATTGTTAGGGTGTATACTAAAAGCCTAGCTTTTGGTATAAACATTTATCTAGTAATAAGAATCACATTGGTCAAATGTCTACATTTATGATAAATGTAGTTGTTCAATTAATTTATATTGTAGATAACATGGTGTGTGGTGTCACACACAGAGGATCATGTTATCAGTACCTTATAAATTATAAACAGTAGCTCACGACCAAAATGGAAAGGAACAAACCATTGGAAGGTCGTAGTGTAATTAGGTATCAGTTTATCTTGACTGTATAATTACACTAGTACACTTAGAGTGTATTGAGTAGGACCATTTGAGGTCGTTTCTTTTATACTGATTTTATAAAGAAACAAAGACCTCGGTTATTATGGAAGTGTGTGCTCTTAATCCTAATATAATAACAAGCACATATATTTGATATTTATTTCTTTAATTTATCAATGGGTGAGATTTAGTTCGATGAATCAATAAGCCCGATAAGTTGGGAAATGGTATCACTTATAGTGTGTGTTGTTGATTATAGAAGGAAACTGTGTCCTAGAGATACTAGGTTGATAATGTCCTCAAGAGGAGCTCATAAGGATTGTCATGTTAAACCCTGCAGGTGGACCTAGTCCGACATGATGATAAGGCTGAGTGGTACTACTCTTGGACTAAGATATTAATTAAATGACTTGTCAGTAACTCACTTAATTAATGGGCATTCGATATCTTAAACACGGAGACTAACACACTCATGATAAGAAGGAGCCCAAAATGTAATTTGGGATTGGTGCGGTAGTTCAATAATAGTTCTCTAGTGGAATGAATTATTATTGATAAAATTAAGTTGTGTGTTCGGGACGGATGCTTAATTTTATCGGGAGACCAAAACTAATTCCTCCTCTCGGTCCCTATCGTAGCCTCTTGTATATAGAGATTTATACCCACCACATACCCACCTTCTTACCCAACCAATAGGGGCCGGCCAAGCTAAGCTTGAAGCTCGAGCTTAGGGCCGGCCAAGCCTTAAGGTGGTCGGCCAATAGCTTGGAGCCCAAGCTTAGGTGGCCGGCCACATCATATTAAAAAGGATTTTTTATTAAAATTATTTCTTATGTGGATATCATAGTTTTAAAAGAGAGTTTAAAAATTAAATCTTTCCTTTTAAAAGCTTTCTACAAAAGATTAAGAAAAGATTTGAAATCTTTCCTTATTTGTAGATTGAAAGGAGATTTTATTTTTAAGAAAAACTTTCCTTTTTAACCATGATAATAATTTAAAAGAGAAGTTTAAAAATTAAATATTCTCTTTTATTAGTTTCTACAAAAGATTAAGAAAAGATTTGATATCTTTCCTTATTTGTAGATTGAAAAGAGATTTTAATTTTTAAGAGATAACTTTCCTTTTGGAAATTATCCACATGTTTAAAAGAAGAATTTTAATTTATAAAATTTCCTTTTTATTAACCACCATGAAGGGAAAATTATTGGAGAAATTTTTTATAAATTTCTGGAGACAAATTAGGAAGTTTTAATTAATTAAAACTCTCCTTGTTTATAGCTTGATGGTGGCCGGCCATGTAAATTGAGAATAGGAAAATTGTTTTTAATTAAATAAATTTTTTTTTTCATGGCAAAAGAATTAAGGAAGTTTTTAATTAAATTTCCTTATTTGCCAAGACCAAGGATTATAAAAGAGGGGTAGAGGTGCCTTCATGGGTGATCAACTCTATTATTCTTCCTCTCTTTTCCTCCTTGGTGGCCGGCCCTAGCTTCTTCCTCTTCTCTTCTTCTTATGGCCAGTGGCAACCTCTCTTTGGAGCTCTTGATGGTGGCGGTTCTAGCTAGGAGAAGAAGGAGAAAGGTGGTTTTGTTTCTTGCATCCCTTGGAGCTTGGTGGTGGTGGCCGGACCTCTACTTCTCTTGGAGAATTGTGGTGGCCGAAACTTGTAAGGAAGAAGAAGGTGCTTGGTGGTTCTCATCTCGGAAGATCGTTGTCCACACAACGTCCGAGGTTAGAAGAGGAATACGGTAGAAGATCAAGAGGTCTTTTAGAAGGTATAACTAGTAATTTTTTCTTTCCGCATCATGCTAGTTATTTATGGAAATAATACCAAATACAAGAGGCTTACGATTCTAGAATTTCGAATATGTTTTTCGATGTTGTGTTCTTTTGTTTTTTCTTTTCCTTGTGATTTGATTGTTCTTTTCGGTTAACCTAAAGTTATTTTAGGAAATTAAATATTACCTTTCTATAAAAGGTTTTGTCTAGTCGGTGGTGGTTGCTCCCATATCCAAGAAGGTCATGTGCCTCGCCACGTCAGTACTGGGAACCAATTATGGAAATTAATATTTAATGGAATTAATAACTTAGGTGATTTGGATCAAACGTTTTAAGTTCCACAGGAGATCCAAGTCTAAACCTTAAAGAACAAATAGATTAAGTTTTGGATCAAACGTGTTAAGTTCCGCAGGAGATCCAAAATTTAATTTAAAAGAACACATGGTAGCTAGGAAAAGGTTCAGACCTTTGTACAAAATTTTTGTACAGTGGAACCTCTAGGTTTTCCGAGTAGCAACCAACAGCCATGAGTGCCAATTGCCGAGTACTCTTCTCCTTCTTCTCTTCCTCCTCCGATGAGCTTGAGGAAGATTCATCCCAAGTGGCCTTGAGAGCTTTCTTCTTCTTGGCTCTTTCCTCCTTCTTTTTAGCCCGTTCCTCCTTCTTGAGTTTTGGACACTCACTCCGGTAGTGGCCTTTCTTGCTACACTCATAACATGTTACATTAGTCTTATCGATATTTTGATCATTAGGTGTACCTTTTCCTTTGTATCTTCGGCTTCTTCTCATAATTCTCCTCACAAAATTTGCCATCTCGCTTGATGATGATCCACCTTCATCATCGGACTCGGAGGAGGATGTAGATGAAGAAATCTCTTTCTCCTTCTTCTTTTCCCTCTTTCTTCTTCCATCCTTGTTCTTTGGTCCTGCAACTAAGGCAATACCTTTCTCTCTTTGACCTTTGTTAGCGAGTTCATGAAGTTCCATTTCACAAAAGAATTCGTCTAATTTAACAATGGAAAGATCCTCGGAAACCTTGTAGGCATCTACCATAGATGACCACAAGGCATTCCTTGGAAAGGATTTAAGAGCGTACCTTACTAGATCGCGATTCTCCACGCGTTCATCCACAGAATGTAGACCATTGATGATTTCCTTGAACCTCCCATGTAGTTCACTTACCGTTTCATTTTCCTTCATGGTGAGATTTTGTAGTTGATTCAAGAATAGGTCCCTCTTGGCTATCCGAGAATCACGAGTTCCTTCTTGGAGCTCGATAAGCTTGTTCCATAAATCTTTTGCACTCGAGAATGGACCTACCTTGACGAGTTGGTCCTTGGCAATCCCACATTGTAAGGTGACTACCGCCTTGGCATCGGCTTGCCCTTTACGAGTTTGTTCGGTAGACCACCTTGATGAATCGAGTTCTTTACCTTCTTCGTCCTTCAGTGGTGTGAATCCTTCCTTGACCGAGAACCACATGGAGATATCAGTCTTGAGGTAATACTCCATGCGGCTCTTCCAATACTGAAAATATGCTCCATCAAAGAAGGGTGGTCTGTTGGTGCTGAATCCTTCCTTCATGGCCATCGTCTTGCTCCTTAGGATGTTAGTCCAGATGAAGAGCACCAGGCTCTGATACCACTTGTTAGGATCTTAGATGGCTAGAGGGGGGGGTGAATAGCCTCTTAAAAACTTAAACACAAATTTCTACAAAGAAACTTGTTAGCACAGCGGAATTAAGTAACTAAAACAAAAGGAAACAAGCACACTAACACACTAACACACGGATTTACGAGGTTCGGGGATAACTTGCCCCTACTCCTCGGCGTGTCCGTAAGGTGGACGACCCCTTGATCTTCGGTAGATCGCACCCCGGATAAAATCCGGCTAAAGATCCTCCTTCTCGGTGGAGTAACCTCTCCACAAAGTCTCAAGAAATATATATGTTAAAGCACAAGACTTACAGAGCTCGGTGGCAAAGAAGAATGAACTAATCGCTTACAACCACGCGAGGATCAGTGGAAACAGAGAACTCACAGATCGCAGTTTCTCACACGAGAGCTCAAGAACTTAGCACACACAGTTTTTTTTTCTTTCTTAATTTCTTGTAATTCCTTCCTCTCGCTTTTTACTGCTTCTTAAGCCCCTGTTCTCTGCTGTCACGGATCGTGGTCAATCTGCACAAAATCATCGCTGCAGCCAATCCCTCTTCCTCCTTACCTGGTTCTCTGAACTCACACCAATGAAATCACAGTCTTCATTGGTGTCTTCTGAGCTCGAACCAATCACCAGGAGTCAAGCGGATCACAGCCAGATCACACCAGTAGCCGTTGATGCTTCAAATGCACCATGTGCCGCGAATCACAGCAGAAAGTCCATTTGTCGTATTCCTCTTATGGACTTAATTTGAAATTATGCTTGGAATGGTACTTGTGATCCTGCAAACTCAAAAGCTAACAGCACAGATGGTTATATCACATGAATCAAATCAAATGCAGTGGAGGAATCGTAGAAACAGCGAACAAATGTGTGTGGGTCGGTCACCAGACCGATCCATGGACCGATCAGGGCATATCCTGATCGGTCCACAGCTTGTCTGATCTGTCGTGGAGACCAATCAGACGGTAGGTGGATCGGTCGGCAGACCGATCCCCTGCCTTCTTCTCTTCGCACTACCATCTCCTGATCGGTCTCCAAGACCGATCAGATTGCACTCAGTGTGCTACTGAGTGTTCCTTGATCGGTCTACAGACCGATCAGATTACACTCAGTGTGCTACTGAGTGTTTCCTGATCGATCCACAGACCGATCAGGAAACTTAGTTTCACTGGATCGGTCTGCCGACCGATCCACTGTCTTATGTATCACTGGATCGGTCTGCCAACCGATCCAATGTACCATGGAATGTCCACTTAGGTCCCTCTCTGACCTAATCTGGAGAACAGACTACCGAGCCCTCTCCGACTTCGTCCGATCCAGAGAACGAGCTACCAAGCCCTCTCTGATCTAGTCCGGAGAACGAGCTACCGAGCCCTCTCCGACTTCGTCAGGTCCAGAGAACGAGCTACCGAGCCCTCTCCGACTTCGTCAGGTCCAGAGAACAAGCTACCGAGCCCTCTCCGACTTCGTCAGGTCCAGAGAACGAGCTACCGAGCCCTCTCTGACCTAGTCCGGAGAACGAGCTACCGAGCCCTCTCCGACTTTGTCAAGTCCAAGTTTCCAACTTGAACTTTTCCCTTCCACACGATCAACCTTGATCAGTAATCAATCCGAGTTCAATTAACATCTGATACAAACTTAAATCAGTGTCAACATCAAAACAACAGCCAGGTCAGACTATATCAACAAATAGCGTCTCACCCAAATCATCGCTTCCTACACTTGTTAATGCACAGCGAAAATACAAAACAAATCTAACAAATAGAAAGCTAAACCTAGAGGCAATAACCAAGACAATCAAACCTCTAACACATTTATGTAACATGGTTCAGAGATCACTTACTCCTACTCCATGGCTATCCGTAAGGTGGATGATCTTTATCCCTCAATGGATGACTCCCTGGAAAACCTCCGGCTAGCTCGAGTAGCTCCTTGTGGGTGGAGAAACCTCGCCACAAACTCGCACAAGCACTTGATCACTCAAGAAGACCTTGGAGACTCTAATAGGGGTTAACCACCTCTATTTTCGTCAACCTTAACCAAGCTTCCAATGCTTGGTTATATATGCCATGAGTTGGAAAACCTCGCCTACTAGTCGACTGCTAAAATCATTAGTTGACTGCCCTCTGTGGAGATTCGGCCGTTACAACCCAATGGCTATATACCAGTCGACTGATAATTCCATCAGTCGACTGCTCCACATTAATCGAATGAACAAAAAAATTTTGTTCTCGCCCAATTGACTGCCTGGTCAACCGCACCAATCGATTGATGAAAACACCAGTCGACTGCTATAGTACTGCTACAGTAACGCTACAGTACTGCTATAGTAAACCCTAATCCTAGGATTTAACCCCCGAGTACATTTACTCAGCACTCGTCCTCACCCGACCAGCCTAGACCTAGCCTTCTAGCCTCCTTCATCAGCCTTGCGTCCCTCAGATGCCTCCCCATCCTTCATATCTTGCCTTCTGGAGCTTTCATCAGCCTTGCGTCCCTCAGATGCCTCCCCATCCTTCATATCTTGCCTTCTGGAGCTTTCATCGACCTTGTCATTATTGTCGGGTCTTCCTTTGCCAAGAGGTTGCACCTCCGAGACTTCATCCATTGCCAAGTCACACTTGGACTTACGTTGCCAAGACTACATGCTTGGACTTACACCGCCAAGACTCATCCTTGGACTTTCCTCTGCCAAGATTACCCTTGGACTTTCCTTGTTGTACCTGTATCTTGCACACTCATAATGCATATCAAATATAACAATAAACCTAACTTAAACATTTGTACAAATATCAAAACTTAGGGTACCCAAATTGCTCCAACAGGAAGCACCACTCACTAGGATTTTCACCTAGCTTCACTCACTAGAATTTTCCCTTGCCTAACCTCCAGTTAGGACTTTCCCAGTCAAGTATCCAGTTAATCCTTTGACCTACTTTACTCTTCTTTGTTGGAGTAATCCCAATGGTCGTGCGACCATGTGTTTTTGGTGTTTGGGCAAAGGGTTTAAGTTAGGTTCACCCTTGTTATTTGATATGTGTATGTAAGTGTGTAAGTTTGCAGGATACACATATGACTCATCTTGATGGCTTTGGGTCCGGTGAAGGATGGAGCATCCAAGGGACCATGGACAAGGCAGTAAGGACAAGGACCGAGGGAAGCGACATTGAGGCATACACGAAGGATGACATTAGGGATGAGACGTGGACTTGGATTCATCCGAGGGGCGAGAGCCAAAGGAAGTAGGCTTGAAGGCTAGAGGTCAAGGCTGCAATGAAGGGTCAAGTGAGTCGTGAGGGTACGAGTGCATGAGAGAATGTACTCAGGGTAAAATCTTAGGGTTAGGATTTTACTGTAGCAACTACTATAGCAACACTATAGCATTGATGTAGCAGTTACTGTAGCAGATGACTGATGTTTTCATCAGTCGACCGGGCAGTTGATTAGGAGTGAATAGAATGCTTCTTTTCACTCAGTTAGTGTGGAGCAGTCGACTAATGGAAGTATCAGTCGACTAGTATCGAGCTGTTGGATTGTAACGGTCAAATCTCCACAGAGGGCAGTCAACTGATTGTTTTGGCAGTCTACTAGTAGACGGGGTTTTCCAACTTGTGGCCTATATAACTAAGCATTGGAAGCTTGGTTAAGGTTGATGAAATAGAGGTGGTTAATGATGGATCGAAAGCGCTAGAGGGGGGGTGAATAGCACTCGTGGCTATTTTATCGATTTACGGAAATCGTTCGAGTAACTAAAGTAATGCAGCGGAAATGAAAAGTAAAGTAAATACAAACACACAATTGATTTACTTCGTTCGGAGCCTATTTCGACTCCTACTCGAAGGCCTGCGGTCCTTGACCGCTTTCGGTGGGCAACAACTATATATCTGGAATTATTACAAGCTAAAAGCAATTACAGTTAAGTGCAAATAAGAAAGTTTTACCAACGAACAAGAAAGTAAAAGAGCTTTGGAGT
This sequence comes from Zingiber officinale, assembly GCF_018446385.1. NCBI lineage: Eukaryota > Viridiplantae > Streptophyta > Magnoliopsida > Zingiberales > Zingiberaceae > Zingiber > Zingiber officinale. The sequence continues at coordinate 91,396,648 of NC_055998.1, read as the reverse complement.
TTCAGTTCGTTGTAGCAGCAGAGCGTAGTTAAAGCGTACGGAGCACACAAGAGCGCAGAACTTCTGTTCGGAATTCAATGATTGAGCTGCACCTCGAGGCCTCTTTTTATAGCTTTGCAAGGTCTGATCCAGATCCCCAAGTCTCGGGATCAGATTTGACCCGAAGCAGATCGGTCAACCGATCCCAAGGTTCGGTCGACCGATCAGATGATCTCCACTGCATCTGATCCGTCCATCCGTCGCTCCGCTTCGATATGGTCAAACTTTATCCCTGCGTTCGGTCGACTGATCCCAAGGTTCGGTCGACCGATCAGTCTCCTCTGACCCGCACTCTTCGGCTTGATCTAGTCGACACCTATCCCAGGTTCGGTCGACCGATCCCGAGGTCCGGTCGACCGATCCCTGGTCAAACCCGGTCCAGCTTCTGGAGATCTGATGTGGTAGCTTGGAGGTTCGGTCGACCGATCCCAACGTTCGGTCGACCGATCCTGGTCAGTTCTAACCCTGCATAAAACTGTTAGTTACCTGCAAAACAGAGTTAGAACACAAAAAGATAGCACGATAAATAAAATTGTCAGTCATCGGACTGACCAGGTATGACTTCAAGTTTCCAACCGGAAACCCTAGGTCGACCCGACGCCTACTGTTCCCTCTACGGGGAACGTGTCCTCACCTACTCCACTCAGGAGATTTTACCTTTTGCCAGTGTGATCCTCCTGATCGACTGGACTTTTACTCGGTGTTCGATGCCTCCGGACTTTCTTCTGAACGTCCTCTTCCCGACCCGTCCAGTCTTCCACCTGGTTCGCGACACCAGGATTTTCCACCTAGGGTTACCACCCTCTAGGATTTTTGCCTGAAGCACTCGACCCACCAAGACTTTCCGCATAGGGTTACCATTCCCTATGACCTAGGGTTACCACCCCCTAGGGTTTTTACCTTGCCTAACCATAGTTAGGACTTACCTGAAACACTCAATCAATCACATTAGTTCACAACACACTTTAACTTTGAATCCTTTGCCATTATCAAAACTCAGGTTCGATCGTCGGATGCTTCCCGCACCAACAATCTCCCCCTTTTTGATTATGGCAACCTAAATTCAAAGTTAAGTAAAACAACTATATTAACAAATTTTAAGTGAGCAAGCTTAAGTATAAATTAAAATAAAAGCACAACTTAAGCTAACACATGAACTTTGTGAAGCTCCCCCTTAATACAGGGCTTCCTTTTACTTTTGAATTTCCTACTCTCCCCCTTAATAAAAGCAATTTTTTTTTTAATTGAATTTTTTTTTTACTTTTGAATTTCCTACTCTCCCCCTTTGCCATATATCAAAAATTAAGCTAGTTGAAGGCAAGTTTTAAGTTTTTAGAGAAAAAACAGATTTATTTTTTGAAAGAGCAAATGTCTGTGTAACACTTAGCTTATCATAAAATTTTACTGATAAATTGTTCTTTTTACTTAGCAAAAAAAATTTTTGACAGTTATAAGTAAAATTATGCAAGTAAAGAAATATGTGTTTAATATCTTTAGCTAAGTATAGAAGAATCTAATAGGTAACGAGGCAAAAATTTATAAAGATGGCTAAGTTTGAGGGTTGCTATCTGTGCCACTTAGCTAAGCCTTTTGCAAACATTAAATTTTGAAAATGTAGTTTCATTTTGAAAAGGTACTGAAAGAAAAATAATTTTGAAGAAAAGAGGAGTAAGAATTTAATTTAGGTTATTTCTTTAGTTGGTCCTTAAGTCCAAGCATGAGTCAAGTTAAATAGTTGTTAATTTGTTAACTTAATTGTTTTGATCAGGTATCAGAGCCTTAAAGTAAAAGCATGCTTAAGCTTAACATTTCCTTCACCAACTGTCTAACCGTTAGCTACTTGCTGATTGCCTAGAGGGCAACGGCTTTCACTTGGTTAGTCAAGTAAAGTCATTTAGTCCAGTTAGATTTGACTAAGTCTGGAAGACTTGACTTGATTACTGTTAATAGAGTATTTAACACCCAGACTCATATTGATGCACAGAAATAAGCATTCTTGAGTCCAGGTTGTACCCTATGCATCTCACACCATTCTATGTTTAGCAAACACAAGCAAGGTATACCTAAGTGTTTGTGAGATGCTCTGGCTTAGAACTAGGGGAACAGGATTTCTAGGGTAGAACCTAGGCTAAGTCATGTTTTTGAAAACTCTAAGAAAATGAGATTTTAAAATCGTTATTTTTCCTAGATTTTGAAAAGAATAAAAGAAATGAGTTTTGAAGTAAGACAGTGAATTTTGGAAATTAATATCTATTCTACCCAACACATTCCTATTTGCCTTCTAAGTGCGCTGAACTCAAGTTCAGGTAAGGGCTTTGGGAAAATGTCAGCTAGGTTTGATTTTGACTCAACATAGTTGAGTTCAATATCACTCTTAGCTACATGATCCCTTACAAAATGGTGCTTCACTTCTATATGTTTAGTCCTTGAGTGATGAATTGGATTTTTTGTTAGATTTATTGAGCTTATATTATCAATTGAAATTTTAGTTTTATGATACTCCAGTTGATAGTCTTTAAGGGTATGCATCATCCACAGCAGCTGAGATGTGCATTCACCTAAGGCTATATATTCAGCTTCAGTGGTAGATAAAGCAACAGAGTGTTGCTTTCTACTTGACCAACTTACTAGGCATTGTCCTAGAAATTGACAGCTACCACTTGTGCTTTTTCTATCTAGCTTGCATCCGGCATAGTCTTAGTCAGAGTAGCCGGTTAGGTTAAGGATGCCAGATCTAGGGTACCATAGTCCTACATTTAGAGTTCCCTTAACATACCTAAGGATTCTTTTGACAAGGGTTAAGTGAGACTCTTTTGCACAAGATTGGTATCGTGCACACATACCTATTGCAAAAATAATGTCTAGTCTACTCGCAGTTAGATACAGTAGACTTCCTATCGCACTTCGATAGTATTTCGAGTCTACTGATTTACCTTCTAAGTCTGAGTCAATTTTAGCATTTGTAGTCATTGGTGTATTGATTATTTTTGAGTTTTCCATGCCAAATTTTCTAATTAATTCCTTAGCATATTTAGTTTGATAAATATAAATTCCATCTTTAGTTTGTTTAATGTGTAAACCTAAGAAATCCTTAGCATATTTAGTTTGTTTAATTTTAATTTTGAAAAATATTTAAGTTAATTTAATTTTGAAAAATATTTAAGTTAATTTTAGTTTTGAAAAATATTTAAGTTAATTTTAGTTTTGAAAAATATTTAAGTTGAAAAAAAATATTTAAGTTAATTTTAATTTTGAAAAATATTTAAGTTAATTTTAATTTTGAAAAATATTTAAGTTGAAAAAATATTTAAGTTAATTTAATTTTGAAAAATATTTAAGTTAATTTTAGTTTTGAAAAATATTTAAGTTGAAAAAATATTTAAGTTAATTTTAATTTTGAAAAATATTTAAGTTGAAAAAATATTTAAGTTAATTTAATTTTGAAAAATATTTAAGTTAATTTTAGTTTTGAAAAATATTTAAGTTGAAAAAATATTTAAGTTAATTTTAATTTTGAAAAATATTTAAGTTAATTTTAATTGTGAATAATATTAGTCATCTCACCCGATCTAAATTTTCAATCAGGGACTCCTATAATTTTTGTGAGATGAATTGAGGTTCAATTTTAGGATTATGTTTAACTTTGTGTTAGATTCAGGTTTAGCTTTGGGTTTAACAAGTAAGCATTCTTTGGATAAACTTCTGGGCTATGGTGAGTCACAAGGAACTCATTAAAGTAATCATGCCTTCGAGGTTTTCCAAATAGTCCTACCCATTAAACTTAATACTAAACCTTAGTCTAACTAGTTATGATCCATTTAAGGGTAGCTTCGGTCAGTTCCACTTGGCCAAATGCACCAGGTCGAAGTCATATCTTCCTAGACATGCGATGCCCAAGCTTCCCTAACGTACTATCATCCAAAAACTTCACCAGTACCATGGGTCAAGTTAAACTTAGTCCATTTTATCTAACCTTAATTACCCTGCTGGGTAGACTACTCTTATTTACCCATTTCGGGTAGATTAAGTTTGGTTACCCAGTCGGGTAGTTTAGTTGCGGGTTCCAACTATTCTGGATCCTCCTTCTATTTCGAATTTTAGTTTAACTTTTAATTTCAAATTTTTTTTATTTGAATTTCGAATTTTTAACTTTAATTTCAAATTTTTTATTTGAATTCTTAATTTAGAATTTTTAATTGAATTTTGAATTTTAATTTAATTTTGAATTTTTAATTGAATTTTGAATTTTAATTTAATTTCGATTTAATTTTAATCGTTTTAGCTCCCCCTGGATCATAGCCTTGATATGGTCTATCGAGGTAATGTATTTGATCCTTAGGAATCCAATATTGTCTGAGTCCAACTTGATTAATCAGGTTGGACTTGGCAACCCATGATTGGACCATTTTTTTATTTGTTCTTTGTATGAGAGATAAATATGACTTATATTTCTTTTTCGATTTGTATCCTAGTCCAGTTCTATTGTAGATTGCCCTTTGTGTTCCAAGAATCAAGTCAAGATTCTTGGATCCAAGGGAAAATCGTTCTAAGGTTGTCTTCAAATCCTTGACTTTACTTTTCAAGTTGGAATTCTCTTCCTCAAGTTTTTGAACTTGAGTTGAGGTTCCAGTCTAAACTGGTTCAGTCAAGGATTCGTTATTAGTCGTTTCTTTAAGGAGTGTTACCTCCTTTAGAAGCGACTTGATTCGAATTTTTGACTTAGTTACTTTATGCATTAAATAATTAATTAAGCTATATAAACGATTTTTACTTATAGAGGGGTTTGGCCCTTCGGAAACGGATGCGGATCCGTAGCTTCTTTCGGACTCAGCTTCTGATTCATCCTCGCTTCCGGGTTCGTTGGTGAAGTCCCGGGCTGTCAACGCGAGAAAGTTCGTCTGCTCGAGTTCTTCGTCGTCGGATTCCTCAGAAGAAGACTCGTCCCATGTTGCTTTCAAGGCCTTCTTCCTCCTTGGTTTATTTGGATCCTTTTGGTTCGGGCAGTTTGCTTTGATGTGCCCCTTCTGATTGTAGCCGTAGCAGGTCACTTCGAATTTTACTTTCGAGCTTGGTTGGGCTTCGTTGGACTGGATGGCCTTTCTGACATCCTTTTTGTTGAAGCCCTTCTTTTTGTAGAATTTCTTTACCAGATTTACTATTTCTGTTGTAAGCTCGTCGTCGTCTTTCGAATCTGGTTCTTCTTCTGACTCAGGTTCGGTTCTGCGCTTTATCTTTGATTCGCGCATTCTCCCTGTTCCTGCAACCAAAGCCAACCCTTTCTCGGTCGGGCGTGCATTAGTCTGTTCATGAAGTTTGAATTCTGCAAACAGTTCATCTAACATAATAGTAGATAAATCCTTAGAAACCTTGTAGGCATCTACCATGGATGCCCACAAGGTGTTCCTCGGGAAGGCATTTAAAGAATACCTTATAATGTCCCAGTTGTCTACCTTCTGTCCAATTGCATGAAGACCGTTGAGAAGATCTTCAATCCGGGCATGGAGTTGGGCAGCTATCTCACCTTCCTGCAGTTTGATATTAAATAATTTATTGAAAATTAAATCTCTTTTACTTACTTTGGTGTCGGACGTCCCTTCGTGAAGTTCAATGAGCTTCTCCCACAGCTCCTTGGCACTGTTGAAGGGGCCGACACGGTTGAGTTCTTCTTTTGATAGACCACACTGGAGGGTGCAGGTCACCTTGGCATTAGCTTCCACTTTCTTAATCAGAGATGTGTCCCAGTCCTCGTATGGTAGTGGTTTGCCGGCGCTATCAGTTGGTAGTTGGAGTCCAGTTTTGACAATCATCCAGACTTCAAAATGAGTCTGGAGATATGCCTCCATCCGACCCTTCCAGTACCCGAAGTCGTCTCCGGTGAATAGCGAGGGGAGGGTTGTACTGTAGCCTTCTTGAAGGGCCATTTTAGATCAACTAAAAAAACCAACAAGAAAATCCCAGGACTTGGTCCTGGATTAGTAGTGCGGTATGAAAAAAATATAGATCACGAACTCGGGTGGTGTTGCACCAACCTCGAGCAGAAAATCGATTCGAGAAAAGAATTAGAATATAGCTATAAAGCCAAATTCTAATTGACTCCGAAAAAAAACACGAAAAATTTGTTTTGAATGGTGGTTGCACCGATTCAAAACGACCCCGCTCTGATATCAATTGATGGATCGAAAGCGCTAGAGGGGGGGTGAATAGCTCTCGTGGCTATTTTATCGATTTACGGAAATCGTTCGAGTAACTAAAGTAACGCAGCGGAAATGAAAAGTAAAGTAAATACAAAGACACAATTGATTTACTTCGTTCGGAGCCTATTTTGACTCCTATTCGAAGGCCCGCGGTCCTTGACCGCTTTCGGTGGGCAACAACTATATATCCGGAATTATTACAAGCTAAAAGAAATTACAGTTAAGTGCAAATAAGAAAGTTTTACCAACGAACAAGAAAGTAAAAGAGCTTTGGAGTTTCAGTTCGTTGTGGCAGCAGAGCGTAGTTGAAGCGTACGGAGCACACAAGAGCGCAGAACTTCTGTTCGGAATTCGATGATTGAGCTACACCTCGAGGCCTCTTTTTATAGCTCTGCAAGGTCTGATCCAGATCCCCAAGTGTCGGGATCAGATTTGACCCGAAGCAGATCGGTCGACCTATCCCAAGGTTCGGTCGACCGATCAGATGATCTCCACTGCATCTGATTCGTCCATCCGTCGCTCCGCTTCGATCTGGTCAAACTTTATCCCTGCGTTCGGTCGACCGATCCCAAGGTTCGGTCGACCGATCAGTCTCCTCTGACCCACACTCCTCGGCTTGATCCAGTCGACACCTATCCCAGGTTCGGTCGACCGATCCCTGGTCAAACCCGGTCCAGCTTCTGGAGATCTGATGTGGTAGCTTGGAGGTTCGGTCGACTGATCCCAACGTTCGGTCGACCGATCCTGGTCAGTTCTAACCCTGTATAAAACTGTTAGTTACCTGCAAAACAGAGTTAGAACACAAAAAGATAGCACGATAAATAAAATTGTCAGTCATCGGACTGACCAGGTCTGACTTCAAGTTTCCGACCGGAAACCCTAGGTCGACCCGACGCCTATTGTTCCCTCTACGGGGAACGCGTCCTCACCTACTCCACTCAGGAGATTTTACCTTTTGCCAGTGCGATCCTCCAGATCGACTAGACTTTTGCTCGATGTTCGATGCCTCCGGACTTTCTGCTGAACACCCGCTTCCCGACCCGTCCAGTCTTCCACCTGGTTCGCGACACCAGGATTTTCCACCTAGGGTTACCACCCCTAGGATTTTTGCCTGAAGCACTCGACCCACCAAGACTTTCCGCATAGGGTTACCATTCCCTATGACCTAGGGTTACCACCCCCTAGGGTTTTTACCTTGCCTAACCATAGTTAGGACTTACTTGAAACACTCAATCAAGCACATTAGTTCACAACACACTTTAACTTTGAATCCTTTGCCATTATCAAAACTCAGGTTTGATCATCGGATGCTTCCCGCACCAACAGTTAACCCCTATTAGTAGTCTACCAATTCCCTAGTATCTCAAGAGTCTTGGTTGGTATTGTGGTGAGATTTCTCCACCCACAAGGAGCGACTTGAGATAGCCGGAGTTTATCGGGGGCTAATCCACCGATGGATCGGGATTGTCCACCTTACGGATAGCTGTGGAGTAGGAGCTCTAATCTCCAAACCATGTTACATCGACATGTATTGGGTTGCTTTGTTTTTCGTTATCTTTAGCTTTCATATTTGTATTTAGTATTAGATTTTTGCTGTGCACTAACAAATATGTATGAACCAATTGATTTAGGGGCACGACTATTTAACCCCCTTTCTAGTCGGTCACCCGATCCCCTACAAGTAGTATCAAAGCGAGGTTGCTCTCCATCGAACTAATCACCGAGGAAGCTAATATGACTGGCTTGATAGAATCGTCAAAATTCGAATGAGGAAGCTTATGGGGCATCACCTTTTGGATGGTGAAAATGAAGAACTTCTTCGAGACGGATTGGGACACAATGATGATCGTTAAGAAACTATTAGAAGTCCAAGACAAGAAAGGAAAGAGACTCTGACCACATTATTGGACAGAAGAGCAAACGTTATAGGCAAAGGAAAATTCAAAGGTAATATCAATTTTAATTGATATTTTGCCTCCTAATGTGATAAGTCATGTAGGTGAATACAAGAATGCCCATGAGTTGTGGAGCAAGGTAAAGATGGTTCCAGGGAAAGAACTCATGCCTACACAAGAAGAGAAAAGATTCAAAGAAAGTGATGAAGCGGTCCAAGAGGAGAAGGACCAATCGGATGTGGAGACCAATTCAACATCAAAAGAGGAAGAGGAAATGAATTTGGTCACAACCGAGGAGTGAAGGCGCTGGAGTTCCGTTCTGTTTAAATTTCCCTTGTACAAAAATTGTACAAGTACAAAACTTTTCCTAGCAACCCACATGTTTGATCAGACATATGTTTGATCAATCAAACAAGTTCTTGACGGATCAAAGCACACCTTGATCGAAGCACAAGATCGTTGGCCTCTTGTGTTGGTATTCAGGATCCATACAAAGAAAACTAAACTAATTACGCAGCGGAATTAAAGAACTAGTTGTACCTTTCCTTTGTAGCCAAAGATCTCTTGATCTTCTGCTGTATTCCTATCCTCTTCTTGGATGTCATGTGAGCGACGGTCTACCAAGACAAAACCACCCTTCTTCTCTTCTTTGTTTCCAAACCGCCGGCCACCAAAAGGAGGTTTCTAAGATGGGAGCCTTCTCCTCTTCTTCCTCACCTCCAAGCTACCGGCCATAAGCAATAGATGGAAGAATGTCGCCGGCCCTAGGGTGGAGAAGGAAAAGAATTGTGTCGCCGACCATAAGGTGGAGAAGGAGAACCTTGTGTCGCCGGCCCTAAGCAAGAGAGTTGTGGAAAAAACTTATGTTTAGGGTGTGCCACCTCCCCTTTTTATAACCCTTGCCGTCGGTTACAAAGAAAGAAATATAACAGAATTCTGTTTAGAAAAAATCTCCTTTTTTAACTAAATTCTATTGGGATGGATGCGAGACTTTATATAGAGGCTACAACAGGGACCTAGAGAAGGAATTGGTTTAGGCCTCCTGATGGGCTTGGGCTTTCTATGTTCGGCCCAAACACCCAACTCAAGTCCATCAATAATAACTCATACCACTAAAAGGTTATTATTGAACTATCGCACCAATCTCATATTACAATATGGGCTCCTTCTTATCATGAGTGCATTAATCTCCCTGTGTTTAAGATATTTTATGTCTGTTAATTAAATGAGTTACTGACAACTCAATTAATTAACATCTAATTCCAAGAGTAGTGTCACTCAACTTTATTATCATGCCGGACTAAGCCCACCTGCAGGGTTTACATGATAATCCTTATGAGCTCCTCAAGGGAACATCATCAGCCTAAATAATTAGGACACAGATTTCTTCTATAATCAACAACACACCATATAAATAGTAACATCTCCCAACTTATCGGGCCTATTGATTTAATGAATAAATCTCACCCATTGATAAGTTAAAGAAATAAATACTAAGTATACGTTCTTGTTATTATATAGGGATTAAGAGGAGACACATCCATAATAACAGAGGTTCTGTTCTTTTATGTAGTTAGTATAAATCGAACAACCTCAAACGATCTTGCTCAATACACACATAGTGTACTAGTGTAATTTTATAATCAAGACAGACTAATACCAAATTACACTACAACCGTTCCAATGGTTTGTCCCAATTCATCTTGGTTGTGAGCTACTATTTATAATTTATAGGGAACCGATAACATGATCTTCTGTGTGTCACCACACACCATGTTATCTACAATATAAATTAAATAGACAACTGCATCAACATATATAAATATAAAATACAAACATTTGACCAAAGTAATTCTCATTTCAAAATAAATGTTCACACAAAAGCTAGGCTTATAGTATACATTCCAACAATCTCCCACTTATACTAAAAAACTATGCTACCATAAATGCTGCCATATATCTAATTCTCATCCCCTTAACATGCCGATCAAAAGCTCTGACCTGAAGGGTTTTAGTGAAAGGATCTACCAGGTTATCTGTTGATGTAATCTTGGCGACACCAACTTCTCCTCATTTTACGATATCTCATATCAGGTGGTACTTACGGTCAATGTGTTTACTTGCCTTATGGGCTTATGGTTCCTTCGAGTTTGCTACTGCACCACTGTTATCACAATAAATTGTGATAAATTTGGTCAAGCCAGAAATCACATCTAAGTCCATCAAGAAGTTTCTGAGCCATACAACTTTTTTGGCTGCCTCAGAGGCTACCACATACTCAGCTTCCATAGTGGAGTCTGAAATGCATTTCTGCTTAACACTCCTCCATGCTATGGCTCCACCTCCCAAAGTAAACACATATCCTGAGGTTGATTTACTATTGTCCCTATCTGTTTGGAAGTCAGAATCGGTGTAACCCACAGGGAGCAAATCATTTGCCTGGTAAACCAGCATATAATCTCTAGTCCTTCATATAGATGTTTTCTTCAAGACTTCCGTTAAGGAAAGTTGTCTTGACATCCATTTGCCAAACCTCGTAATCCATATGAGTAGCAATAGATAAAAGAATCTGGATAGACTTAAGCATAGCTACCGGCAAAAAAGTTTCCTCATAATCAATTCCCTCTTTCTGAGTATACTCATTCGCAACAAGCCTTGCTTTAAAGGTTTCTACCTTCCCGTCTGTTCCTCTTTTCCTTTTGTAGACTCATTTACATCCAATGGCTTTTACATCATTTGGTGGTTCTACAAGCTCCCAGACTTGATTAGAATACATAAATTCTATTTCAGAGTTCATTACACTTTGCCAAGATGTTGCATCTTTATCTTGGAGTGCTTCATCATATGTCCAGGGATCGGGTTCATGTTCACCAAGGATCAAGTCCGAAGACTATCCCAAAAATATGAATCTATCAGGTTGTCAAACAACCCTCCCACTATGATGAGGCACTACTTGTAATTATGCATCATTTGTGACACCTGTTGCAGTTTCTTGTGGTATATCATCTTGTACTGCTGGTACTAAAATAGACGTGTCCTCTCTTATTTCCTCAAGAACAATTTTACTCATGGGCTTGTGGTTCATTACATAGTCCTCTTCTAAAAATCGGGCATTGGTGCTAACAATGGCCTTCTAATCTTTAGGACTATAAAACAAACCACCTTTCATTCCTTTAGGATAACCCACAAACAAGCGAGCTTCTGTATGTGATTCCAACTTATCAGCATCTCCCTTTAGTACATGTGCTGAACTACCCCAAATCCGAATGTGTCTTATACTAGGCTTACGCCTATTCCATAATTCTGTGGGAGTAGAGGGTACTGACTTAGAAGGTACAAAGTTTAGAATGTATGTCATCGTTTCCAGTGCATATGCCCAAAACCAATTTGGTAATTCTGAATAACTCATCATTGATCTAACCATTTCCATAAGAGTCCTATTCCTTTATTTTGTCACACCATTCTATTGGTGTGTACCAGGTGCAGACAGTTGGGATTGAATCTCAGTCTCTGATAAGTAATTCCTAAACTCTCCTAAGAGGTACTCTCCACCACGATCAGATCGTAGTGTCTTGATACTTTTACCATGACGTTTCTCCACATCAGTCTTGTACTTTTTAAACTTATCAAAGCACTCAGACTTGTGGCACATCGAGTAAATGTACTCATATCTCGAATAGTCATCTATAAAAGAGACAAAATATTTGAAACCACCTCTTGCCTGGATAGGAATAGACCCACACAAATCAGAATGAACCAATTCCAACACTTCTTTAGCTTTATATCCCTGTGCCTTAAAAGGCCTCTTGGACATTTTTCCTTCCAAGCAAGATTCACAGGTTGGAAAGTTTTCCACCACCAATGAACTCAAAGGTCCATTGGCTATTAACCATTGAATCCTACTCAAGTTAATATAACCTAGCCTCAAATGCCAAAGATATGTTTGGCTCATTTCCGAAGGTTGCTTTCTCTTATTAGAATTAGAAGATGTGTTATTAATTTCCATTTATTGCATCGTGGGAGTTATTGGATTAAGAGTGTACAAATTGTCAACCAACGTACCAGAACAGATAACCGCCCTATTTTTCTTGATAATCACGTTGTCATCAAAAGAAACAGAATATTCATCCTTAAATAATTTAGAAACTGAAATCAAGTTCTTTCTAAAACACGGTACGTAAAGATAATTTCTCAAAATCAATATTTTATTTCTATCAAAAGATAAATAAACATCTCCCATTGCAACAGCTGCCACTCTTGTAGCATTGCCCATATAGATGGTGATTTCCTCTTCATGTAGTCGTCGGGTTTTCTGGAACCCCTGCAATGAATTGCAGATATGATCAGTGGCTCCTGTATCTACACACCAGATACTGGTAGATAACACCGCTAAACATGTTTCAACAACTAATGAATAAGATATACCTCTATTATTCTCCTTTCTGTGAGGACAGTCCACCTTCCAATGTCTAGACTGCTTGCATGTGAAGAACCTTCCCTTCTGCTTCTTCACACCTGCCTGCGGTCCAGTTCCTTGAGGTCGAATCACTTTCTTTGCCAAACTAACTTGTTTCTTCTTCTTCTTTCCACCTTTCAGCTTAAAAGCATAAATGCTTTCAGCAATGTGAACTTGAAAACTTTGACAAAATATCCCTTCTGCCGCTTGGAGTTCTGTCAGAAGTTCCGCCAATGAATGAACCCTTTTGTTCATGTTGTAGTTTAGGTGAAACTGCTCAAAACTCTTGGGCAGTGTTTGCAGAATGATATCAACCTGGGTTTCCCCATCGATTTCAGCTCCAAGGACTTCCATCTCATTCAAATGAACCATCATCTTGAGGATATGATCTCTCACGGGTGTCCCCTCAGTCATGGTGGTCGTCATTAAGTTTCTCATGGCCTCCTGCCTGGTAGCCCGATTCTGGTGTCTGAAGAGTTCCTTGAGATTGAGCATCATGTCATAGGCAGTAGGTATGACCTGATGCTGATATTGCAGCACATTTGACATAGAAGTCAAAATGTAACACCGCGCCATCTCATCTACCTTGACCAATTTCCTATGTCTCTCTATCTCCTCTTCACTAGAATCATTGTCAGGTACGCTAGGACATACCTCAAAAAGTACTAACTTGTATTCTTCAGCAGTTAATACAATGCCCATGTTTTGTTTCCAATCAATATAATTTGGACAAGTAAGTTTATTTTCTTTTAAAATAATAGCAAGAGGATTGAAAGCCATTTTGAAATCCTAAAAATCATAAAATAAAATATTTGGTCAAAACATTAGAATTTAAAATAATAATGATTCCTCAAACAATATAATTTAAATTCACCAACACCTCAAAACACCGTGAATTTTGCATGCCACGATAGTGTGGACGTATACTAATTCAAACATTTGTAAGAGGAGGTTTTACCCATTAATTTTATTATCTTGTCAACCTAACTTTTTAACAAATAAAATTAATAGTTGGTTCATCTTCGGCCACACAAATAATAGTAGTGACTCTGATGGGGAGGATACTATTAAATGCGCCTAAGTATATACCATTACTTGATACTTAGTCCATTAATTAGGATTGTGCCCCTTCAGATGGAGAAGATCACTCATTCCTAAATAATTTCCTATAATCATCCATAGAGGAAGTTTGATCTAGTGATCCGCAAACAAACTCATCCGATATGGAGGAAGACACTTATGTTGGTGCAGGAAGCATCAGACGATTGAACCTGTGTTTGATTATGTCAAAGGGTTCAAGTTAAGTTGTGTTGTTATCTAATGTGCTTGAATGAGGTTGCAGGAAAGTCCTAACTGCGGTTAGGCAGGTGGAAAATCCTAAGGGGTGGTAACCTTAGGTCCTCGGGGGTGGTAACCCTAGGTGGTGGAAAACCCTAAGGGACGGTAACCTTAGGTCCTAGAGGGTGGTAACCCTAGATGGAGGAAAATCCTAAGGAGTGGTAACCTTAGGTCCTAGGGGATGGTAACCCTAGGTGGTGGAAATCCTAAGGGAGGTAACTTTAGGTCCTAGGGGGAGGTAACCCTAGGCAGAAAGTCCAGTCGGTCTGGAGGACCAGACTGGTAACAGGTATGCTCTCCTGAGTGGAGTAGGTGAGGACGCGATCCCCGGAAGAGGGAACAGTAGGCGTCAGTTCGATCTAGAGTTTCCGGTTGGAAATCTGAAGTTAGAACCGGACAGTCCAAAGACTGTCAAATACTTCATTTATTGTACTTATATCATGATAACCTTTGTCTTGCAGGATATGTATTTGTTTTTGGGACTAGCATGTCTTGCAGGGTCAAAAGAACAAGGTTTGCCTCGGATGAATAGTACCTGAGGCGCCCTCCATGGAGCTTGGAGACGCCTCGGGTGCAAAGGTGAGCTGGCTGCGTAGAGGAGCTGAAGGCGCCTCCATGGGACTTGGAGGCGCCCTGGACCACAACTTTGAGGCGCCTTGGACAGTTGATGGAGGCGCCTTAAGGTGGATAATGAGCAGCCAGCGAAGGCTTATCGCGGTGCAAGATTCGGGATAAGGTTTCACATTTGAGGCACCTCAGTGAGTCCATGGAGGCGCCCTCAACGTCCAATAAAAGGACATCTCGACCAGCAGTTGAGATAAAAATTCAAGAGTGTTTTGTCTCCTATGTGCTGCTAACAAGGCGACCCAGAAGTGTTGTTACAAGTGCCCGACGATCCAGAGCTTTAATTTCTTAATTCAGTTGTCGGTATTGTTTATTTTACAGCTGTACTTATTTCATAATTGTACTCTTTCACGATATTATAGTGATTGCCCAAAGTAATGCTCATCGAGCATGGGCCTTGGAGTAGGAGTCGCCTAAGGCTTCGAACCAAATAAATACTTGGGTTCTTCTGTGTTATGCTTATTTTAATTTCCGTTGCGTTACTTGTTGAGTTTTTCGAATCCAAAACGCATGAAAACCACGAGCGCTATTCACCCCCCCCCCCTCTAGCGCGGTCTCGATCTAACAACTTAAAGTCAACGCGCAAGTTTGAATACATCACTTACAAACCAGTAATGAAGACCGTGAAATTTATTTAAATAATCACTCCCCCACTTAGTTATTTAAATTGAGGAATTTTAACATGCACATACATCACAGCACATAAAAATAGCATATAAAGGCAAAAAATATGAAAGTAAAATTTCCAACTATTATGGTCTCATCCATCATTGTCCTCCAATATGCCGCCAATGGATCATGTCGTCGCGTCTATCTTGCTTCCTTCTTCACCGCACCTCCGATCCTCAAAATAGCACCACGTAGAGCAAGGATACAAACCGCAATAAAAAGAAATAAAATTTACATTTATCGATCCTATATTCCACAAAAGAATATACATGTAATCTAGATCGAACATAATGTAAAAAAAAACTAATACAGCAACTTGCTGTATTTAATTATTACAATCATGCACAACACAAAACAACCTCGACAAGTCTGAGGGTTCAAATCATACATAAACACAAAAGGCCATAATAGTTGGAACTATGACGCCTACAACCACAGAGTTAATCTTTCTTGCACATCCTACTATTATCCTGCCTAAATTCATATATGAACAGTGCATAATTTAACCAAAAACCAATCACACAAAGCCAGAAAACCTTGCTCTGATACCACTTGAAGGCGCTGGAGTTCCGTTCTATTTAAATTTCCCTTGTACAAAAATTATACAAGTACAGAACTTTTCCTAGCAACTCACATATTCGATCAGACATGTGTTTGATTAATCAAGCAAGTTCTTGACGGATCAAAGCATACCTTGATCGAAGCACAAGATCGCTGGCCTCTTGTGTTGGTATTCAGAATCCATACAAAGAAAACTAAACTAATTATGCAGCGGAATTAAATTCTGTTACAAAGAAATTAGGGTGTGCCACCTCCCCTTTTTATAACCCTTGCCATCGGTTACAAAGAAAGAAAAATAACAGAATTTTGTTTAGAAAAAATCCCCTTTTTTAACTAAATTCTATTGGGATGGATGCGAGACTTTATATAGAGGCTACAACAGGGACCTATAGGAGGAATTGGTTTAGGCCTCCTAATGGGCTTGGGCTTTCCGTGTTCGGCCCAAACACCCAACTCAAGTAACTCATACCACTAAAGGGTTATTATTGAACTACCGCACCAATCTCATATTACAATATGAGCTCCTTCTTATCATGAGTGCATTAATTTCCCTGTGTTTAAGATATCGTATGTCCGTTAATTAAATGAGTTACTAACAACTCAATTAATTAACATCTAATTCCAAGAGTAGTACCACTCAACTTTATTATCATGTTGGAATAAGTCCACCTGTAGGGTTTACATGATAATCCTTATGAGCTCCTCAAGAGGACATCATCAACCTAAATAATTAGGACACAGATTCCTTCTATTATCAACAACACACCATATAAATAGTAACATCTCCCAACTCATCAGGCCTATTGATTTAATGAATAAATCTCACCTATTGATAAGTTAAAGAAATAAATACTAAGTATACGTTCTTGTTATTATATAGGGATTAAGAGGAGACACATCCATAATAACAGAGATTCTGTTCTTTTATGTAGTTAGTATAAATCGAACAACCTTAAATGATTTTGCTCAATACACACATAGTGTACTAATGTAATTTTATAGTCAAGACAGACTAATACCAAATTACACTACAACCGTTCCAATGGTTTGTCCCAATCCATTTTGGTTGTGAGCTACTATTTATAATTTATAGGGAACCGATAACATGATCTTCTGTGTGTCACCACACACCATGTTATCTATAATATAAATTAAATAGACAACTACATCAACATATATAAATATAAAATACAAATATTTGACCAAAGTGATTCTCATTTCAAAATAAATGTTCACACAAAAGCTAGGCTTATAGTATACATCCCAATAAGGAGAAGGAGGATGAGGAACCATCATCAACATCCTCACAGGTTGAAGAAAAATCCAAGACAAGTAAAGAAGAAGAGGAAGTCTTGGAGGTCAGCCTAGTGAGCATCTCCACTGAAGTGAAGTCAAAATACAACATAATTTACTTTGGTTGCAATGAGAAGGGGCACTACAAGAGTAGGTGTCCATTGGATAAGAAGAAGGTAACTTCTAAACCCATTCAAGTTATTTTAAATACTAACATGAGTTGTAGGAATGAAGAAGCCCAAAAGAGGACAATGTGCATCATATGTTTCACGTGTGGGGAGAAGGGCCACTACCACACTAAATGTCCCAAGAAGGGAGAGATCAAGAAGCTAGCACATTTGAAGATGTGGGAGAAGAAGAAGAGGAGATCAAGTCAAGGGGGGGCTTCAAGGGTAAGGGAGGTATACCCTAACTTGAAGGTTAATTCAAATTTAAATTCTTATACTCCCATGCATGCTAGGAATAATTTTCATTATTTACCCATGCAAAATTTTAGCTTTAGATATCATGATAGGAATAGGGTAATTGTAGATCATAACCGTACGAGAATCATTCATGATAAATCTAGAAATGGTAGACATAAGGAGAACCAAGGCATTAATCCCAAGAAGGGGAGGCACATGCCTAGGAAGGGTAGGTCTAGGAATGTCCAATGTGGATAAGTCAATTCTAGGGTTAGGAACCTAGAAAGGAAAAAATCAAGCTTTGAAGGCAAAGCTTGATCTATTGGAGAAAACCCTAAATAGATTCAATGTTAAATCTAAGAGATTAAGTATGGTGTTGGATAGCCAAAGACCCAAAAATGATAAATCGGGTTTAGGATGTCAATCTAATGTCTTCAAGGCTAAGGGAAAGTCTTATGCTAGGGTTTCATATAACTATAGTAAGAAGAAGTCAATAAATGGCAATGGAAAGTCATTTAAAGGTAAGGAGAAGCTAACCAAGGATAAGGTATCCAAGGTTAAGAAGGTTAGGTTTGTAGGCCAAGTATCACCGGAGGTGCACCGATGTGACCTAGCAATTGTGGATGAGTCGCCTAGGGAGGTGACCAGGTTAAGAGCTTTAGGGGGAGCTCAAAGAGTCAATGTGGGACCTATGGTAAATGGATCTCAAGTGAATTTTACTTGAAAGTCTAAATTGGGTCATGAAATGTGCCAAAAGGTTTGTAGACATATTTGAGTCTCAACCTTAGGGAATTAACACAATTAGATTGTGTTTCGTGCAAGAAAATATGACATTGGGGGGTATATTGCATAATAATTGGTTTTGGATGTATAGATGTTATATAAACCAATGCTAGGGATGCATTGTGATTTAGTATGAGCAAATATATCAAGAGGAAGCCAAAACTAGGACTCTAGGTCAAGGTTCAATTGAACATTAAGCTAATTTTGTGCTTTATGTCAATCTTGGGATTAGCGATAAATATATTTATATATTATTTTTCTCAAGTAGACATTGATAAACTAGACATCTCCATAAAATTTGAGAATTTTTGGAGGTCTGTGGAATTTTTGGTGCATTTCTGAAGTTGGGTCAGAAAGGCTAATTTTTGTAGAAATAGTGTACTAGTCGACTAGTACAGTTATCAGTCGACTAGTAACAGTATTTTTTAGTACAAAATATCTCTGTAAGCTCATTTTGATGAGGGCAGTCGACTGGAACTTATGACAGTCGACTGATACTAGTCTGAAACAGTTTTTCAGCACTGATTTTAACCGGGACAACTCGTGTAGGTGTATGAGATCCATGGGGGATAAATGCATGAGTTTAGAGTCAGTTTAATGATTAAGTTTTTGACAATTTGGATATTATTGGAAGCTTTTTAATGTTAGGTAAAAAGGGAGAAGTAAGGTTTAGTTGGGAAAACCTTAATTGTCTTTGTGTAGGGGGAGCCTTGTGATAGGTTCTTAAATATTCCTGTGGTAAAATTCCTAGCTCAATGGGGAGCTTAGGTGTAGGGGGAGTCTTGTGATAGGTTTCAATGCATGTTTGCATGTCCTTATGGCAGTGTAAGTCTAAGTGTGTAGCCTTGGCAACGTAAGTCCATTCGGCAGTGTAAGTCCAAGTGTATAGCTTTGGCAACGTAAGTCCTTTCGGTTGTGTAAGTACAAGTGTGTAGCCTTGGCAACGTAAGTCCATTTGTTTTAGCATGTTTATTTGCTATTATGTTTCCCCTAACTTAAACGTATTGCCAAACATCAAAAAGGGAGAGATTGTTGGAGCAATCCCAATGGTCCGTGCGACCATGTGTTTTGGTGTTTGGGAAAAGGGTTTAAGTTAGGTTCACCCTTGTTATTTGATATGTATATGTGAGTGTGCAGGTTTGCAGGATACACATATGACTCAGCTTGATGGCTTCGGGTCCGGTGAAGGATGGAACATCCGAGGAACCGTGGACAAGACAGTAAGGACAAGGACCGAGGGAAGCGACTTCGAGGCATACGCGAATGATAGCATTGGGGACGAGCCACATGCTTGGATGCATCCGAGGGATGAGAGCCAAAGGAAGTAGGCTTGAAGGCTAGAGGTCAAGGCTGCAATGAAGGATCAAATGAGTCATGAGGGTACGAGTGCATGGGAGATTGTACTCAGGCTAAAATCCTAAGGTTAGGGTTTACTGTAGAAGTTACTATAGCAATTACTATAGCAGTGATGTAGTAGTTACTGTAGCAGTCGATTGGTGTTTTTATCAGTTGACTAGTACAGTCGATCGGGTAGTCGACTATGAGTGAACAGAATGCTTCTGTTCGCTCGGTTAGTGTGGAGCAGTCGATTGATGGAAGTATCAGTCGACTGGTATAGAGCCGTTGGGTAGTAACGGACGAATCTCCATAGAGGGCAGTCAACTGATTGTTTTGGCAGTCGACTAGTAGACAGGATTTTCCAACTCATGGCCTATATAACCAATCATTGGAAGCTTGGTTAAGGTTGACGAAATAGAGGTGGTTAACCCCTTTTAGTAGTCTACCAATGCCCTAGTGTCTCAAGAGTCTTGGTTAGTGTTGTAGTGAGGTTTCTCCACCCACAAGGAGCAACTTGAGATAGCCGGAGTTTGTCGGAGGCTAATCCACCGACGAATTGGGATCGTCCACCTTACGGGCAGCCGTGGAGTAGGAGCCCTAATCTTCGAACCATGTTACATCGACGTGTATTGGTTTGCTTTGTCTTTCTTAATCTTTAGCTTTCGTATTTGTATTTAGTATTAGATTTCCGCTGTGCACTAACAAATATATAGGAAGTAATCAATTTGGAGGCATGACTATTTAACCCCCCTTCTAGTCGGTCGTCCAATCCCCTACATTCTTCTCATCAAACTGGTCAAACCCTGACCAGAGGGAAATTGCACTAGTAATCTCCCTAATCAGACAATTACACCTGTAATCTCCATGTATTGTCATACATTGAAACCCAAACATCAAGACTTAAGCTTAGTCAACCTGGTCAACCTTAACCCAGGGGATATTGCACCAATAATCTCCCTCTTTTTAATATTTGACAATACCTTTAAGTAGACTAATCTCATAGCCTCAACTTCTTCTTCATATCAAAGCATGAATGAGGGTTTCCTTTATTTTCTCCCTTTCCTAGAGGGCAAACTCCCTCTTTAGGTAATGAAGACATAATTTAGACCCTGCATTCTCCTCCTAACTTTGCTAGAGGGGCAAAGACCTAACTTAAACCATACATTCTCCCCCTATTGGTACACATCAAAAACTCTCCCCTAAAGAGTTACTCAACGTTGTTCACAACCGCACATGTTGTTCACAACACCATAATGAAGGTTTCATACCCTTCATTACATCCAATGCTCACCCTTAAACATTCATCATTCCAACAATGAAAGTTCAATACCCTTCATTGTAGCCAATACTCTTCCTAGAGCATTATCACAAAAGAAGGTTAACCACCTTCTAAGGTGTATAAAAAATTAATTTTCATGTATTTAAGGAGTAACTCCCCCTAAAAACATGCTCCAAACTTCTGTCATTGCACCAACAATGACTTGCAGTCCCTAAACCTTTAGGAAATCCAAAATTTGAAGTTTTGAGGTTTAAAAGATTCAATATTGAAACCAACCTCATCCTAAACTTCAACCTAGTATTCCTTAACCATTTCTCCTTGTCTTCATCATGAAAACTACTTTTAAATGTATATAAATAGATTCCAAGGGGTTATGAATGGTTAACGAGACTAAAAATGACTTAAAGTGCTAAAATCAGGCTTTCCCAGTCAAAATCATGTTAGTTAAAACCCTAGAGTCAATCATATGATGATTGTTGTATGGACTCGATGTATCATATTCCTAAATATTTATAAAGGCATTTCTTTATGGTTATTATACTTACTTATATTGGTGCCAAATAACTAAGTATAATAGTGTCCTTGAATAGAACGTTCTTATCTATATCAATCGATTGGTTGAACTGATAGTGAGATGATATAGATAATACTACTCTTAATCATTTCTAGTCAAATATTAACATTCAGGGACAATGTTAATGCATTGAGACTAGCATGTAGGTCAACTTGATGACTTGATCTCACAAGTCATGGATATAGAGATATCAAGTTGATACATGGGTATGCATTGGAGAATGTATACTGAATGACTCATCATGAGAGAGTTTCATGGATCGTTATATGAGTGTCATATACTTTCTCATGTGACTATTAGTATGACTATCAGTCCTTGGACCTGAAGTCACCATGGTTCCCTACATAAGGAGTTGTATACTTTGGCTTCGTCAAACGTCACCCGTAATTGGGTGGACTATAAAGGCGATTACTGGATATATAACAAATTATGCGGAGGGATGTGAGTGATGTAGATGGGATCTATCCCTCTTATAAGACGGGAGAGACATCATGATTCTTGATAGAGTGAGACCACTAAGTGCATGGACATGCCCAAATGAGTCAATATGAGATATTGAGCTCATTTGATTAGAGTGAGTCTACTTGGAGTTCAAGATATAGATTGATTAGAGGATGACATGGTTTATGCCTCATTTGATCAATCTAGATGTCAAGGATAGAAGGACATTGTCACATATTGTGAGAGTCACAATTAGTAGTCACAAAGGTGATGTTGGATCTCCACATTCTTGTAACTTGGGTAGTAATGATGTGTTGCTAGATACCGCTCATTACTTATGCTTCTAAATGGGTTTAGGAGTATTGCCAACGTTACAAGAACCTATAGGGTCACACATAAATGGCAATTAGATGGAGAATAGGTTCATATGATGAACCAAGATGATTAGGTTCATATGATGAACCAAATTGGATTAAGAGTAATCCAAATTAGACTAATTGAGTTGGACTCAATTTGATTCATGTGTTGAATAAGTCTAATTTAGATTATGACTCATTGAATCAATTTAATTCAATGAATAGAGATTCATTAAATCAAATTGACTTGAATAAATGGTTAGATTTGATCAACCATGGAAGATAAATGAGTCAAGTTTGACTTAACTTGAGAGGGAAGATGAAGGGTCAAGTTTGACTTGACCAAATGTCACTTCATTGTGACATGGCATGGGGGTTGGCCAATGATGATGTTCCACATCATCATGTCTACATCATTGAGTGTCACCTCATGAGGTAGACCAAGAGTCATGACTCTTGGTATTACATGGAGGTTTAAAAGCCTCTAAAAGTGGTCGGCCACTTATTGTGTGCATTAAGCATTTTGTGTGCTAATTGAAGTCTTCTTCTTCCTCCTAACATTCTCTTGTTCTCTCCCTCTCCTCCATTGCCGAGCCACCCAAGAGTGCTAGCACACTCTAAGTGGTTCTTCTCCACCTTTTGTCCGTGTTGATACTTTTAGAGGGGTGTACACTTGACACCCTACGAGATCCGGCAACTTTTGGATGAGCGAGATAAGCGAAGGGCTTCGCTACAAAGGTATACTCTCGTTTCATGTAGATTTAAGGTAGATCTAGTGTAGAAACATGTACATGATTTAATTTTAAATATATCTTCGCATGAATCCGTGGCTAGAATTCGGGGTTTCCGCAACGCAAAAGGCAGTTTTTACGGCTCGAATGTAATTAGATTTTAGACTCGAATGTAACTCGAGTTTCATATTTGTAATGTACAAAATGATGCGGTGGAAGGTCCACTCAAGAAGGAGTTACGAGAAGGGTGCTGTCAACACATGGCGGTCAAAGGAGGTGCTTGAAGAAGCCGTTGACCCTAGGTTGACCGTCCGATCTTCTCATTAGCTTGAGAAGATCGTAGTAGGGCCATGACCTCATCACAATATATGTATATATCTTGATATATTTGCTTGTGTGTATGTGATGCATGCTAGTGTAAGGTAATTAGTGCCTTGATGCGTATATGATACACATTAACGATTAGATTATATCTTAATCAAGTCAACTCGAGATGCCTACCAAGTTTTGATACCCATCACTACCTCAATCATTTGTTGTTGTTGAATCCGCCAAAGCAGAGCAATGCATATTATCTTGGTAGGGTACGGAGGGACAATCTTGGTCCCGCCTATCAAAGCTTGGGTGAGTACAAACTCAATTAGATTGAGTATAACTAGTTAACTCAATTGGATCGGGTATAACTATAGGCATTTTCCAACAGTTGGAAGATAGGATACAAATCACATTTATACTAAATCTTGGGTGATTTAGCCAAAGCTAACTCAAGGTTTTTTATAAATGAGGATTTTAATCCTATAAACAAGAGTTGCATAGAGATGTAATTGATAATTCATTATCTACCGATCATACTAAGTCTTGGGCGATTTAGCCAAAGCTAACTCAAGTCATAGTATGATGTGGATCTTGTCCCATGAGTCAGTGGGAGTGTCATTTAGTTAAAGGCCTAATTAAATGATAAATGGAATATGATATTTACTTTCTGCATTATTTCTGTTATAGATTGCCATGTCGACAAACACGAACACTTTCTCCCTGCGTTCTGTCCTTGACAAGGGCATGCTCAATGGAGCTAATTTCCTGGACTGATACAGGAATTTGAGAATTGTTCTCACACAAGAAAGAAAACTATATGTCCTAGAGTGGCCCATTCCCGAGGCACCTCCTGACAACATGAGTTGATGTCTGCTTATGATATAGTTGAACATCTTCATCAACTATATCAAGGACAAGTGAGGCACGAGAGATTCGAGATCTCCAAGGCACTGTTTCAGTGCAAGATGCAAGATGGGACTCCCGTAGGTCCATATGTGCTCAAGATGATTGGGTACATAGAAAACCTACAGAGGTTGGGATTCCCACTTGGCCAAGAGCTGGCCATAGACTTGATCTTGCAATCCTTACTAGAGAGCTACAGTCAATTTGTCATGAATTACAACATGAACGAAATTGACAAGCCACTGCCTGAGCTGCTAAGCATGTTAAGAACTGCTGAGCTCAACCTTAAGAAGGTAAAGCCCAACTCCATTTTGATGGTGCAAAAGCATAAAGGCAAGGGCAAGCCTAAAGGAAAGGGAAAGTCCCAAGCCAAGGGCAAAGGCAAGGTAATGAAACCTAAAGAAGGAGTTGCCAAGGATACTACCTGCTTCCACTGCGGTCAGACCAGGCACTGGAAGAGGAACTGCAAAATATATCTGGAAGATCTTAAGAAGAAGAGAAGTGAGACTTCTACTTCAGGTATATATGTCATAGAAGTCAATCTATCTATTTCTGCATCGTGGTTATTGGATACCGGATGTGCTTCTCACATTTGTACTAATGTGCAGGCGCTGAGAAATAGCAGGGTATTGACGAAGGGCGAGGTGGACCTACGAGTTGGCAATGGAGCATGGGTTGCTGCTGTTGCTGTAGGAACTTACTATCTATCTCTGCCCTTTGGGCTTGTACTAGAATTAGATGAATGTTGTTATGTGTCTGCTCTTACTAAGAACATCATTTCAGTCTCTTGTTTGGACAAGAAAGGCTTTTCTTTTGTAATAAAGAACAAATGTTGTTCTGTTTATTTAAAAGATATGTTCTAATATAGTGAACCTCTGATAAATGGACTCTATATTCTAGACTTAGAGAACCCCATCTATAACATAAATACCAAAAGGTTCAAGTCAAATGATATGAACCAAACCTATCTCTGGCATTATCGCTTAGGTCATATAAATGAGAATCGTTTATCCCAGCTCCATAAAGATGGTTTGCTGGACTCATTTGATTTTGAATCATATGAGACATGCGAGTCATGCCTACTAGGCAAGATGACCAAGACTCCCTTTAGTGAATATAGCAAAAGAGCGACTGACCTGTTAGGACTTATACATAGTGATGTATGTGGCTCTTTCAATGTCGCTGCCAGAGGTGGTTATAGGTACTTTATTACATTTACTGATGACTTCAGTAGATATGGTTATGTGTATCTGATGACACATAAGTCACAATCCTTTGAAAAGTTCAAAGAATTCAA
This sequence comes from Zingiber officinale, assembly GCF_018446385.1. Lineage (NCBI taxonomy): Eukaryota > Viridiplantae > Streptophyta > Magnoliopsida > Zingiberales > Zingiberaceae > Zingiber > Zingiber officinale. Next base: position 91,371,158 of record NC_055998.1, on the reverse strand, counting down.
GAATGAAGTACAAAACCAGCTAGGCAAGAGTATTAAGATACTTCGATCAGATCGAGGTGGTGAATACCTTAGCCATGAGTTTCGTGACTATCTAGCTGAGTGTGGGATCCTATCCCAACTCACTCCTCCTGGAACACCACAGTGGAGTGGTGCATCCAAAAGGAGGAATCGTACCCTATTAGATATGGTACGATCTATGATGAGTCACACAGATCTTCCTATGTCTTTTTGGGGATATGCTCTAGACACAGCAACTTTCACACTTAACCGTGTTCCATCCAAGGCGGTGATAAAGACGCCATATAAGATATGGACTGGGAGAGATTTGTTAGTTAGAGTCCTAGAGCCAATCATTTGATGATTGTATTATTGACTTGTTATATCATATTCTTATATAAATAAATGCATTTGTTTTTGGTTATTATACTTACTTATATTAGAGTCAAATAAACTAAGTATAATAGCGTCATTGAGTAGAAGGTTCTCACCTATATCAATCGGTTAGTAGAACCGATAGTGAAATGATATAGGGAACACTACTCTTAATCATTCCTAGTCGAGTATTAACATTCAGGGACAATGTTAATGCAATAAGACTAGCATGTAAGTCAACTCGATGACTTGATCTCACAAGTCATGGATATAGAGATATCAAGTTGGCACATGGGTATGCATTGGAGAATATATACTGAATGACCCGCCATGAGAAAGTATCATGGATGATTATATGAGTGTCATATACTTTCTCATGTGGCTATTAGTATGACTACTAGTCCTTAGACCTGAAGTCACCATGGTTCCCTACATAAGGAGTTATGTACTTTGGTTTCGTCAAACGTCACCCGTAACTGGGTGGACTATAAAGGCGATTACTGGGTATGTAACGAATTATGCATAGGGATATCAGTGATGTAGATGGGATCTATCCCTCCTATATGACGGGAGTGACATCGATATTCTTGATAGAGTGAGACCACGAAGTGCATGGCCATGCCTAAATGAGTCAATATGAGATATTGAGCTCATTTGATTTAGTTAGTCTACTTGGAGTTCAAGATTTAGATTGATCAGAGGATGACACGGTCTATGCCTCACATTGATCAATCTAGATGTCTAGGATAAAAGGACACTTGTCATATATTGTGAGGAGTCACAATTAGTAGTCACAAGGTGATGTTGGATCTCGACATTCTTGTAACTTGGGTAGTAATGATGTGTTGCTAGATACCGCTCATTACTTATGCTCCTAAATGGGTTTAGGGGCATTACCAACGTTATAAAACCTATAGGGTCACACACTAAGGACAATTAGATGGAGATTAGGTTCATATGATGAACAAAGAGGATTAGATTCATTTGATGAATCAAAATGGATTAAGAGTAATCCTAATTGGGTTAATTGAGTTGGACTCAAGTTGATTCATGTGTTCAATGAATCTAATTTAGATTATGACTCATTGAATTAATTTAATTAAATGAATTAGATTCATTATATTAAATTGACTTGAATTAAATGGTTGGATTAGATCAACCATGAGAGAGATTAAGTCAAGTTTAACTTGACTTGAGAGGAAGATGAAGAGTCAAGGTTGACTTGACTTTATGTCACCTCATTGGTGAGTTGGCATTGAGTGGGTCAATGATGATGCTCCACATCATCATGGTTACTTAAGTAGGATGCCACCTCATGGGAGTTACCAAGAGTTGTGACTCTTGGCATTCCATGGAGGTTACACATCCTCTTAATGTGGCCGGCCACACAAAATGAAGTGATTTCATTTTTCTCATTCAAGTGAATTCATTCCTTCATCTTCTTCCTTGCTCTAATTCTTCTCTCCCTCTCCTCCTTTCTTGGTCGAACACTCTAGGTGCTAGCACACTTTTGTTTGGCTTCTCCACCTATTGTGTTCGTGTGGATACGCATAGAGAGTTGTCTACCTTGACAACTTGAGATCCGGCACCTTGGACGAGCGAGATTTGCGAAAGGCACGCATCAAGGGTAAAAATCTCTTAACATATAGTTCTAGTGTAGATCTATAGGTAGGTAAACTCATACTCATAATTTTGTTTTCGAAAGTTTTTACTTCGCACGGATCCGTGGCTGGGGGTTTCGGGGTTTCCGCGACGCGAAAAGCGATTTTCGCGGCCCGAAAACCCCAACAGTGGTATCAGAGCCACGTGCGAAGACTTGTACGAGTTTATTTTTGATTTTTATGAAAAATATAGCTTCTGTGATTTTCTGTAAATTTAAGTTTTTATGGATTTTTATGAGTAATTTTCTCGTAGAAGCGAAGCACAAGTGTTTCGACACTTGTAGGCTTCGACTACCGAGAAGATTTTTTCGAAACGGCAAGGTTTCGCCCCAAAATTTTTTTGGACAGTGGGCTAAGGCATTGTAGGATCGCTAAGGAACCCTTGCGATGGTTAGATCGCGGGTAGGGGCACTGCCCCTGGCCCCGCAAGGGGATTCGTTCCGTGATTGCGCCCGAAAACCGCTAAATGAGACCGCTGGGAATTTTTACTCATAAAAATTATAAAAATTGGTATTAAAATTACAGAAAATTATAGAAAATACATAATTTTGAATTATGTATAATTTGTGATAGTCATGGCCCAAAAGACCCAATTGGATTGGAATAATTGTGTCGTAATTCATAATACGGCCTGCGTGCCGTGATGTGATGTGCGTGTTGTATTTTTATTCGCGACCTGCGCGTCGTGCCTTTCTCTATTTTATATTCTTGTAGTAAATTAGTTTAGACTGGAATGTAACTCGAGTTTCAAAATTGTAATGTACAAAATTGGAGCGGTGGAAGGTCCACTCGAGACGGAATTACGAGGAGGGCGCGAGCAACACAAGGTAGTCAAAGGGAGGAGCTTGAGAAGCTGTTGACCCTAGGTTGACCAATCCGATCTTCTCATTGGCTTGAGAAGATCGTAGTAGGGCCATGACTAATCATGAATTAATTTAATTAATTGCTTGTGTATATGTGATGCATGATTAAGTAGTTAATTAGTGCCTGACGATTAGATTAGATCTAAGTCATGCACATGATGCACCCTTCGATTAGATTAGATCTATCGAGTATATGATACGCATCATCGTTTAGATTAGATCTAAATTCACATCAACTCTAATGCCTACCGTGACGTGATACCTATCACTACCTCGATCACATGTGTTGTTGAATCTGCCAAAGCATAGCAACACATATTATCTTGGTAGGGTACGGAGGGACAATCTTGGTCCCGCTTATCAACGCATGGGCGAATACAAACTCAATTTGATTGAGTATTCCTAGTTAACTCGGTTGGATCGAGTACAACTATAGGCATTCTTCCAATGGTTGGAAAGATAGGACATAAATCACATTTATATTAATTCTTGGACGTATTAGCCAAAGCTAACTCAAGTTTTAATATAACTGTGGATAATGATCCTATAAACAATAGTTGCATAGAGATGTAATTGGTAAATCATTACCTACCGATCATACTAAGTCTTGGGTGATTTAGCCAAAGCTAACTCAAGGGTTAGTATGATGTGGATCTTGTCCCACATGAATTATAGAATTCAGTGGGAGCATCATTTAGTTAAAGGCCTAATTAAATGATTTAAAAGAATATGATATTTATTTTCTACATTTTTCTGTTGTAGATAACCATGACGTCGAATACGAACTCCTTCTCCCTGCGTTCAGTCCTTGAGAAGGACAAGCTCAACGGAGCAAATTTCCTGGACTGGTACAGGAACTTGAGAATAGTTCTCACCCAGGAACGTAAACTGTACGTTCTGGAGCAGCCCATTCCGGAGGCTCCTCCTACCAATGCCACGCGAGCAGATAAAGATGCTTATAAGAAGCATCAAGATGACGCATTAGATGTGTCTTGTCTAATGCTCGCGACCATGAACTCTGAGCTTCAGAAGCAACACGAGTTAATGGGTGCTTACGATATGGTTGAACATCTTCGTCAACTGTATCAAGGACAAGCGCAGCATGAGAGATTTGAGATCTCAAGGGCACTATTTCAGTGCAAGATGTCAGATGGGGTTCCCGTAGGCCCATATGTACTCAAAATGATTGGGTGCATAGAAAACCTACAGAGATTGGGATTCCCGCTTGGCCAAGAGCTGGCCACTGACCTGATCTTGCAATCCTTGCCGGATAGCTATAGTTAGTTCGTTCTAAACTACAATATGAATGAAATTGACAAGCCACTGCCCGAGCTCCTTAGCATGTTAAGAACTGCTGAGCTGAACCTTAAGAAGACAAAGCCCCACTCTGTTCTGATGGTTCAGAAACACAAGGGAAAGGGCAAGCCCAAAGGCAAAGGAAAGTCCCAAGCCAAGGGCAAAGACAAGGCACTGAAGCCTAAAGGAGGGGTCACCAAGGATGCTACCTGCTTCCACTGCAGTCAGACCGGGCACTGGAAGAGGAACTGCAATGTGTACCTGGAAGATCTTAAGAAGAAGCGAAGTGAGACTTCCACTTCAGGTATATATGTTATAGAAGTCAATCTATCTATTTCTTTATCATGGGTATTAGATACCGGATGTGCATCTCACATTTGTACTAATGTGTAGGCGCTGAGAAATAGTAGGGCATTGGTGAAGGGCGAGGTGGACCTACACGTAGGCAATGGAGCACGGGTTGTTGCTGTTGCTGTAGGGACTTATTTTCTATCTCTGCCCTCTGAGCTTGTATTAGAGTTGGATGATTGTTGTTATGTGCCTGCATTAACTAAGAACATAATTTCAGTTTCTTGTTTGGACAAGAAAGGTTTCTCTTTTATTATAAAGGACAAATGTTGTTCTGTTTATTTAAAAGATATGTTCTATTGTAGTGCACCTCTGATGAATGGACTCTACATTCTAGATCTTGAAAGCCCTATCTATAACATAAATACCAAGAGGTTCGAGTCAAATGACCTGAACCAAACCTATCTCTGACACTGTCGCTTAGGTCATATAAATGACAAGCGCTTATCCCAGCTCCATAAGGATGGTTTGCTGGACTCATTTGATTTTGAATCTTATGAGACGTGCGAGTCATGCCTACTAGGCAAGATGACCAAAACTCCTTTTAGTGGGCACAGCGAAAGAGCGACTGATTTGTTAGGACTCATACATAGTGATGTATGTGGCCCTTTCAATGTCGCTGCTAGAGGCGGTTATAGGTACTTCATCACATTTACTGATGACTTCAGTAGATATGGTTATGTGTACTTGATGACACATAAGTCAGAATCCTTTGAAAAGTTCAAAGAATTCAAGAATGAAGTACAGAACCATCTTGGCAAGAGTACTAAGATACTTCGATCAGATCGAGGTGGAGAATACCTTAGCCATGAGTTTCGTGACTACCTAGCTGAGTGTGGGATTCTATCCCAACTCACTCCTCTTGGAACACCACAGTGGAATGGTGTATCCGAAAGGATGAATCGTACCCTATTAGATATGGTACGATCTATGATGAGTCACACAGATCTTCCGACATACCTTTGGGGCTATGCTCTAGACACGGCAGCTTTTATACTCAACCGAGTTCCATCCAAGGCCGTGATAAAGACACCATATAGGATATGGACTGGGAGAGATACACAGGTGTCTTTCATGAGGATTTGGGGTTGTGAGGCTTACATTCGACGTCAAGTCTCAGACAAGTTAGGACCCAAATCTGACAAGTGCTACTTTATTGGATATCCCAAGGAAACTAAGGGATATTACTTCTACATTCCCAGTCAGCACAAGGTAGTTGTGGCAAAGACTGGGGTCTTTCTAGAAAGGGATTTTATTTCTAGAAAGACTAGTGGGAGTACGTTCGATCTTGAAGAAGTTCAAGATGCGGACCATAGCACTGAAGCCTCAATGAAAGTTGAACTGGAACCACAAAGTGTTGTGGATGATGTTATTCCACAAAGAGTTTATGAACAACAACCAGTTCAAGTAGACATACCTCTTCGCGGGTCTAATAGCGTACGTCGTCAGCCTGAGAGATACTCATTTCTCTTGTCTGACTATGATGACGTTGTGCTCATAGATGATGAGCCTACCACCTATCAGGAAGTTGTGATGAGAGCAGATTCCGAGAAGTGGCTAGAGGCCATGAGATCCGAAATGGAATCCATGTACACCAACCAAGTATGGACTTTGGTTGATCCACCTGAAGGGGTAAAACTCATAGGGTGTAAGTGGGTCTTTAAGAGAAAGACTGACATGGGACTTATCTATAAGGGTCGCTTGGTAGCTAAAGGTTTCAAGCAGATTCATGGTATTGACTATGATGAAACCTTTTCTCCAGTAGCGATGTTTAAGTCCATTCGGATCATGCTTGCTATTGCAGTTTACCATGACTATGAGATATGGCAGATGGATGTCAAAACTGTATTTCTGAATGGAAATCTACTCGATGATGTGTATATGACACAACCTGAGGGTTTTGTAGATCCACAGCATACTAGCAGAGTATGCAAGCTGCATAGGTCCATTTATGGACTAAAGCAAGTTTCTCGGAGCTGGAATCTTCGATTCGATGATGCAATCAAACAGTTTGGTTTCATCAAGAACGAAGATGAGTCTTGTGTCTACAAGAAGGTTGTAGGGGATATAGTTGTCTTCCTCATATTGTATGTGGATGATATACTACTCATTGGGAAGGACATCCCTTTGCTTCAGTCTATCAAGACCTGGCTAGGGAGTTGCTTCTCAATGAAGGACTTAGGTGAGGTATCCCGCATTCTAGGGATACAGATCTATAGAGATAGATCTAAGAGATTGCTTGGCCTAAGTCAGAGTACATACATTGACAAGGTACTCCTTCGGTTTGCCATGCAGAACTCCAAGAAGGGATTTCTGCCGATGTCACATGGCGTGAGTCTTTCGAAGACTCAAGGTCCCTCTTCTAGAGAGGAGAGAGACCGCATGGATCAGATCCCTTATGCCTCAGCCATAGGATCTATCATGTACGCTATGCTATGTACTCGACCTGATGTCTCATATGCTTTGAGCATGACGAGCAAATACCAGTCAGATCCAAGTGAAAGTCACTGGATAGCGGTCAAGAATATTCTTAAGTACTTAAGAAGGACTAAAGAATATTTCTTGATATATGGAGGTAATGATGAGCTAGCTATAAAGGGTTACAGTGATGTCAGCTTCCAGACCGATCAGGATGATTATCGAACGCAGTCAGGGTTCATATTTTGCATAAATGGTGGTGCTGTGAGCTAGAAGAGTTTGAAGCAGGACACAGTAGCTGATTCTACGATAGAGGTCGAGTACATTGCTGCATCAGAGGCAGCAAAGGAGGCAGTTTGGATCCGCAAGTTCATCACTGAACTTAGGGTGGTTCCTAGTATCGCTGACCCTATTGAGCTCTTTTGTGACAACAATGGAGCTATAGCACAGGTGAAGGAACCTTGCTCACACCAGCGGACCAAACACATACTATGGCGCTTCCATCTCATTCGAGAGATTATCGAGAGAGGAGATGTGAAGATATGCAGAGTACCTACAGAGGCTAACATCGCAGATCCCTTGACCAAGGCTTTGGCACAAAGGAAGCATGATGGTCACACTAGGTCATTGGGGCTTAGAGCCTACACTGATTGGCACTAGTGCTAGTGGGAGATTGTTAGTTAGAGCCCTAGAGCCAATCATTTGATGATTGTATTATGGACTTGTTGTATCATATTCTTATATAAATAAAGGCATTTGTTTTTGGTTATTATACTTACTTGTATTAGTGCCAAATAAACTAAGTATAATAGCGTCATTAAGTAGAAGGTTCTCACCTATATCAATCGGTTAGTTGAACCGATAATGAGATGATATAGGGAACACTACTCTTAATCATTCCTAGTCGAGTATTAACATTTAGGGACAATGTTAATGCAATAAGACTAGCATGTAGGTCAACTCGATGACTTGATCTCACAAGTCATGGATATAGAGATATCAAGTTGACACATGGGTATGCATTAGAGAATGTATACTGAATGACCCGCCATGAGAAAGTATCATGCATCGTTATATGAGTGTCATATACTTTCTCATGTGGCTATTAGTATGACTACTAGTCCTTAGACCTGAAGTCACCATGGTTCCCTACATAAGGAGTTATATACTTTGGTTTCGTCAAACGTCACCCGTAACTGGGTGGACTATAAAGGCAATTACTGGGTATGTAACGAATTATACAAAGGGATGTGAGTGATGTAGATGGGATCTATCCCTCCTATATGATGGGAGTGACATCGATATTCTTGATAGAGTGAGACCACGAAGTGCATGGCCATGCCCAAATGAGTCAATATGAGATATTGAGCTCATTTGATTTAGTGAGTCTACTTGGAGTTCAAGATTTAGATTGATCAGAGAATGACACGGTCTATGCCTCACATTGATCAATCTAGATGTCTAGGATAGAAGGACACCTGTCATATATTGTGAGGAGTCACAATTAGTAGTCACAAGGTGATGTTGGATCTCGACATTCTTGTAACTTGGGTAGTAATGATGTGTTGCTAGATAACGCTCATTACTTATGCTCCTAAATGGGTTTAGGGGCATTGCCAATGTTACAAGAACTTATAGGGTCACACACTAAGGACAATTAGATGGAGATTAGATTCATATGATGAACCAAAAGGATTAGATTCATTTGATGAATCAAAATGGATTAAGAGTAATTATAATTGGGCTAATTGAGTTGGACTCAAGTTGATTCATGTGTTCAATGAGTCTAATTTAGATTATGACTCATTGAATTAATTTAATTAAATGAATTAGATTCATTATATTAAATTGACTTGAATTAAATGGTTGGATTAGATCAACCATGAGAGAGATTAAGTCAAGTTTGACTTGACTTGAGAGGAAGATGAAGAGTCAAATTTGACTTGACTTTATGCCACCTCATTGGTGAGTTGGCATTGAGTGGGCCAATGATGATGCTCCACATCATCATGGCTACTTAAGTAGGATGCCACCTCATGGGAGTTACCAAGAGTTATGACTCTTGGCATTCCATGGAGGTTACACATCCTCTTAATGTGGCCGGCCACACAAAATGAAGTGATTTCATTTTTCTCATTCATGTGAATTCATTCCTTCATCTTCTTCCTTGCTCCAATTCTTCTCTCCCTCTCCTCCTTTCTTGGTGGAACACTCTAGGTGCTAGCACACCTTTGTTTGGCTTCTCCACCTATTGTGTTCGTGTGGATACGCATAGAGAGTTGTCTACCTTGACAACTTGAGATCCGGCACCTTGGACGAGCGGGATTCGCGAAAGGCACGCATCAAGGGTAAAAATCTCTTAACATATAGTTCTAGTGTAGATCTATAGGTAGGTAAACTCGTACTCGTAATTTTGTTTTCGAAATTTTTTACTTCACACGGATCCGTGGCTGGGGGTTTCGGGGTTTTCACGACGCGAAAAGTGGTTTTCGCGGCCCGAAAAACCCAACAAGATTCCTAGATGTCTTTTATGAGGATTTGGGGTTATGAGGCTTACGTTCGACGTCAAGTCTCGGATAAATTGGGACCCAAATCCGATAAGTGTTATTTTATTGGATATCCCAAGGAAACGAAGGGATATTACTTCTACATTCTCAGTCAACACAAAGTGTTTATGGCAAAGACTAGGTTATTTCTAGAAAGGGACTTTGTTTCTAGAAAAACTAGTGGAAGTACGTTCAATCTTGAAGAAGTTCAAGATATGGACCATAGCATTGAAGCCTTGATGGAAGTTGAACTGGAACCACAAAGTGTTGTGGATGATGAGATTGTTCCACAAGGAGTTGAGGAACAACAACCAATTCAAGTAGACCTACCTCTTCACAGGTCTGATAGGGTACGTCGTCAGCCTGAGAGATACTCATTTCTCTTGTCTGACCATGATGACGTTGTTCTCGTTGAGAATGAGCCTACCTCCTATCAGGAAGCTATAATGAGACCAGATTCTGAGTCATGGATGGAGGCCATGAGATCCGAGATGGAATCCATGTACACCAACCAAGTATGGACTTTGGTTGATCCACCTGAAGGCGTCAAACCCATTGGGTGTAAGTGGGTCTTTAAGAGAAAGACTGACATGGAAGGACTTATTACCTATAAGGGTTGCTAGGTAGCTAAAGGTTTCAAGCAAATTCATGGTATTGACTATGATGAAACCTTTTCTCCAGTAGCGATGTTTAAGTCCATTCGGATCATGCTTGCTATTGCAGCATACCACGATTATGAGATCTGGCAGATGGATATCAAAACCGCGTTTCTGAATGGAAACTTGCTCGAGGATGTGTACATGACATAACCTGAGGGTTTTGTAGATCCACTGCATACTGGCAGAGTATGCAAGCTACATAAGTCCATTTATGGACTAAAGCAAGCTTCTCGAAGCTGGAATCTTCGATTCGATGATGCGATCAAACAGTTTGGTTTCATCAAGAATGAAGATGAACTCTGTGTCTACAAGAAGGTTGTTCGGAACACAATTGTCTTCCTTGTATTGTATGTGGATGACATACTACTCATTGGAAATAACATCCCTTTATTGCAGTCTGTAAAGACTTGGCTAGAGAATTGTTTCTCAATGAAGGACTTAGGTGAAGCAACCTGTATTTTAGGCATAAAGATCTATAGAGATAGATCTAAGAGATTGCTTAGCCTAAGTCAAAGTACATATATTGACATGGTATTACTACGGTTTGCCATGCAGAATTCCAAGAAAGGATTTCTGCCGATGTCACATGGTGTGAGTCTTTCGAAGACTCAAAGTCCCTCTTCTAGAGAAGAGAGAGACTGCATGGATAAGATCCCTTATACCTCAGCCATAGGATCTATCATGTTCGCCATGCTATGTACTCGTCCTGATGTTTCGTATGCTTTGAGCATGACGAGCAGATACCAGTCAGATCTAGGTGAACGTCACTGGATAGCGGTCAAGAATATTCTTAAGTACCTGAGAAGGACTAAAGACTATTTCTTGATATTTGGAAGCGATGATAAGCTAGCTGTAAAGGGTTACAGTGATGCCAGCTTCCAAACTGACCAGGATGATTATAGATCGCAGTATGGGTTTGTGTTTTGCTTAAATGATGGTGCTGTGAGCTGGAAGAGTTCGAAGTAGGACACAATTGCTAATTCTAAAACAGAGGCCGAGTATATTGCTGCATCAGAAGTAGCAAAGGAGGCAGTTTGGATCTGTAAGTTTATTACTGAGCTTGGGGTGGTTCCTAGCATAGCAGATCCTATAGAGCTCTATTGTGACAACAATGGAGCAATTGCACAGGCTAAGGAACATCGCTCACACCAACGGACCAAACACATACTACGGCGCTTCCATCTCATTCGAGAGATCATCAATAGAGGAGATGTGAAGATTTACAGAGTACCCACATAGGCTAACGTCGCTGATCCCTTAACCAAGGTTTTGGCACGGAGAAAGCATGATGGTCACACTAGGTCATTGGGCCTTAGAGCCTACACTAATTGACACTAGTGCTAGTGGGAGATTGTTAGTTAGAGCCCTAGAGCCAATCATATGATGATTTTTGTATGGACTCGATGTATCATATTCCTATATATTTATAAAGGCATTTCTTTATGGTTATTATACTTACTTGTATTGGTGCCAAATAACTAAGTATAATAGCGTCCTTGAGTAGAATGTTCTTATCTATATCAATCGATTGGTTGAATTGATAGTAAGATGATATAAAGAACACTACTCTTAATCATTCCTAGTCAGGTATTAACATTCAGGGACAATGTTAATGCGTTGAGACTAGCATGTAGGTCAACTCGATAACTTGATCTCACAAGTCATGGATATAGATATATCAAGTTGACACAGGGGTATGCATTAGAGAATGTATACTGAATGACCCGCCATGAGAAAGTATCATGGATTGTTATATGAGTGTCATATACTTTTTCATGTGACTATTAGTATGACTATCAGTCCTTGGACCTGAAGTCATCATGGTTCTCCACATAAGGAGTTGCATACTTTGGCTTCGTCAAACGTCACCTGTAATTAGGTGGACTATAAAGGCGATTACTGGATATATAACAAATTATGCGGAGGGATGTGAGTGATGTAGATGGAATCTATCCCTCCTATATGATGGGAGAGACATCATGATTCTTGATAGAGTGAGACCACTAAGTGCATGGTCATGCCCAAATGAGTCAATATGAGATATTGAACTCATTTGATTAGAGTGGGTCTACTTGGAGTTCAAGATATAGATTGATTAGAAGATGACACGGTCTATGCCTCATTTGATCAATCTAGATATCAAGGATAGAAGGACATTGTCACATATTGTGAGAGTCACAATTAGTAGTCATAAAGGTGATGTTGGATCTCCACATTCTTGTAACTTGGGTAGTAATGATGTGTTGCTAGATACCGCTCATTACTTATGCTTCTAAATGAGTTTAGGAGCATTGCCAACGTTACAAGAACCTATAGGGTCACACACAAAGGGTAATTAGATGGAGAATAGGTTCATATGATGAACCAAGAGAATTAGGTTCATATGATAAACCAAATTGGATTAAGAGTAATCCAAATTAGACTAATTGAGTTGGACTCAATTTGATTCATGTGTTGAATGAGTCTAATTTGGATTATAACTCATTGAATCAATTAATTCAATGAATAGAGATTCATTAAATCAAATTGACTTGAATAAATGGTTAGATTTGATCAACCATGGGAGATAAATGAGTCAAGTTTGACTTGACCAAATGTCACTTCATTGTGACATGGCATGGGGTTCGGCCAATGATGATGTTCCACATCATCATGGCTACATCATTGAGTGCCACCTCATGAGGTAGACCAAGAGTCATGACTCTTGGTATTACATGGAGGTTTAAAAGCCTCTAAAAATGGACGACCACTTATTGTGTGCATTAAGCATTTTGTGTGCTAATTGAAGTCTTCTTCTTCCTCCTCTCATTCTCTTGTTCTCTCCCTCTCCTCCATTGTCGAGCCACCCAAGAGTGCTAGCACACACTAAGTGGTTCTTCTCCACCTTTTGTCCATGTAGATACTTTTAGAGGGGTGTACACTTGACACCCTACGAGATCCGGCAACTTTTGGACAAGCGGGATAAGCGAAGGGCTTCGCTACAAAGGTATACTCTCTTTTCATGTAGATCTAAGGTAGATCTAGTGTAGAAACATGTACATGATTTATTTTTAAATATATCTTCACACGGATCCGTGGCTAGATTTGGGGTTTCCGCAACGCAAAAAGCGATTTTTGCGGCTCGAATTGCTAACAAATCAGCCTTTTCAATCGATTGGGGTTGGGTCTCAATCAATTGACACCATTTTAATCGATCCACTAATCGATTCCACGAGCTTCTGTGTTATGGAAATTGCCTCTGAATCGATCCACTAATAGATCCAAACAAAGTTGAATCGATCGGATGATCGGTTCAACAAGCTTCTGCTCGCGACAATACCCGTCTCAATCGATCGCCCGATCAATTGAGACCCTCCAATTGATCGGCTATTCGATTGGAGGTCTTATTTCCTAAAATTCAATTTCAACGAAATTCAGAAATGCCATAAAAATTCTTAAAAATTTTAAAAATCATGAAAACTCTTGTAGACACTATTTAGGGTATATACTATCATGGAAAAATAGTTTTCTAAGAAAATACTTCCTATTTTCAAATATTGATACAAAATTAGAAACTTGTAAAAACTTCAATGTTTCTTCCAAGTTTGTGTCTAACTTTTCAATGATGATTACTTATATGGGTTAGGTTTCATGGACACCCGGTAAGGAGGGGAAAGGAGATAACCAAGCGGATAAGATAGATCAATATTGGCCGGGATATACCCCAAAGGAGGTAGACCAATATCGATCGGGATATACCTCAAAGGAGGTAGGCCAATATCGGCCGGGATATACCTCAAAGGAGGTAGGACAATATCGATCGGCGTATACCTCAAAGGAGGTAGGCCAATATTGATCGGGATATACCTCAAAGGAGGTAGGCCAATATCGGCCGGGATATGCCTCAAAGGAGGTAGGTCAATATTGATTGGCGTATATCTTAAAGGAGGTAGGCCGATATTGATCGGGATATACCTCAAAGGAGGTAGGCCAATATCGACTGGGATATACCTCAAAGGAGGTAGGCCAATATCGATCGGCGTATACCTCAGAGGAGGTAGGTCAATATTGATCGGGATATACCTCAAAGGAGGTAGGCCAATATCAGTCGGGATATACCTCAAAGGAGGTAGGCCGATATCGATCGGCGTATACCTCAAAGGAGGTAGGCCAATATTGATCGGGATATACCTCAAAGGAGGTAAGCCGATATCGGTCGGGATATGCCTCAAAGGAGGTAGGCCAATATCGACCGGCGTACACCTCAAAGGAGGTAGGCCAATATTAATCGGGATATACCTCAAAGGAGGTAGGCCAATATCGGCCAGGATATACCTCAGGGGAGGTAGACAAGTATCGATCAGCATATACCTCAAAAGAGGTAGACCAATATCAAGCAGGACATGCCTTCAGGAAGGAAGGCCAATATCGGCCAGGATATACTTCCAAATAAGCAGGCCAGTATCGATCGAGATATACCTTCAGGGAGGAAGGCTAATATCGGCCGGGATGAATAGTACCTCGAAAAGATATACCAATATTGATCAAGATTACATACCTGATAAAATATAGCCCAGACTCAGCGGGGATAATAAACCTAAAAGGGGCACGGACAGGCATGGCGCAAGGAGCTTCATGAGAGGTAATAATAATCAACCAAACCTAGTTAAGTTCAGCTTCGACCGACACAAGAAACATTGTTATATTAAGCTATTTATGATATAGCAGAAACAGGAGAGGCAAATAGGAACGATAAAAACACTTTGAAAGGACTTGTGAAACAGGATAGAAGTAAATATTTCAAATAAAGTAGTCTATGAAGATATTTACAGTATGTGATTGTATAACAGGTGTTATGTATTTGGTGGGAGATGTGTTTTTAGACTATTTTACAGGTACTAGATGACAAAGAAGGTACATCTGGGGTACAAAAAAGATTCCTTAAAAGTCAATTACCACAAGTACGTAGCTTACGTCATCTCATAACAAACTCTAACAAACCAGGGTCCACTTCATGACTACGGAGGTTATATGAAGTGGTATAAAAAGGGGAATCCTCTCCGTTGGCAAGGTAAGTTCACTTCATTGCGCACACTCAAAACCCTAATTTCCAACTACTGTTCATCTTCTTCTGTTTTTTCCTTCTTCCACACCGAGAGAGATCACTGACTTGAGCGTCGGAGGGCCTAGCCAGGGATTCCCACCCCGGTCTTAGGTCACTGACGATAGCGTTGGTTGGTCTCTTGTGCGAAGGAAGCCTTGGAAGCTCTGGATCTGGGTTTTCTTCAATCGGACCTCTTTATCGCCATTGATACTTTGCATCGGAATGATGCTCCGGGGTTTCATCTTCTCGGATCTAGTTTGGGTTTCTCGGATCGACGTTCCATAGGTATTATTCTTCACCAGCAGTGGGTTTTTTCTACCAGCTCTCCGTTTTGTCAAGTTTCTCAGACAGGATCAAATTTGGCGCCGTCTGTGGGAACTTCACCTGAATCTGAGACTACAAGATGGAAGAGGCTGGAAAATTAAACCTACTCACCATTAGCCGGGAGGATCTGGATTTCCTCATTAATTCTCATGTACAAAAAGCTTTGCAACAACAACAGCAACAATTTCAAGCTCATACTAGAGCTACTCTGCCAGTAGCTCATAATCCAACAATCTCAACTACTGAACATCGAAAGGGAAAAGAACCGAAAGAGGAAGAACAGGCATATTTTCCTCCAGCCACAGTTTCTCCGACACGGCGTCCGTGAGCCTTTCTTCTCACTCCCATAGAGCAGGGGGGTCGAAGACCTGTGTTTCTGGAATCTTCTGGCGAAGCACCAGATAGAAAAAAAACATACGATTAAAATGATAACTAGTGATAGCTCACCAGAAAAAATCATCTCTCCCTTCTCTCAAAGTGTACTGGATGATCCGCTTCCTAAGCGGTATCAAAATCTTCAGATCGGTGAGTACACTAGGACTACAGATCCAGAGGATCATCTCTTGAAATTTGAGAATGCAGTATTATTACAACAATTCTCTGATGGGGTGAAATGTTGGATGTTTCTTACTACACTCGGAGGAGCCGCACAACGCTGGTTCAAGAGACTGTCGGAAAAATCCATCCGAAAATTTAAGGACTTTAAGAAAGTTTTTCTACATCACTTTTCTAGTAACAAAAGGTATCATAAGACTCCTTGGAATCTATTCTCAATTAAGCAAGCATCCAAAGAGTCCATCCGAGCCTACATCAAAAGATTTAATCAGGTAGCTATCGATGTACCCAATGCTACTACTGAAATCTTAGTAAGCGCTTTCTCTCAGGGTTTAAATGATAATGATTTCTTTAAAGATCTGGTGAGAAATCCTCCTACCAATTTTAATTCTTTAATTGAACGTGCCACTGAGTTTATTAATATGGAAGAAGCTCAAGCTGCCCGCAGGAAAGAGGGCCCTACTTCTTCTCCTACTCTGGTTAAGGAGAAAGCTCCTACTCCTGTTCCTCCACCTAGGGGACCTCGGACAGTTCATCCACCTCATCGTCATCCAGAATATCTCCCGCAAGCAGTACAGCATGTGGAGATATAGCCAAAGGCTCCCAGAAGATGGTGTACCTATCATAAAACTAGCAGTTATCATACTGAAGACTGTTTTGTTTTGAGAAATAAAAGAGCCAATAGGGAGTGATACCAAAGGCAAAACTATTATCGACAGCATCCCTCAAGTTAGAATATCGCTCGGTCGAGCCTCGGCAGGATGTGTTGCCTACCCCGATCGGTATGAGTCAGGTGTCGGAGAAGGCTCCTTCTGAAACCATGACAGCTAGACAAGAAGAAAACAGGAGTAATGTCGCCCAGGGCAATATCAATATGATCGCGGGCGGGCCCACTGATGGGGATTCTAATAGGGCCAGAAAAGCACACGCACGAAGACTTGAGATTCATGCGGTGGGGTGCAGCATGAACGAGTAGCCGGTCCCGAAATAAGTTTTGGACCTAGAAATATTGAGGGGGTAGAAATACCCCCATGACGACGCATTGATAATTAAGGTCGTGATAGCCAATTACACTATTTCTCATACCTTTATTGACACTGGTAGTTCTGTCAATATTATCTTTAAGAAGGCTTTTGATCAATTACAGATCGACCCGAGCGAACTTCAACAGATGGTAACTCCTCTATATGGATTCACGAGTAATGAAGTACAACCGCTCGGTCAAATAAAGTTGGTCATATCTCTAGGGGAGGAGCCCCTAATGAGAACGAGAAGATCTTATTTCATGGTGGTGGACGCCCCGTCCTCTTATAATGTGATACTGGGTCGACCGCCCCTAAACGAGTTTAGGTAGAAAATTAAATTTCCAATAAATGACTCGGTTGGCGAAGTCGGGAGATCAGCGAGCAGACAAATGTTATGTAGAGATTGTTAAGACTGAATCTAAAGACGCTCAGAAAATTCAATGTCATTGAAGACGCCTGTGCTGGTTTATGAAGAAAAGGAAGAAGTCCAGATTCAGACTGGGCGACCTGAAGCTACTACTTATGTTGCGGCTGATCTTGATCCCACTCTGAAAGTCGAACTGGTGCAATGCCTGAAGAAGAATAATGATGTGTTTGCCTAGACGCCCAAAGAGGTCTCGGGCGTTTCTCCTGCAGTCATGGAGCATTCTTTGCATATCTTTCCAGATGCCCGGTCGGTCATGCAAAGGAAAAGAAATTTTAGCGCAGAGCAGAACCAAATCATCAAGGAAGAAATAACTAAACTCATGGAGGCTGAGTACATCAGGGAGGTACAATTCCCCAGCTGGCTAGCTAATGTGGTGTTAGTCTCAAAGCCAGGAAACAAATGGCGGGTATGCATTGATTTTCGGGATCTCAACAAAGCTTGTCCAAAAGATTATTATCCGTTACCCCGGATCGATCAATTGGTAGACTCCACTGCTGGATGTGAATACATCTCTATGCAAGACGCTTATCAGGGCTACCATCTGTTGGTTGCTACTCGAAAAACCTAGAGGTTCCACTGTACAAAAATTTTGTACAAAGGTCTGAACCTTTTCCTAGCTACCATGTGTTCTTTTAAATTAAATTTTGGATCGCCTGCGGAACTTAACACGTTTGATCCAAAACTTAATCTATTTGTTCTTTTAGGTTTTGACTTGGATCTCCTGCGGAACTTAACACGTTCGACCCAAATCACCTTAAGTTATTAATTCCATTAAATATTAATTTCCGTAATTGGTTCCCAGTACTGACGTGGCGAGGCACATGACCTTCTTGGATATGGGAGCAACCACCACCGACTAGACAAAACCTTTTATGGAAAGCTAATATTTAATTTCCTAAAATAACTTTAGGTTAACCGAAAAGAACAATCAAATCACAAGGAAAAGAAAAAAAAAGAACATTATATCGAAAACAAATTCGAAACTCTAGAATCGTAAGCCTCTTGTATTTGGTATTATTTCCATAAATAACTAGCATGATACAGAAAGGAAAAATTACTAGTTATACCTTCTAGAAAGACCTCTTGATCTTCTACCGTATTCCTCTTCTAACCTCGGACGTTGTGTGGGCAACGTTCTTCCGAGATGAGAAACCACCAATCACCTTCTTCTTCCTTGCAAGTTTCGGCCATCAAAACATCTTCTAGGATGAAGAGGTTCGGCCACCACCACCATGCTCCAAGGGATGCTAGAAACGAGGCTTGCTTTCTCTCCTTCTTCTCCTTCCTTGATCCGGCCACTAACAAAAACTCCACCAAGAGATAAGTTTCGGCCAACAAGAGGAGAGGAGAGAAATAGGGTCGGCCACACCACCAAGGAAAAGAGGGAGAAAAATAGAATAGAGTCGTTCATCTTGAAGTCTCCTCTACCCCCTCTTTTATAATCCTTGATCCTGGCAAATAAGGAAAATTTAATAAAAATTTCCTTAATTCTTTTTCCATTGAAAAGGAAAAATTATTTAATTAAAATAATTTTCTTTCTCAATTTTATTTGGCCGGCCACATAAAAGCTACAAACAAGGAGAGTTTTAATTAATTAAAACTTCCTAATTTGTCTCTAGAAATTTATAAAATTTCTCCAATAATTTAATCCCTTCATGATTGGTTTATAAAAAGGAAATTTAATAAATTAAAATCTTTCTTTTAAACATATGGATAAAAAGAAAGTTATCTCTAAAAATTAAAATCTCTTTTAATCTACAAATAAGGAAAGATATCAAATCTTTTCTCAATCTTTTGTAGAAACTAATAAAAGAGAATTATTAATTTTTAAAGTTTCTTTTAAATCATGAACATGGTTAAAAAGGAAAGTTTTCTTAAAATTTAAAATCCTCCTTTAATCAACAAATAAGGAAAGATTCCAAATTTTAAACTCTCTTTTAAACATGTAGATGATTTACAAATAAGGAAAGTTTTTACCAAAAATTAAAACCATCCTTTTAAACTACAAATAAGGAAAGAGATTAATCTCTTCTCTTAATCTTTTGTAGAAAACTATAAAAGGAAATTTTTAATTTTTAAACTCTCTTTTAAAATCATGATATCCACATAAGAAATAATTTTAATAAAATCTTTTTAATATTCTAGTGGCGGCCACTAAGCTTGGGACCCAAGCTTTGGCGGCCACCTACATGACTCATCCACTTGGTCTTGCCCTAGCTTGGGTTCCAAGCTAGTTTGGCCGGCCTCATTGGATGGGTAAGAAGGTGGGTATGCGGTGGGTATAAATCTCTATATACTAGAGGCTACGATAGGGACCGAGAGGAGGAATTGGTTTTGGTCTCCCGATGAAATTAAGCATCACGTGTTCACCCCGAACACACAACTTAATTTCATCAATAATAATTCATTCCACTAAAGAATTATTATTGAACTACCGCACCAATCCCAAATTACATTTTGGGCTCCTTCTTATTATGAGTGTGTTAGTCTCCCTGTGTTTAAGATAACAAATGTCCACTAATTAAGTAAGTTACTGACAACTCGCTTAATTAATATCTAGCTCCAAGAGTAGTACCACTCAACTTCATCGTCATGTTGGACTAAGTCCACCTGCAGGGTTTAACATGACAATCCTTATGAGCTCCTCTTGGGGACATTCTCAACCTAGATCACTAGGACACAGTTTCCTTCTATAATCAACAACACACACTATAAGTGATATCATTTCTCAACTTATCGGGCTTATTGATTTATCGAACTAAATCTCACCCATTGATAAATTAAAGAAATAAATATCAAATATATGTGCTTGTTATTATATTAGGATTAAGAGCACACACTTCCATAATAACTGAGGTCTTTGTTCCTTTATAAAGTCAGTATAAAAGGAACGACCTCAAATGGTCCTACTCAATACACTCTAAGTGTACTAGTGTAATTATATAGTTAAGATAAACTAATATCTAATTACTCTACAACCTTCCAATGGTTTGTTCCTTTCCATCTTGGTCGTGAGCTACTATTTATAATTTATAAGGAACCGATAACATGATCTTCTGTATGTGACATCACACACCATGTTATCTACAATATAAATTAATTGAGAAACTACATTTATCATAAATGTAGACATTTGACCAATGTGATTCTTATTTCTAGATAAATGTTTATACCAAAAGCTAGGCTTTTAGTATACACTATAACACCATCATGTCCCCCTAGCTAAGGAGGATCAAAAAAAGGTCAGTTTTATAACATCTGAAGGTACTTATTGTTATAATGTTATGCCCTTCGGACTAAAAAATGCAGGAGCAACTTATCAGAGACTTATGAATAAGGTCTTCCAGAAGAAAATTGGAAGAAATATGGAAGTATATATCGATGATATCTTGATTAAGTCTCTTCAAGCTGTTGATCTGTGCAGGGATGTAGAGGAGACCTGCAAGACATTGAGGCAATATGGGCTCAAGCTGAACCCGAGCAAATGTTTATTCGGAGCAAAAGGGGGAAAATTCCTGGGATATATGGTGTCCGAGAGAGGAATAGAGGCCAACCCGAGCAAAGTCAAGGCACTTCAGAACATGGAGCCACCGCGCAACATGAGGGATGCCCAAAGACTTACTGGCCGGATTACAGCCTTGTCTAGGTTCATTTCCAGGTCGGCCGATCGTAGGTTCCATTTCTTTAAAATACTCCGGAAGACAAACAAATTTCAGTGGAACGAAGAATGTGATAAGGCCTTCCAAGAGTTAAAAGATTACTTGTCTACTCTTCCTGTATTAGCTAAGTCTTTAGTAGGAGAGACCCTCTGGGTATATTTGTCAGCTAATGAAAACGTTGTAGGCTCTATATTAGTTAGGTAAGAGGGGAAGGAACAACAACCTGTATATTTCTCTAGCTATTTATTAAAAGGAGCTGAGTGTAGATATACTACACTAGAAAAGTTGGCTTATGCATTAGTGTTAACTGCTCGGAGGTTGCGCCCATATTTCTTAGCACATGAATTGTTATATTGACCAACAGTACCCTCGGACGGGTGCTACTCAACCCAGAGGCATCAGGTCGGCTGATCAAATGAACGACTGAACTTGGTGAATATGACATACAGTATCAACCTCGCTCGGCCATCAAGGCACAAGCTCTAGCAGATTTCATTATAGAAGTTCAAGGCCCCGAGGAAGAAAATATTTGGAAAGTTTATGTGGATGGCTCCTCAACCAGACAAGGTAGCGGAATTGGTGTTCTTCTTATATCTCCAAGGGAAGACAGACTCCAACTCTCTATCAGATTGAATTACAGAGCTACTAACAATGAGGCAGAATATGAAGCCTTGATAGCTGGACTGCAAGTCGCTCGGCATATAGGAGCAGCTCGAGTCCTCATCTATTATGATTCTCAATTAGCAGCCCAACAACTATCAGGTAATTTTGAAATTAATAATAACAGGCTCAAGTTATATGCTGAGACATTTGATAAGTTAAAGTCCCAGTTTCAAGAAGTAAATATACAAAAGGTTCCTCAATCTGAAAATCAGGAAGCAGATGAATTGGCTAAGCTGGCCTCCGCTATAACACCATGGAATTTGGATCGGCCAGTGGAACAAACTCTGTTAATATCTTGTATCGAAAGACAAGCTAATGCAGAAATACAAGGCAACTGGAGGGCCCAAATCATATTATATCTACAGCAGGGTATTCTTCCGAGTAATGCAGAACAAGCAAGGATATTTAAGAAAAGAGCTTCTCAGTATACTATGATAGGAGAACAGTTATATAAAAGAGCTTTTTCTAGACCTCTGCTCAAGTGTATTGGCACAGAAGATATACAATTTATTTTACAGGAGGTTCATCAAGGCTCGTGTGGTAGTCATATAAGAGGAAGATCCTTGGCTCGTAAAATTTTACTAGCAGGATATTTCTGGCCTACTCTACACGAGGATGCCAACAAGTTGGTAAGAACTTGTATTTCTTGTTAGAAACATCGAAATATTTTGCATCATTGTACACAGTTATGGAGGATCTCTATAGTCTCATGTCCCTTCAATTAATGGGACATGGACATTGTAGACTCGTTTCCTATGGCAGTTGCACAAAGAAGGTTTTTATTAGTAGCAGTAGATTATTTTTCTAAATGGGTAGAAGCAGAACCACTTGCCCGGATTACTGAAGATGCAGTTATTAAATTTCTGTGGAAAAATATCATATGCAGATTCGATATTCCTCATAAATTAGTCTCTGATAATGGAAGGAAATTTCAAGGGGATAAAATCTTAGATTGGTGCAAAAGTTATGGTATTATTCAGGCCTTCACCTCTGTAGCTTATCCGTAAAGTAATGGTCAAGCGGAAGTAACCAATAGAGAAATTATAAAGGGTTTAAAAATCAAACTGGATCATGTCAGAGGTAGCTAGGTAGATGAATTACCCAGCGTTCTTTGGGCATACCGTACTACACCTCAAGAAGCTATAGGAATTACTCTCTTTCAATTAGTTTATGGAGGAGAAGCAATAATTCCCATTGAGGTGGGAGTAGAATCTGATAGAAAACAATTATATGATGCAGACAACGATGGTCGACGACTCATGAAGCTGGACCTGATAGAGGAAATTAGAGATAAAGCTGCAACTCGTCTCGCCTCATATCGACAATGAATGAGGCAAAATTATAACAGAAGAGTTATCCCTAGATTTTTCCAAGTGGGAGATCTAGTATAAAACCGTATTAAACCTGTCGGGGATGTTAGTAAGTTAGCACCACAATGGGGAGGACCTTACAAAGTGGTGGAAAGGCTCGCATTGGGTTTATATTATCTCCAGGATACTGAAGGAAGAATTCTCGAACGTCCCTGGAGTGTAAATCATTTACAGCCTTACCGAACCTAACAAGATCATACCATTCAAGAATACATCTTAAGGAACAGATCATAATTATTTGAAGTAAGTTTCCGGTGAACTGAGGACAAGTATGCTTACAGTTTATGTACTCTATTTCTTTCAATAGATACAATGCAAGACAAACATCGCCCAAGGAATAAATGTGGTTCAAACAGTTTGACAATCATTAACCGAACTTTTATGATCTATTCGAACGATCAACAGTTGGGAACCCTAAGGACCTACCCAACTTCCTTAAGAAAAACTCAGAAGCCTTAAAACCATTACGAGGTCAGTGCAAGCATTATAATTTTGCATTAGAACATAGTCGATCGGGAAATCTCATGAAGTAACTCAAACGGGTCTTCATGGGAGGAACCGGAGACTTTAAACTATCACAGAGCATAGTCGATCGGGAAATCTCATGAAGTAACTCGGACGGATCTTCATGGGAGGAACCAGAGATTTTAAACTATCACAGAGCATAGTCGATCGGGAAATCTTATAAAGTAAATCAGACGGGTCTTCATGGGAGGAACCGGAGACTTTAAACTATCACAGAACATAGTCGATCGGGAAATCTCATAAAGTAACTCGGACGGGTCTTCATGGGAGGAACCGGAGACTTTAAACTATCACAGAGCATAGTCGATCGGGAAATCTCATGAAGTAACTCGGACGGGTCTTCATGGGAGGAACCGGAGACTTTAAACTATCACAGAACATAGTCGATCGGGAAATCTCATGAAGTAACTCGGACGGATCTTCATGGGAGGAACCGGAGACTTTAAACTATCACAGAACATAGTCGATCGAAAAATCTCATAAAGTAACTCGGACGGGTCTTCATGGGAGGAACCAGAGACTTTAAACTATCACAGAACATAGTCGATCGAGAAATATCTTGAAGTAACCCGGACGGGTCTTCTTGGGAGGAACCGGAGACTTTAAACTATCATGAACATAGTCGATCGGGAAATCTCTTGAAGTAACCCGGACGGGTCTTCTTGGGAGGAACGGGAGACTTTAAACTATCATGAACATAGTCGATCGGGAAATCTCATGAAGTAACTCGGACGGGTCTTCATGGGAGGAACCGGAGACTTTAAACTATCACAGAACATAGTCGATCGGGAAATCTCATGAAGTAACTCGGACGGGTCTTCATGGGAGGAACCGGAGACTTTAAACTATCACAAAGCATAGTCGATCGGGAAATCTCATGAAGTAACTCGGACGGGTCTTCATGGGAGGAACCGGAGACTTTAAACTATCACAGAACATAGTCGATTGGGAAATCTCATGAAGTAACTCGGACGGATCTTCATGGGGGGAACCGGAGACTTTAAACTATCACAGAACATAGTCGATCGGGAAATCTCATGAAGTAACTCGGACGGGTCTTCATGGGGGGAACCGGAGACTTTAAACTATCACAGAACATAGTCGATCGGGAAATCTCATGAAGTAACTCAGACGGGTCTTCATGGGAGGAACCGGAGACTTTAAACTATCACAAAGCCTAGTCGATCGGGAAATCTCATGAAGTAACTCGGACGGGTCTTCATGGGGGGAACCGGAGACTTTAAATTATCACAGAGCATAATCGATCGGGATTATATTGTCGAGGTAAATTCAAAGTTATACAGATTTCTTCACAAAAATTATTTGGTATTCCACGCTGAATCAAAGATTAAGGTTCGAGGGGAATTCTGAACATACATATATGTATACATTACATTTCCTATCTGGAGGTCCGTTTATATGGAGCTCTTCATTTAAAATCGCCCGGAGCACTATACCCAGCTCAGAGCTCAGGAGTCCCATAAAGTTCCTTATATAAAATCGCTCGAGATTATTCGTTCTTTTGAAGTATGAAGCATACTTGGTACATGCCTACCTAAGTAAAACGCAGGGAGATTATGGAAAATTTTACCGATCAAAGTTATATGGTCATGGGAGATATTATTGGCAAAGGAGTTTATTAAAACAAGATCTAATTTCAAAAATTAAGCAAAGAATTCTTGAATAAAATAGCACTTATACTCAATATCCAGAAGCATCTCAAAGGAAGCAATCTCAAGCTAACATGAACTGGAAAAGAAACAGATAAGTATCAAACATTCCCCTATATTGCAATTACTTAATTACAAAGTTACAATTCCTTCCATTACAAGTCTTTTCATTGCAAGTTCTTTCATTACTAATCTTTTTTAATACATAGCCATGCTTACTTGAAATGACTCGTTAAATCCCCGGGTAGTTCTTTGTTGAGTCTGTGACGGCTTATGAATGAAGGAGGTTCCTTAGGTAGATAACCACCCTCTCTCAGTTGTTGAAGAATTCCCGACATAAAATGATTTAAAGCTCCTACCATTCGACGGACATATTCTTGAATAAATGCCGGAGACTTTAGATAAGCTAGGCGCCATTCTTCCCATCGGTTCTTCTCCTGCTCCTTATAACTCTGAAAATCAGCTTGTAGTTTAGTGTTTTGATCTTTTAAAGCATCTTTCTCCAATTTGAGTTGTTCCAGTTCCTTTTGGAGCAGTGACAGCTCGGCATCTTGAGACTTGCTTTGCTCTTGTTCCTGTAGGATAGCGAAATCATGAGAGGCTAGGTCTTGAACTTATTCAGAAAGACAGACATTATGAAGCTTCTCTACTTTCTCTAAAACAAGGCTTTTATGAGAAGCGTTGGAAAGAGCTTTTTTCTTTAAAGCAATTTCCAGTCGAAAACCAGAATGTAATCGGTCCACCTGTAGCTCTAAAGTTCTCCTTGCAAGCTCTTTGTCTTTCAATAATTGTTGTGATTCCAATAATTCCTGCCTCAATACCCTTAGTTGTTGATCTTGCAAGACCACTTTCTCTTGCAAGTGAGTCAGGTCATCAAGAGAAGGAGGTAGAGTAGTTTTCAATGTCTCTATTTGAGCTTTTAGCTTATTGTTCTCCCGGTCCCGAGCCATAAGTAGCTGGTCTATGTGGATACTTGAAGCAAGAAACTAAACAGAACAATAATGAGGATTAGGAAAAATGATAGGTAGATAATAACCTATAACTAAGAATATGTACGGTGATAGCTTGATGATTGTGATTGTCAGCCCGATTTGAAATATTGATTCCCCTTAATTGCTCTTGGCTGTGTAGCCAAGATTCAGCTAACAGACCTTGTAATTGGAGAGAACCATAACTAGGGGGATCAAAGGTCTGTCCCATTTGGGAAGGTAGACCTAAGGCTTGTCTGAATAAAGGTGAGGGAACTGAAGAAGAAGAAGGTGAGGAGGAAGAAGACGCAATAGGAGGGAAAGAAGTGCTAGAAACAAGGGCGGCGGAAGAAGAACTAGAGGGGATGGAAGGTGGCAATGCAAGGGGTGCTGACTCAATCGTTGAAACACGAATCGCTGAGGGCCCGGCACTAGGAGAAGATCTCCGGCAAGGTGTTCGTTTTATTCGCGGCCTAGAAGCCAAAGGAGGCAAGGCCAATGCAAGAGGTTGAGAAGACATAGAAGGGATAACGGCCATCTCAGAAGCAGAAGCAGAAGGAGCTGAAACAATAGCAGAAGAAGAGAGGATGAGCATAGTAGGTCTCATCATCCTAAGAGTAGGATTGGAGATAATATGGGTAGGGGACATCGGTGCCTTACCTCTCTCAAGAGAAATAGGCGCCGGAACAAGAGGAGCTTGCACAAAAGTACCAAAAAGATCGCCAAAGGAAGCATCCTCAGTAAGCTTTGGCTTTTTGACTAAGGCAATAAAAGGTTGTTCTTCTTCCTCTTCCATGGCTGCAATAGCTTCTGCTTGTTGCTCTTCTTTAGACAGCAGGCCCAGGGTAGAGGAATTAGGATTAGCTCGGCGAGTTCGCAGCCACTCTTCTCCGAGATTATTCACAAAGGACTTAGTCATAGTAGGGTTCTTGTACATGAAAGCCGGAAGAAGAGCATCAGCTAAAACACAGGAATTAAGCACCATTATAAAGGAGATATACCAATCAATAAACGTAGGGTGAAATGTCTATACGTACCGAAAGAGCCATCCAAGAGAGTGTCAATGTTGCTTATCCCAAAAGGAGACATCAAACCCTCCACAATTAAATGTGGCAAGCTGAATTTCGCTCCCCTCAGTTTAGATAAAACAAAGGCAACAGAGGGATCACTGAGGAGATTATTGGTACTAGGAATTGGAGGTAAATCATATATCCATTGGATAGGAAAAGGAGGAGGAGAAGGGAGACACATAAAGAAAAATTTGTGATACCATTCCCCTTGAGGAGGAATTCGGTTGAACAAAATGGCCTTGGGACGAGATTGGAATTTGAAGACACCAATATCTACTTGACGAGGAACAAAGAAGTGATGAAAAAGACGAGGGGATAAAGGAAAATCTAACAGTTTAGACACCTCGACAAAACCCATAAGGATAGAAAAAGACTGAGGGACAAACTGATTAAGGGGAATATTAAAGTAGAGGCTAACATCAAGAAAAAAGGGATGAAGAGGGAATCGAAAACCTTGTAGGACTTGGTCCCGGAAGATAGATATATACCCTAAAGGAGAAAGATGTGGACTATCCAGTGGAGTAGGACGAACTATATAAGAAGGAAAATCATAACTCGCATTTAAATTCACCTCCTCTATCTCTGTGAGATCAGAAGCACACGAAAGGAACCACGCAGGATAAGAGGTATCCATGGCGGAACAGTAGAAGAAAGATGAATCAGGGAAGGCAAGAAGAAAGTTAGGAAGCGAAAGAGAACTTCTTAAACCCTTATTTTTCCTTTCGGGCCTATGTCAAAACCCCCAAATAAAGACAGCAGAAGGAGTGGAAAAAAGAAAAGTACTCGGGATCCTAATCGTCATAAATATAATAAAATCGGATTCAAAAGGAAGGATGAGTCCCAAGACAAAGATGTCCAGTTGGGTAATCTTCCTCGAAAAACATGACCAAGTTTCTCTCGATGTGGGCTTGATTCTTAAGAGAATCAAACAAGTACGAGGAAGATCAGTCGGGTGGTATAAGCTCAGATTATCTGTTTAATAAAACAATAAACCAGGATGGGCATAATAGACCGGGCAAAAGTTGAGTATGAGGCATTAGTCAATATATTCCCGCATAAGGATATATCGACCGGGGTATAGTAAACCAATGGATGTCAAAATTAGCACAGCAAACAGGACTTGGTCAGAAAATACCGGACGAGATTCATAAATATGAATATGAATCGGTCGGTCATAGTAGACCGGTCGAGATAAATACTATTCTAATATGTCGATCCGAGGTTTATAATGGTAAGGCAGGTAACATCCACCATAATAAAACCATATGAAATCTGGTTAAGTATAATACATAAGATGATATGCATAAATACAAGTATAAATTAATCGAGTATAACAAATCGACCAATATTGAGAATATTGCAATAGGACTGTACTAAATCGAACGGGACACAATTAGCTATAAAATATCGGACGATATTTGTCAGCGTTGATATACACTGGCCGGTCACGATAGAACGGTCGAAATAAAGGACATTATAATATGTTGAGTGAAGTTTTATGGTGGCCAGCCAGGTGACATTCAACATATTTAAACAAAACAAACAATCATCATGAGGAAGAACAGGTTTAACAATGAAGAGGGAGGATCAACTTTACATAAATTTACTAGATTGTCATCACAAAGTCCCAGTCCCCCTTACAAGAATTTGAATTCATGTAAGAAAATCATTCTAAGGTCAGCTGAGGAAATAGATCAGGAGGCCTGTTATCGATAAGTTTGCGGCGATTCAGGAAGTTGGGAGGGGGATCGCGAGATAAGAAGTTTTCCTCTCGCAATTGTTGAACCACCCCTTCAGCTCCCGCAGTGAAGGCTACTAGGATCGACTTCACGATCGACCTGTTGAACTCAGTAGATTTAATCATGATAGTGGCCCTATCCTTGAAGCGAGTGTCTTCATTAGCCTTGTAGGCGACCAAAGCCGTCTGGGAAGTTTTCAGTTCAGCTTCTTTGGTAGAGACCTCGGTTTTAATTGAATCTAGGGAAGTATTCAAAGAAGTTATCTCGTCATCCTTCAACTGCAAGGCCTTAAGTTTTTCAGCCAATGCCGATTCATAATCAACCTTTAACTTGCCAAGCTCAGCTGTCCGTTTCTCCAAATTGGAAGTTAATTCTTTGTTAAGATCCGTAGCTTATTTGAACTGTGTCTGGAGACTTTCAATTTGGACTTCAAGTTGTTTCTTGGAGGCAGCGGAAAATGTGGCAGAAGATAACTCAGTAACTTGCTGTTTCAGCTTGTCGTTCTCGGATCTCAGCTTCTTGTTCTCGTTGTATAAATTGTGCATTAGCCGAGATAAGCCCATATTTTCTATCCATCGCTAGAAATATAATAAAGGGTTATGACATAGTCACTGATGAATAAAAAGTAGATGTTAATAAACATACATGATTCTCACTATGGGAAAAATGATCAATTGTTTCGGAAGTGGTAAGTTCTTCAAAAATAGGACAAACTTTCTCTCAAGCATTAGCAAAAGAACCTCCTAGCAATATGGGGAGGACGGGAATGGTGGAAGAACCCATGGAGAAAGAGGAAGTAGGAATAGAAGGAGGAGCAAAAATTAAATAAGAAGAGGGTGAGGAAGGTAAGGATCCAAGTTCGGGAATAGACAATGGAAAGGTGAAAGAAACATCACCAGGGGCACTAGTGTTGGAAGAGGGTGAAGCAGAGAAGGTGAGAGAAGGATAGAGCTCAGCCAGAGTAGGCTCGTCGAAAGGAAGGTCGGCAGGAACAAAACCATCTGAGACAAGTTCATCGGCGGGAAGGATAAGTCTCCTTTTGGGAGGGGGAGCCCTAGTAAGTTTGCGCCCCCGGCGTTTGCTGACAGCAACTTCAGCTATCAATTTATAAGAGCTCCCAGGAGATGTGAGTTCAATGATAGGAAGGGGGGCAGCTGATGAGGTAACAGCATCCACTGGTAAAACAACAGCGGGCAAAGAAACAACAGGGATTTCTGCGGGGAGACCTTCGGGAGCCTCAGGAACCACCTGAGAGCTGGAAACTTTAACCAGAGGAGTCGGATCTTCAACTGGAGGTGACGGAGCAACAACAGCAAGAAGCTCTTGCTCTTTTGTGCGAATTGCATCCTCTTCCAGACGCAGTTCTTCATCGATTAAAGCGGAATAAAAATTGTCCACTACAAAGACAGAAAAATGATTTAGTTAATAAAAATCAATAAGGAAGAAGCAGAATTTTACCTAAAAAGCCTTGTGTAGCAGGTTTGACGGGGCTTAGACCAAATAAGTATAGAAGATCGACCCTCAGCCACTTGGGGATAGAAAGTCGACGACATAACAACTTTTCACAATAAATAGGAAAAGAATGATGAAGATGAAACTCCCTGACGTCGGGCAAGGGAGGTAAGGAGAATTTCCAGGCATGAGACCAAGGAATGGGTCCTGGAAACTTTATGAAGAAGAAACGAGATTTCCAAGCTTTAAGAGACGAGGGCATATCCTCAAAAAGGATCATTTTAGTCCGGGATTGGAACAGGAAAACACCAGGTTCTGAACACTTGGGGTAAGAAAACATGAAGAAATTTTGAGGAGTAGGAGGGATATCTAACAAACGAAATAGCATGTAAGCACCACACAGATAAAGAAAGGCGTTAGATGCAAACTGCTACAAAGGAATATCAAAATACTGGCTTACTTCGATTAGGAAAGGAGGAATGGGAAACCTTAAACCTCCTATCAACTGATCCTTGAAAAAAGTCACGCAATTAGCTGGGGGACGATGAGGATGATCATCTGGTTTCGGGATTAAGATGCTATACTCCCTGGGGATTTCGTATTGACGGTGGAGGGTGAGCCTAGCATTTTTATCAAAAGAAGAAGACATTTAGACATACCAAGGAGCAATCGTTTCCTCAACCATAGACAGAAGTAAAGGCTAGCAGAACAACAAGTCACTTACTGGAAGCAAGAAAAGAGATCGCCGGGAAACGGTGAGCACGAGGTTTGATCAAAGACTGCAGCAAGAAAAGAACGCTAAGGTAAGAAAGGAAGGGACAAAGTTGAAAAGAAGACAAAGGATTTAGGGTTTGAAAAACACATAGCCGTCGTTAGATCAAAACATTTTTATCTCAATAGACGTTGAGGATTACAGGAAAAAGGGCAAATGCTTACAGGACGTAGCAGAGAGAGAAAGTATGTGTCACATAATCATAAAGAAACATTTATGTTGAACGCGATAGATCGGATCATGCCAGGGTTGGTAACACCTCGTTAAACGCTTCCGACATTCTCTTACCAGGGGAAAAGCCAATCACAAGCAAGGAAATTTTGAAAGAAAACGTAGTTTACTAGGCATAATAAAGGAAGAGGGATTGAGTTTGACTAACTCCAGGTTAAGGACAAGAAAAAATAAGGAAAGTTATTTGGGCATAAAGCATGATCCAAATTAATGTTATTTTAAAACATAAACTAGCATCGAGCGAAGTAATTTTACTTATCGGTTGGTGTAACTTTAGCTATGATAGATAAGTATAATATCGGTCGAGATAACCTTGTTTGTGATGAACAAGCAAATATCGGTCGGTATAGCGCTTAACCACAATAGATAAGTACAACATTGACCAAGACAACCTTGTCTATAATAAAACAAGGGAATATTTGTCGAAATAACAATGTTTATGATATATGAGTGGATATTGGGCACAGTATCTGATCAGATACATAACATTACATTTCTCCTCAAAACATTAAACCTTGAAGGATCAACAAAAATTATAGGCATAAGCTTTCGAGATGCTTGGCAAATTTCAATCCCACTGAAGTCAAACTTACCATGGAGCAGAAGTGGAAACATTTTACCTGGCACAAAGAAAACTTGCCCGGGCAACAAAAGTGGCAATATTTTACCTGGGACGAAGGAAACAATGAAGCATCAAGACTCAAGGGCAAGGGGAAGGGGACAGATCTATTCAGGCCATGGTGCAAAGGTGACTGAAAGAGCCTCTCCCCTATTCGAACCCTAGAGCTCTACAACCAGAGCAACCAATCCTAGCCCAAGGGTAACATGGGCTACGCATTCGTAGCGATATCCATGGGCTATTTTGTTGGTCCTCCGTAAGTAAGGAGAATTCCTCTGAAGCTCATTGAGTCTCCAGAGCAGTTGCGCCTTCGGTTGGAGATTCTAAATCTCGAGAAACATCATTTTTTGGGATAGTTTCTCGAACCCTAGAGTTAGCCGAAGCAAAAACTTGAATAAACTCATGCATAGATCTCGCCTTGTCCAACAAGAATCGCCCCCAAAGAGGGGGATCCAAGGCCATACTCTTAGTGGGAAAAGTTAGCGAGGAAGGAAAAGAACTGAGGTGTGTGATGAATGAAGAGAGGGTTGTAGCCCTATTTAAAGGATCAAAGGACCCAAGGAATCACTGTACTAAGGTTCACGGGATCACTGTACTCAGGTTCACAAGATAGTTGTACAAGAAATTCGTGAAGTCACTTCAGTACCCGTGGTAGAGTCACGGGTAAGAAAAAACAAAATCAAACCTGTGTCTAGTCAGTCGTCTACACCTCCTTCGACTAGACTTGAAGGGAAGGCTAGTGATATGGGTTAAGTTTCATGGATCCCCGGTAAGGAGGGGAAAGGAGATAACCAAGCGGAGAAGATAGATCAATATTGGTCGGGATATACCTCAAAGGAGGTAAGCCAATATCGATCGGGATATACCTCAAAGGAGGTAGGCCAATATCGGTCGAGATATACCTCAAAGGAGGTAGGCCAATATCGATCGGTGTATACCTCAAAGGAGGTAGGCCAATATTGATCGAGATATACCTCAAAGGAGGTAGGTCAATATCGACCGGCGTATACCTCAAAGGAGGTAGGCCAATATTGATCGGGGTATACCTCAAAAGAGGTAGGCCAATATCGACCGGGATATACCTCAAAGGAGGTAGGCCAATATCGATCGGCGTATACCTCAAAGGAGGTAGGTCAATATTGTTCGGGATATACCTCAAAGGAGGTAGGCCAATATCGGTCGGGATATACCTCAGAGGAGGTAGACAAGTATCGATCAGCATATACCTCAAAAGAGGTAGACCAATATCAAGCAGGACATGCCTTCAGGAAGGAAGGCCAATATCGGTCGGGATATACTTCCAAATAAGCATGCCAGTATCGATCGAGATATACCTTCAGAGAGGAAGGCTAATATCGGCCGGGATGAATAGTGCCTCGAAAAGATATACCAATATTGATCAAGATTACATACCTGATAAAATATAGCCCAGAGTCAGCGGGGATAATAGACCTAAAAGGGGCACGGACAGGCATGGCCCAAGGAGCTTCATGAGAGGTAATAATAATCGACCAAACCTAGTTAAGTTTAGCTTCGACCGACACAAGAAACATTGTTATATTAAGCTATTTATGATATAGCAGAAACAGGAGAGGCAAATAGGAACGATAGAAACACTTTGAAAGGACTTGTGAAACAGGATAGAAGTAAATATTTCAAATAAAGTAGTCTATGCATGAAGATATTTGCAGTATGTGATTATATAACAAGTGTTATGTATTTGGCGGGAGATGTGTTTTTAGACTATTTTGCAGGTACTAGATGACAAAGAAGGTACATCTGGGATACAAAAAAGATTCCTTAAAAGTTATTTACCACAAGTACGCAGCTTACGTCATCTCATAACAAACTCTAACAAATTGGGGTCCACTTCATGACTACGGAGGTTATATGAAGTGGTATAAAAAGGGGAATTCCAACTACTATTCATCTTCTTCTGTTTTCTTCCTTCTTCCACACCGAGAGAGATCACTGACTTGAGCGTCGGAGGGCCTAGCCAGGGATTCCCACCCTGGTCTTAAGTCACGGACGATAGCGTTGGTTGGTCTCCTATGCGCAGGAAGCCTTGGAAGCTCCGGATCTGGGTTTTCTTCGATCGGACCTCTTTATCGCCATTGATACTTTACATCGGAAGGACGCTCCGGGGTTTCATCTTCTCGGATCCGTTTGGGTTTCTTGGATCAGCGTTCCATAGGTATTATTCTTCACTAGCAGTGGGTTTTTTCTACCAGCTCTCCGTTTTGTCAAGCTTCTCTGACAGGATCAATTACTATCAAAAGATATCCTTCACCAAGGTTTTCCAAAGTATATTTAAAATATTTTTTGAAACTAATTTCCAACCATATTCTTTGAGCTCAATGCACATGACTTGTACATTAACTTTTCCAATGATTAGAGTACACATAACTATGTGTTTTGATGAAATCAAAACTCAAATAGATGCACTAAATTAATATCTTGAGTCTTATTCACCATCCTAACATCTCACTTGTATCTAATATGCACTAAAACACATACAAGTCACCTTATAGTCTTTGTGAGATGTAAATTTTGGTTTTACCCTAAACTAGGGGTCATGCATATCTATCTAGACATTTTAAGAATTTTGAACATCCACCTAGGATGTCACCTATTAGTAAATGTCATTGTCCTTAATTATAAGGAAATTAAAATAATGCATCATGAGTTATGGCATACATCAAAAAGAAATAATTTTCAAAAGAAAATATACTATAGTTACATGATGTATGTATGACATGCAATGATATTTTTGTGTTTTTCATAATAATCATGAATGCTAAACATAATGTCATGGCATATGATGGGCAAACAAAGCATGACAATTTAGCATAAATAAAAAGTACTTGGATATTCTATCTAAGTGTCATTAATCCTTAGCTAAACTTAAAATTAACCTAGATTGCCCTTTATCTTCTCAAGAAAATGTCAACCCCCAACTTGACATTTCTTTAACTCTTGATTAATTTATACCAATTAAAATTAAGTATAATTCTCAAATTGTTGGTACATTTTACTCTTTCAAAGAGTAATCAATTTAAATTAAGGCCTAGATTGGCCCTTAACTCCCTAAGAAAATACTAAAATCTCAACTTGGCATTTCTTATGTTTTTTCCAATTGTACCAATTTAAATTAAATTCCAATTTCTCAAGTTTTAGCACATTTTACTCTTTCAAAGAGTAATCACAAATCCACCACATTTTCAAAGGTTAACAATAACCTTGAAAATGCTCTCCAAGTGCCAACTTCATCAAGGTTGGGTTAACTACCCTTACAATCGGAGTTGACACTCTCTAACCCATCTAAAGGGTAGAGAAAATACTTCTAGAAATCCAAAATCTATTGGTGCTCCTTGGATGCTCTAGGTACTCACTAGAGATAACTTCCCTAGATACCTTCCTAATGACCTTCTTAGGCTTATTAGGAGTCATGATTAGTTTCTCTAGGTCAACTCTAGGGATTGCTTCCCTTGTGACCTTCTTGGTGACTTTCTTTGACTTCATAGAAGTCTTAGTCACATTGGTATTTCCAAAAATACTCCTAGGGATAACTTCCCTTGTATTTTTTTACTTGACCACTAGACTTAGAGTTGGTTTCATAGCTATATGGAACCCTATGGTAAGAAGTTACATCCTTCTTAGCCTTAGGTTTGTATCCCAAACGTCTATGGTCATTGGATGACTTTTGAACTCCTAGAACTAGGTTATGCTCATTTTGCCCTTTTAGGATATTTTCCATCCTTTGTAGGGTCTTTTCCATTTTATCAAGCCTTGACCTCAAGACTTGATTTTCTTTCCATAAATCCCTAGATTTTGGTTTATCATTAAATCCTTGAGCATTTCTATTTCTAGGCTTATAACTAAGGTCCTTAGTATTCTTGCCTAGTTTATCTACCTTCCTAACCTTAGGTGAGGTAGTCTTGGCATGAAGTGCTACATATTTTTCTTTAATACTATCATGCCTCCTATTTCTATGATAAATAGCATTGAAATGATAAAAATTGGAACTAGCATGCTTTTTATCGTGAGTCAAAGGAATAGGTTCAATAAATGATACCTTGGGTTTTACCTTAGAAGCTCCCCCTTGACTTGTGCTTCCTCCTTTGACTTTGGTCAGCTTCTTCCCTTTAGGACATTGGCTCATATAGTGTCCTTTTTTATTGCATGAAAAGCACACAATGTGCTCCTTGCCTTTGTGTTCCACGGGACCGATTCTCTTAGGCTTCTCTTTGCCCTTGGGTGCCACTTGGCCCTTCTTCTTGGCTAATTTGGGTCACTTTCTCTTATAGTACCCATGTTCCCTACACTCAAAACATATAATATGATTTTATTATTAATTGAGCTAGCTATATCTTCACATGT
Source organism: Zingiber officinale (assembly GCF_018446385.1). NCBI lineage: Eukaryota > Viridiplantae > Streptophyta > Magnoliopsida > Zingiberales > Zingiberaceae > Zingiber > Zingiber officinale. The sequence goes on along the minus strand of NC_055998.1, from coordinate 91,334,463 downwards.
AGGGATGGCACTTGATCCTCCATTTGATGTCTCTTAATTTTTGGAAGATACCCCATCTTCTTCTTCTTCACTTGATCCAAAGGTAGAAGCTTATTCTCGCTCTGGAGTCAATGATCTACACTCCCCCCTCAATCCTAGAGGTGGAGGCTTCATCATCATCATCCTAATGTACATGAAATAAGGAGTATGCTCCCTCCTTGCCTTTATCTTTGCACTTTGTGGATGATGAAGCTTCTTGTTCTTCTTCTTCCTATGTTGAGCATCTCTAAACTTTAGACTCCTCTTCTTCTTGATTCAATGAGTTGCTCTCTTTAGATTCTTCTTGATTTTGTACGGTGGAGGGTTCTTCATGAATCTTTGCCAATTTGCTCCAAAGCTCCTTGGCATCTTTAAATTCTCCCACTTGCTTCAAGATATTGATGGGCAATAGATTGACCAATAACTTGGTCACTTTATCATTGACCTCACATCTTTGGATTTGCTCTTGGCTCTACTTGCTCCTCTTGAGAATTTTGCCTTTACTATTGGTTGGAGCTTCAAAGCCTTCCATTAGAGCAAACCATTGCTCTATCTCCATCATAAGGAAGTTCTCGATTCTTGAAGAAATTCAAGATACACAAACTAGCATCGACGCCTTGATAGAAATTGAACAAGTACCACAAGATGTTGTGGATCATGATTTTGTTATACCGTAAGAAGTTGTGGAGCAACAACCTGTTCAAGAAGCACAAGCTCTACGCAGATCTGATAGGACCTGTCGTCAACCTGAGAGATATTCTTTTCTCTTGTCTGACCATGGTGATGTAGAGCTTATTGGTCTCAATGAGCTTACATCTTATCAGGAAGTTGTACAGGGCACATATTATGAGAAATGGCTAGAGGTCATGAGATCCAAAATGGAATCCATGAACACTAACCAAGTATGGACTTTGGTTGATCTGCCTGAAGGGATCAAACCCATTGGGTGTAAGTGGGTCTTCAAAGTGAAGACTGACATGGATGGTCATATGCATACCTATAAAGGTAGATTGGTGGTTAAAGGATTCAAGCATATTCATGATATAGACTATGATGAAACCTTTTCACCAATTGTGATGCTCAAGTCTATTTGGATCATGTTTGCTATTGTAACTTATTATGATTACGAGATCCGGCAGATGGATATCAAAACTACATTTCTTAACGGAAATCTACTCGAGGATATGTACATGACACAACCTGAGGGTTTTGTAGATCCAAAAAATGCTAGAAAGGTGTGTAAGTTGCAAAGATCTATTTATGGATTGAAGCAAGCTTCTAGAAGCTGGAATCTTCAATTCGATGATACAATCAAAACATTTGGTTTCATTAAGAATGAAGATGAAGCTTGTGTCTACAAGAAGGTTAGTGGGAGCACAGTTATCTTTCTCATATTGTATGTAGATGACATACTTCTCATTAGAAATGATATCCCTATTCTTCAATCAGTGAAGACTTGGCTTGGAAATTATTTTTCAATAAAATACTTAGGTGAAGCAGTCTACATTTTAGGCCTTTAGATCTATAGAGATAGATCTAAAAGATTGCTTGGTCTAAGCCAAAGTACATATATTGACAAGGTGCTTAAACATTTTGCCATGGAGAATTCCAAGAAGGGATTCCTACCTATGTCACATAGTATGAGTCTTTTGAAGACTCAATGCCCCTCTTCTAAGGAAGAAAGGGACCACATGAATAAGATCCCTTATGCATCTGCAATAGGGTCTATCATGTACGATATGCTTTGTACTCACCCAGATGTCTCGTATGCGTTAAGCATGACAAGTAGATACCAGTCAGATCCAGGTGAAGGTCACTGGACAACGGTCAAGAATATTCTTAAGTACTTGAGAATGACTCAATATTATTGCTTGATCTTTGGAGGCGATGAAGAGCTTGTTGTAAAGGGTTACACCGATGTTAGCTTCCAAACTGACAAGGATGATTATAGATCACAGTCAGGGTATGTATTTTGCTTAAATGGTGGTGTTGTGAGCTGGAAGAGTTCAAAGCAGGACACAGTCGCTGATTCTGCAACAAAGGCCAAGTATATTGCTGCTTCAGCTGCAGCAAAGGAGGCTATTTGGATCAAGAAGTTCATTGCAGAGTTTGGTGTTGTTCCTAGTATAGCGAACCCAATAGACCTCTATTGTGATAATAATGGGGTTATTGCACAAGCTAAGAAACCTCGCTCTCATCAAAGATCCAAACATATACTATGCCGATTCCATCTCATTCAAGAGATCATCAATAGAGGAGATGTCAGTATATGTAGAGTACCGACCGATGCTAACATTGTGGATCCCTTGACCAAGGATTTTGCATAGAGGAAACATGATGGTCATATTAGGTCACTGGGTATTAGATATTCCAGTGATTGGCACTAGTGCTAGTGGGAGATTGTTAGAATTAGTCCTAGTACCAATTATGAGATGATAGTAAAGGACTCCTTTTGTATCATATTTCATTATTAATAAAGGCAAAGTTGGTTATTATATTTACTTCAATTCAGTGCCGAATGAATAAGTATAATAATGTCCTAGAGTAGGAGGTTCTAATCTATAACATATCAATTGGTTGAATTGATAGTGAGATATTGTAGATATACATAGAACACTACACTTAACTATTCCTAATCAAACATTAATATGCAAGGACAATATTAATGTGTTGAGACTAGCATGTAGGTCAACGGATGACTTAATCTCACAAGTCATTGATATGAGATATCAGGTTGACACATAATTATATATTAGAGAATATATACTGAATGACCCTCCATGAGAATATTTCATGGATCATTATATGAGTGTCATAAATATTCTCATGTGACTATTAGTATGAATAGTCCTTAGACCTGAAGTCACTATGGTTCCCTACATAAGTAGTTGTATACTTTGGTATCGACAAATATCACCCATAACAAGGTAGACCATAAAGTCGATCACTGGGTATGTAATAAGTTATGCGGAGAGATGTGAGTGGTGTAGATGAGATCTATCCCTTCCATATGACGGAAGTGATATCTATGGGCCCCTTGATTAGTAGGACACAAGAATACATGGTCATGCTTAAATGAGTCAATATGCGATATTGAACTTATTTAATTAAGTGTGTCTACTTAAAGATCAAGAAACATAAAGATTGATAAGAGGATGACACGATCTATGTCTCATTGATGAATCTAGATATCGAGGATAGAAGGATTGAGTCACACAAGATAATAGCCATGGAAAGGTTAAGTCGGATCTCGACATTGTCATCACTTGGGTAGCAATGATGCCTTGCTAGATGCCCCTCATTGCTTATGTATCTAAATGTTGATTTGGATATATTACCAACATTACGAGAACCTATTGGGTCACACACAAAGAATAAGTCAATAGAGATGGATTCATATGATGAATCATTGGATTAAGTCTAATTCAAATTGGACTCATTGAGTTAGATTCAATTAAATCCAACTATTGGATTGAATCCAATACAAATTAGACTCATTGAGTCAATTGGATTGATGATTAATGAGTTAGACTCATTATATGATTTCATGAATTTGAATTCATGAAGAAAGAGGAGTGTATAACTTGAATTACTCGCGCATTGGATGCATTGGATGAAGAGTGAACAATTTGAATTGCTCATGCATTGAATTCATTGGAAGAAGACAATATTAATGTCAATTAAGGCAATTGACATTAAGGCATGAGGCATTTTCATGAATCTATAAAAAGGGGTTTTTGGATTCATTTTCATGATGAGTTTTTGGTGTTCTTGCTCTTCTTCCTCCTCCTCTCTTCACTTGGCCGAAACTTCCAAGAAGGGTTGTTAGCACAACCTTTGGTTGTTTCATTCTCCACTTTGTGAGTTTATGAGACAAACGAGGCTTGTTAGTGTGGATACCATAGAGGCACGACCACTTGATCGCGCTAAGATCTGCATCTAAAGAAACATTGCTGTCAGGATTATGAAGGACATGCAACAAAGGTATAAATCCTTTTTCATGTAGAAACTTTGTACTTAGTATATGGTTTCCTTTCGCATGGATCTTCTGGAAAGGAACTAGATGTTTTCCGCTGCACTTTCGCGTGTTTACCACCCTAGTTCCTTACACACTCGCCAGGGCTTTCACCTAACTTCACTCACTAGGATTTTCACCTGACTTCACTCTCCGGGATTTTCCCTTGTTTAACCTCTAGTTAGGACTTTCCCAGTCAAGTATCTGGTCAACTCTTTGACCTACTTGACTCTTCTTCTCATCAAACTGGTCAAACCCTGACCATAGGGGAATTGCACCAATAATCTCCCCAATTAGATGATTGCACCTACAATCTCCATGTATTATCAAACATCAAAATCCAAATATCAAAACTCAAACTTGAGCTAACTCAAACTTAGTCAACCTGGTCAACCTTAACCCAGGGGATTTGCACCAACACCGGATTTGACGGGACTCCTCCTTCGGTAAAAACTTCAATTTCCTTTTCCTCCTGCTATAACTAAAATCTTCTTTTTCTTCTTACAATGGAGATCATGTGTAAGGTTTTCCTTTCCAAAACCATCTGGATTGATATAGCTACATTAAATCAATTAGGAAAAGTAATCCTAGACGCACGAGAGACCCGCGGGAAATTCTGCAACCAGGTTGTCCTCTAGTACCGATTGTATCCCCCGAGTCTCTTGTCTTGGATGCGCCACTCAAATTTAGGCATAAAAGGCTTTGCATAGGCATTTAGACCCCATCTAAAGAGGCGAGAGCCAAGCAAATAACTAGTACCACACCTCAGGCTTTCTCTGCTCAAGGAAAAATCCCTATTGAAACTGGCATTCCCTCAAATTGGCCCCTTCCTTCACGATCAACCGGGCCTACTTCCATGCCCTCTTCATCCCCCCAGTCACCCCGGCCCTTAAAGCCACCTCACAGACCCTCGTTATCTACTCTTCAGCCGCCACTAGTAAACCCAACTCTGAGTGACTCTTCTTCAAGGCCTGGCATGCCCTTAAAGTCCGAACGTCAATTCCTTCTTTCGAAGCTCTATCTAAGAAGGGAATGAGTTCCAATCCTCCACCGCCCTTTGGGGTGGTAGAATTAAGAGGATCGTTAACAGAAGCTTGGATGAGCGGGAGAAGACGACCGAGGGACCTCTCTGTTTATGAGCGGCCGGACGAATTCGCTCAAGGAGCAACCACTGTAAGTCCTTAATTTTGTTCCTTTTAGTGCGTAAAAATTCCTAACACTATTTTTTCTACCTCTTTGTTGCGAGGCTGAACCTGAGCTACCTAGTGGCGGACTTAGAGTGGGACAACAAGATTTTGCAAGAGAGTGTGGAGGAGTTAGAACTCCCATCTATGCCCGTCCCAACCACCAAGGTAGTCAGCCTGCGTAAAGAGGCATCCAGGTCGGGCTATTATTGGAGATGGAGAAGGCTCTGAAGGGTCTCAATAGACAGTGGATCTCCAATAGCTTAAAACAAGGAAAATGGAAATCTTACTACATACTAGTGAAACCAAGCTTTGAGCAGAAACTATAGTGAAAACTAAGACAACATCCAACCTGGCACAAAAAATCACTCTGTTAAAGGAACTGAAGGTTTCTCACACCTCAGAATCAGCTGAGAAAATTAAAGAGCTATCCATCAATGATCTACTGATTTTGGAGCAATAAAGGAACTTGAAGACATAGAAGACACAGATAGATTCACCACAAGTTGAACTAGAATCAACCAAATCTGAATTGGTGGCTTATATAACAGGAGTAGACGAATGCTTTGAGGCTAGGCGAAGAGCCTACTTTCAGTCTCGTGAATTTGGCTTGCAATTTAGTCAGTGCACTATAAAGATGCTTACATATGGAGTCAAAAGAGCGATCCAGTAGCTTCTCGAGGTGGGATATCTGACGGTCGATCCTCCTAAGCGTTTCCTAAATCACCAACGAATTGTGGATGGTCTCAAAAAAGACCTCTTTATCAAACTTGATTAATTGTATTGTATAATGGGGTAAGTTTTAAGTATTGAGCATTTCGAGGGGAGGATATAAAATTAAAATGTAAATCTGTATTAGCAATTATTAAATCATATCTGGGGTTTTTTTTGTATATTTTCATAATTTGTTGTTAAATCCTTTGGGATTGTAAAATGAACTTTGAACGAATGTCTCCCTATAAGAAACATCCTGTTGAACCACTGGGCCGGCTAGAAGGGGGGTTGAATAGCCTGCAAAAATAAAAGCATAACCCTTCTCGATCTTTTAACAGAACACTTGTATAAAACAAAAAAGCAATAACTTAAAAGCAGAAAGGACGAGGCACGCCGGGATTTACTTGGTTACAACCGGGGAGGTTGTTAATTCAAGGAAAATGTCGCACTAACTATCTCCTTCAGGTGGAGAAGCCTCTTACAGCAATTAAACATACAAATAAAAAAGCTAATCTAGAAATTGAGTGTACAAGTGTTGGAAATGAATTGCTTGGAATGAATGAAAAGCTTTTAGACCAAGGCTGTATTTATAGCCTTAGTCGGGGCACCCCGAAGGGGTTTCAGGCGCCCTGGGGGATAAAACTTTATCCCCCAACATTCAGATTCCGATTGACGTGATCCTAGACAAATTTCAGGTCCGGGCGCCTCGGGCTATTTTGGGCGCCCGGAATGGTTCCAGGCGCCCCGAGCCATAAAGTCAACACCAATTGACTTTTTCATCTGGGACCTCTGCTCCGGTTCAGTTCGCCTCGATCCGGGTCTTCAACTCTGTATATGCTCACTTGGGTGATCTCTGCCATCCGGAATAGGGTTCAACCGAACCCAACTTACGATCTTCTCGAGCAGGTTTCCTCTCCGGCTTCTCGTCCCTCGAAATCACTGCGTGCTTCCTTCTCATCCACCAATGTACTCATCCGCAGTCTTCGTCCCTCGGTCACACCCCATGCCGACCTTCTCGCTAGCTGTGTCTCTTGCTTCTCGAACAGTCTTCCTCTCCAGCTTCTCGTCCCTCGGAACCACCGCACGCTTCCTTCTCGCCCATCGGTGTACTCTTCCACAACACCTCGTCCCTCGGACACACCGCGTGCCGTCCTTCTCTCTAGATGAGTCTTCCGCTTGACTATCTGTGCTCCTAAGCTCCTGCACACTTAGACACAAGGTTAAAAACACACAGGACCTAACTTAACTTGTTGATCACACCAAAACAACCTTAGGGTTCTAACAATCTCCCCCTTTTTGATATGAGCAACCCAAGTTAAGTTAGGGTAAATAGACATAAAAAATAAACAAACTAATTTTGCAATAAAGTGCAAAAAGATAGAAAATTTAAATTTTGGTCTACCTCCCCCTAGACTTATACTTTTCCTTCTCCCCCTTTGATCACATAAAAATTGGGGTTCAAAGAAAAACTCTAAGGGTTCAAACTTAGAAAATTTTTGAAATATTCCTAATTTGTTGTTGGTGATATCTAAAATACCAATTTAAATTATTAAATCTTCTAAAATTTGTATTAGATGAGCATGCATGGGTTTTCAAGTTTTCTACTTGAATTTTCAGATTTACATTTTCTGATTTCAATTTTTCATTTTCTAATTTTGATTTGTCTAAATCTTCTAGGGGGCAAGATTTAGCTAGTATTACTTTTACATTTTTATTTCCTTTTTCTAATTTACAGCAATCTTTTGTTAACAATTTAACGAATTTAAAGAGTTTATCGAGAGGAAGAGATCATACCTGACTTACCTTGTCGATCTCGTTATCTGTGTCTCCCTTTGAACTGCTGCTTTCTTCCGTCGTAGCTCCCCCTTCATCGATGCTCTCGATGCACATTTCGGAAGAGCTTGAATCGCAGTCGTCATCTTGATGACTCGCCATTAATGTGAGCTCGGAGAATGCCTCGACTTCTGATTCGGACGACGTATCGTCCCACGTCGCCTTTAGGACCTTGCGCTTTTGGACAGGCTTCTTACCTTTATCCTTGTCCTTGTTCTTTAGCTTGGGGCAGTTGTCCTTGACATGCCCTTCTTCGTCGCAGTGGTAGCAGTGAATCATCCTTTTCTTTTTACCCTGCGGATGGTTAGAGGCTCTAGATTTACAAAGTTTTTTAAACCATCTTACCATCATTACCATTTCCTCGTCGTCGAGAGAAGACTCCGACTCTGGCTCGTCTCTCGATGCTTTGAGAGTGACGTTGTTCTTGGGCTCCTTCGTACCTGCACATCTTGATTTGTGCACTTCAAATGTAGAAAAGAATTCTTCTAATGAAATTTTTTCTAAGTCTGTTGAAATATAAAAGGCATCTACTAGTGACGCCCATTTTGAATTTCTAGGAAAGGAATTTAGTGCGTACCTTAGTGAATCTCGGTTACTTACCGTCTCTCCAAGATTTGAAAGTCCAGTGATGATTTCCTTTATCCTTGAGTGCAGATGCGCAACTGTCTCGTCTTCCCCAAGTCGCAGGCTAGTGAGCTGGTTACGGAGTAAATCTCATTTTGCGAGCTTTACTTTGGATGTTCCTTCATGTAGCTCAAGAAACTTTTCCCAAAGTTCCTTCGCGGAGTCATAGTTGTCGATTCGGTTGACTTCTTATGGCGGAAGAATGCTTAACAGATGGTACTCTGCTTTGTCGTTTGCCACATAGTCGGCTTGCTCCTTCTTCGTCCAATGGTATTTCTCCTTACCTTCCGGTGCTGTAAAATTGAACTCCATAATTAACATTAAATCAAAATCAGTTTTAAAGAATACCTGCATTCGCTTTTTCCAGCTAGCGAATTCCCCTTCGAACTTCTGCGGGTAGATGCTTGGTCCGACCATTATATCGTTGCTTCATTCGGCGGTTAGTCCTCTTGAAGCGCCTTGGCTCTGATACCACTTGTTGGACCATTGGGCCGGCTAGAAGGGGGGTTGAATAGCCTACAAAAACAATAGCACAATCCTTCTCGATCTTTTAACAGAACACTTGTATAAAATAGAAAAGCAATAACTTAAAAGCAGAAAGGACGAGGCACACCAGGATTTACTTGGTTACAACCGGGGAGGTTGTAAATCCAAGAAAAATATCGCACTAACTATCTCCTTTAGGCGAAGAAGCCTCTTACAGCAATTAAGCGCACAAATAAAGAAGCTAATTTAGAAATTGAGCGTACAAGTGTTGGAAATGAATTGCTTGGAATGAATGAAAAGCTTTTGGACCAAGGCTGTATTTATAGCCTTGGTCGGGGCGCCCCGAAGGGGTTCCGGGCACTCCGAAGGGGTTCCGGGTGCCCCGAAGGGGTTCCGGGTGCCCCGAAGGGGTTCCGAGCGTCTTGGAGGGATAAAACTTTATCCCCCAACATTCAAATCATGATTGACACGATCCTAGTCAAATTTCAAGTCCGGGCGCCTCGGGCTGTTTCGGGCGCCCCAAGCCATAAAGTCAACACCAGTTGACTTTTTCATCTGGGACCTCTGCTCCGGTTCAGTTCGCCTCGGTCTGGGTCTTCAACTCCGGATCTGCTCACTTGGGTGATCTTTGCCATCCAGAATAGGGATCACCCGAACCCAACTTACGATCTTCTCGAGCAGGCTTCCACTCCGACTTCTCGTCCCTCGGAATCGCTGCATGCTTCCTTCTCGTCCGCCAGCGTACTCATCTGCAGTCTTCGTCCCTCGGTCGCATCCCGTGCCGACCTTCTCGCTAGCTGCGTCTCTTGCTCCTCGAGCAGTCTTCCACTCCGGCTTCTCGTCCCTCGAAACCACGGCTCACTTCCTTCTCGTCCGCCGGTGTACTCTTTCGCAGCACCTCATCCCAAGGACGCACCGTGTGCCATCCTTCTCACTAGTTGCGTCTTCCGCTCGACTACCTGTGCTCCTAAGCTCTTGTGCACTTAGACATAAGGTTAAAAACATACAGAACCTAACTTAACTTGTTGATCACACCAAAACAACCTTAGGGTTCCAACACATCCAATGCCTCAAAAATCAGGAACTTAGGCGCATAAATGATTTCATTTATAATTCATCCGGGAAGAATATGAAGTGGCTTACTGATTAGGAATTTAGACGTGTAAGCGATCATAATTGTAACTTCACCCAATGGAATATCTAGTAACTTGTCAGTTAGGAGTCTGGATGCGTAAGTGAACATGCTCACTTATAATTCTGCAGAAAGACTTGGGAGTCTAGGACATAGGTACACGTGCATTCTCGGTTATAACCTGACCGAGCAACTTGGGAGTCTGGGATATTGGCGTAAGAGTATGCTCGCATATAACCCAGCCGAACAACTCAGGAGTCTAGGATATCTGACCAGATGGTCTTTGGGCGTGAGAGCAAGCTCATTTATAACCTGGCTGAACGGCTCAGGAGTCTGGGACGTTGGGCGAGAGCAAGCTCGCTTATAACTCAGCCGAATGGCTTGGGAGGCTGTAACATAGGTGAAAGAGCATGCTCGCTTATAATCCAACCAAACAACACAAGAGTCTAGGATACAGGCGCGAGAGCATGCTTGCCTATAACTTGGCTTAATGGCTCGGGAGTCTGGGATATCCGACCAGACGATCATCAGGCGTGAAAGCAAGCTCGCTTATAACCCAGTCGAAAGACTCAGGAGTATGGGATATCCGACTATATGGTCGTTAGCCTCGAGAACAAGCTCACTTATAACCCAACTAAATGTCTCGGGAGTCTGGGATGTTGGCATGAGAGCAAGCTCACTTATAACCTAGTCAAAGGCTCGGGGTCTGGGACATGGGCGCGAGAGCATGCTTGCTTATAACCCTGTCGAATGGCATGGGAGCCTGGGATGTAGGTAGGAGAACAAGTTTGCTTATAATTTGGCCTAACAGCTCATTAGTGTGAGAGCATTGTGGAGTATGCTCTCTTATAACCTGGTCGAATGGCTCAGGAGTCTAGGACATTGGTATAAGAGTAAACACGCTTACCCAGCCGAATGGCTCAAGAGTCTGGGATATTAGCATGAGAGCTAACTCACTTATAGCCCAGCTGAACAGCTCAGGAGTCTAGAATCTTAGGCACTTGAGATAAATTTGCATGTATTTTCATTAAGTAGAAATTTTTAACATGATACATTAATTCAGTACAAGCATACTCTCAAGCTCTATAGGGCTGCAAATGGTTTGCGCTCCAAGACCGCTCTAGATTTTTCCTATCTACATCCTGAATGTAGTAGGAGCCCGAGGTGATCTTTTACACCACCTTGTATAGTCCACTTCATTATGACTCCAACTTATTAACATCCCTAACCAGCTTGATCCTTTTCCAAACCAAGTCCCCAACCTAGAAAAATCTTGGGATAACTCTTCGATTGTAGTTTTGCTTCATTTATTAGTGGTATATCATCAACAGAGTTGTTGTCTTGTCTCTGATCACCTCTATCAAGTCGAGCTTCATGAGGCACCGACCAACATTATCTTTGTTGTATAGGTGTTGTTGGATCGAAAGCGCTAGAGGGGGGTGAATGGCGCTCATGGCTTTCACTCATTTCAGAATTGAAAATCGTTCAAGTTAGAGCAGCGGAAATAGATAAGAGAACAAACATAGAAAATAGAGGACACCAAGATTTTACTTGGTTCGGAGCCTAGGGTGACTCCTACTCCAAGGCCCGCGATCGTTAATCGCTTTCGATGGGCAACAGCTATAATATCGAAAAAGATGATTACAATTTGAAGTATAATTAAGTGCAATAAAAAAACTATACCAACGAAAGGAGAACAGAGAACTTTGGAACTTTAATTCGTTGGAGTAGCAGAGCATTGTTAAAGCGTTCGTAGCAGCACACGGAAGAGCACAGGTTCTTCTGATCGATTTGATTGATTTCTGGCTGCTTCCCGAGACTCCTTTTATAGGCTCTGTGAAGCTGATCCAGATCCCCAAGCTTCGGGATCAAGCTTGACCCGAGGCGGATCCGTCGACCGATCCCTGCGTTTGGTCGATCGATCAAGCAATCTTCTCTCATCTGATTCGCCCGATCCGCTCGCTCCGCTTCGATCTGGTCGTCTCATCCTGGGTTCGATCGACCGATCCCGTTGTTCGGTCGACCGATCAGCGGCTCTGACACGATCAACCTGGTCTGATCCAATCGTCGCTGATCCTTGGTTCGGTCGACCGATCCCAAGGTTCGGTCGACCGATTCTCTGGTCGAGCCCTGGTCCAATCTCTGTGAATCTGATCTGCTGACTTGGGGGTTCGGTCGACTGATCCAGGTCAGATCTAACCCTGCACAAAAATGTTAGTCTCCTGCAAAACGGAGTTAGAATATAATAGATAGTATACGAAAAGTAAGTTTGACAGTCTTTGGACTGTCCGGTTCTGACTTCGAATTTCCAACCGAAAACCCTAGGTCGAACTGACGCCTACTGTTCCCTCTTCCGGGGAACGCGTCCTCACCTACTCCCCTCAGAAGAGATTACCATATGCCAGAACTATCCTCCCGACCGACTGGACTTTCCGCCTAGGGTTACCCCCTCCTAGGACCTAGGGTTACCTCCACCTAGGGTTACCACCCCCTAGGACCTAAGGTTAACCCCCCCTTAGGATTTCCCTCCACCTAGGGTTACCACCCCCTAGGACCTAGGGTTTTCACCTTGCATAACCGCAGCTAGGACTTTTGCCTAAGTGCCCTTAGGACTTTCCTGCAAGCTTAATCAGGCACATCAGAAAACAAGGAATCTTAACTTTGAAACCCTTTTTGTCATTATCAAAACTAAGGTTCAATCATCGGATGCTTTCCGCACCAACAATCTCCCCCTTTTTTATTATGGCAACCGAAATTCAAAGTTAAGTAAAAACATGCAATAACAAATAAGCATGATAAACACAGGCATGACAAACATATAAATTTAGCTCCCCCTTCATAGAAGCTCCCCCTTGAATTTACTACTCGGTATAAAAAATTATTTTAAAAGCCCCCTTCTTTGAATTTTCTATTCTGCCCCTTTTCCATATATCAAAAAAGGTAGTAATCAATGGCCTTAGTTTGTTTGAATTTTTTTCAAAAGTATTTAGGAGAGCTTATGACACTTAGCTTTTTTGAATCAATGAAACGTGAATTTGAAAGCGACTTTGAAAAAGATAGTTCGTTAAATTCTTAAGTCTTTTCCTAAATTTTGAGAAGCTTTCTTTGAAACAATATTAAGTCAAATTTGAAGAAGCCTTTTGGAAAAATACTTAGCTTAAAAGAAAAAATATTTAGTTAACTTGTCAAGGAGAAGGCTTTTAAGTAAGTTTAGTTTAGAAAGATGCTTAGTTTTTAAAACACTTTGTTACAGACTTAGTTAAATTTGAGAAAAAAAAATATCTTGAGAAATCTTTGAAAAATTTTGAAGAGAGAAAGAAACTAGTTCAATTCGAAAAGGTTTTGTTTAAAACATTTTTTGTTAAAGTCTTTAAAAGACTTAGTTTAATTTTGAAAGAGTTTTTAGGAAATATGCAGTTAAATCTTTGAATTAAATTTTGAAGAACTTTTAAGTTAATTAAATTTTGAAAAATATTTAAGTTGGTTAAATTTTGAAAAATATTTAAGTTAATTAAATTTTGAAAAATCTTTAAGTTAAGTTAATTAAATTTTGAAAAATCTTTAAGTTAACTAAATTTTGAAAAATATTTAAGTTAATTAAATTTTAAAAATATTTAATTTAATTTAATTTAATTTAATTTTATTTAATTTTATTGTCCTTAGTCATCTCACCCAATCTAGATTTTTCAATCAGGGGATCCTATAATTTTGTGAGATGAATTAGTTTTATTATAGGGTTTGATTTAACTTTGTGTTAGATTCAGATTTAGCTTTGGGCTCAACAAATAGGCATTCTTTGGATAAACTTCTAGGCTATGGTGAGTCACTTGGACATCATTAAAGTAGCAATGCCTTCGAGGTTTTCCAAATAGTCATATCCACTGAACTTAGTACAAAATCTTGGTCTAACTAGTTATGATCCATAAAGGGTAGCTTCGGTCAGTTCCACTTAGCCAAATGCACCAGGTCGAAGTCATATCTTCCTAGACATGCATAGACTAAACTTCCCTGACGTACTATCATCCAATACTTCACCAGTACCGTGAGTTAAGTTAAACTTAGCCCTTTTTATTCTAGCCCTTATTACCCTGCCGGGTAGTTTGCATTGGGTTACCCTGTCGGGGAGATTCCTTTTGGAGGTGCCAGCTATTTTGAAGCCTCCCCCTACATTATTAATTTTTTTTTATATTTTTATCTAATATTTATTTATTTATTTTTAACACATTAGATTTAAGTTTTTTTTAACTAATTAATTTATTTTTAGCGATTTTTCTTTTTATTAAGATGATTTTTCTATTTACTCCCCCTGGATCATAGCCTCGGTATGGTCTATCGAGATAATGTATTTGATCCTTGGGGACCCAATATTGTCTAAGTCCAACTTGATTGACCAGGTTAGACTTGGGTACCCATGCTTTAACTGTTTTACTATTTGATCTATTTACTAAGGATAGATAAGAACGAAATTTCTTTTTAGCATGAAATCCTAATCCGGATCTATTATATACGGCTTTTTGTTTTCCAAGAATCAGGTCAAGATTCTTGGAACCTAGTGTGAACCGTTCCAATGTAGTCTTTAAATCTTTGACTTAACTTTTCAGGCTGGAATTCTCTTCCTCAAGTTTTTGAACTTGAGTTGAGGTTCCAGTCTAAGTTTGGTCAATCAACGATTCGGTATTAGTCGCTTCTTTAAGGGAAGTTACTTCCTTTAGAAGCGACTTGATCCGAATTTTAGATTTGGCTACTTTATGCATTAAGTAATTAATTAAACAGTATAAACGACATTTACTTACAGAGGAGTTTGGCCCTTCGAAAATGGAAGCAAATCCGTGGCTTCTCTCGGACTCTGCTTCCGATTCGTCCTCGAATTCGTTGGTGTAGTCCCGAGCCGTCAATGCGAGAAAGCTTGCCTGCTCGACTTCTTCGTTGTCGGATTCCTCAGAAGAGGGCTCGTCCCAAGTTGCCTTCAGGGCCTTCTTCCTCCTTGGTTTCTTTGGATCCTTTTGGTTCTGGCAGTTTGCCTTAATATGCCCCTTCTGATTGCACCCGTAGCAGGTCACCTCGAATTTGACCTTTGAGTTTGGTTGGGCTTCTTTGGACAGGATGACCTTTCTGACATCCTTTTTGTTGAAGCCCTTCTTTTTGTAGAGTTTCTTTACCAAGTTGACTATTTCAGTCGTGAGCTCGTCGTCGTTGTCCGAATCTGTTTCTTCTTCTGACTCTGGTTCGGTTCTGCGTTTTGTTCTTGATTCACGCGCTCTGCCTGTACCTGCAACCAAAGCCAACCCTTTCTCGGCAGGGCGTGCATTAATCTGCTCATGAAGTTCAAATTTTGCAAAAAGTTCATCTAATTTAATGGTAGATAGATCCTTGGATACCTTGTAAGCATCTACCATGGATGCCCACAAGGTATTCCTCGGAAAGGCATTTAGAGAATACCTGATGATGTCCTGGTTGTCTACCTTCTGTCCTATTGCATGAAGCCCGTTGAGCAGATCTTGTATCCGGACGTGGAGTTGGGCAGCCGTCTCACCTTCCTGCAATTTAATATTAAATAATTTATTGAATATTAGGTCTCTTTTACTTACTTTGGTGTCGGACGTTCCTTCGTGAAGTTCGATGAGCTTCTCCCATAGCTCCTTGGCGCTGGTGAAGGGGCTGACACGGTTAAGTTCTTCTTTTGATAGGCCACACTGGAGGGTGCAGGTCGCCTTGGCATTTACTTCCACCTTCTTAATCAGTGACGTGTCCCAGTCCTCGTATGGTAGTGGCTTGCCGGCGCCATCAGTTGGTAGTTGGAGCCCGGTTTTGACGATCATCCAGACTTCAAAATGAGTCTGGAGATACGCCTCCATCCGACCCTTCCAGTACCCGAAGTCGTCTCCGGTGAATAGCGGGGTGTTATCATATATTCTTGAGCAATTTTGGATCTAGTATGCAGAAAATAAACAATAAGAAAATTCCAGGACTTGATCCTGGATTAGTAGTGCGGGAAGTATATGAAATAAAAAAATGAACTCGGGTGGTGTTGCACCAACCTCGAGCAAGGGATCCAATTACGAAAAAAACGGATTGGAAAATGGCAAGAATACTGATTCCGATCGACTCCTAAAAACAGAAAATACCATGAAAGATGCTTGATTGGTGGTTGCACCAAATCAAAACTACCCCGCTCTGATACCAATTGTTATATCGAAAGCGCTAGAGGGGGGTGAATGGCGCTCGTGGCTTTCACTTGTTCCGGAATCGAAAATCGTTCGAGTTAGAGTAGTGGAAATAGATAAGAGAACAAACACAGAAAATAGAGGACACCAAGATTTTACTTGGTTTGGAGTCTAGGGCGACTTCTACTCCAAGGCCCGCGATCGTTAATCACTTTCGGTGGGAAACAGCTATAATATCGAAAAAGATGATTACAATTTGAAGTACAATTAAGTGCAATAAAAAAACTATACCAACGAAAGGAGAACAGAGAACTTTGGAACTTTAATTCGTTGGAGTAGCAGAGCGTTGTTGAAGCATTCGTAGCAGCACACGGAAGAGCACAGGTTCTTCTGATCGATTTGATTGATTTCTGGCTACTTCCCGAGGCTCCTTTTATAGGCTCTGTGAAGCTGATCTAGATCCCCAAGCTTTGGGATCAAGCTTGACCCGAGGCGGATCGATCGACCGATCCCTACGTTCGGTCGACCGATCAAGCAATCTTCTCTCATCTGATTCACCCGATCCGCTCGCTCCGCTTCGATCTGGTTAAGTCTCATCCTGGATTCGGTCGACCGATCCCGCTGTTCGGTTGACCGATCAGTGGTTCTGACCCGATCAACCTAGCCTAATCCCATCGTCGTTGATCCTTGGTTCGGTCGACCGATCCCAAGGTTCGGTCGACCAATCCTCTGGTCGAGCCCTGGTCCAATCTCTGTTAATCTGATCTGCTGACTTGGGGGTTCGGTCAATCGATCTAGGTCAGATCTAACCCTGCACAAAAATGTTAGTCACCTGCAAAACGGAGTTAGAACATAACAGATAGTATACGAAAAGTAAGTTTGACAGTCTTTGAAATGTCCGATTCTGACTTCGGATTTCCAACCGAAAACCCTAGGTCGAACCGACGTCTACTGTTCTCTCTTCCGGGGAACGCGTCCTCACCTACTCCCCTCAGGAGAGATTACATGATACCAGAACGATCCTCCCGATCGACTGGACTTTCCTCCTAGGGTTACCAACCCCTAGGACTTAGGGTTACCACCCCCTAGGGTTTTTCTCCACCTAGGGTTACCACCCCCAAAGACCTAAGGTTACCCCCCTTAGGATTTCCCTCCACCTAGGGTTACCACCCCCTAGGACCTAGGGTTACCACCCCCTAGGACCTAGGGTTACCACCCCTTAGAATTTTCACCTTGCCTAATCGCAGTTAGGATTTTTGCCTAAGTACCCTTAGGACTTTCCTGCAAGCTTAATCAGACACATCAGAAAACAAGGAATCTTAACTTTGAAACCCTTTTTGCCATTATCAAAACTAAGGTTCAACCATCGGATCCTTCCCGCACCAACAGGTGCCTCCTATCGGATTCCACACCCACTTCGACCAGGACAACTACTTCACTACCATAAACAAGGTTAAAGGGGATTATACCTGTCTCTTCTCGTGGAGTAGTGCAGTAAGCCTACAATACACTAGGTAACTCATCAATCTAGCTCCCTTTAACATGATCAAGCTTAGTCTCGAGTCTAATAATCTCTCTATTGGTGACCTCAACTTGACTGTTGGTGACCTCAGCTTGACTGTTGCTTTGAGGATACGCTACAGATGTAAAGGCTTGTACAATTCCATTACTCAAACACCATTCTTGGATCTTTCAACCTTAGAATTACCTCTTGTTATCTGAGACAAGCTTGTGTGGAATCCCAGACTGACAAACAATGTTTCATCCACATATATCTTCCATGTTTCTTCTGGCTCGGGACTTTATTTCTCCGTTATAAAATCAACTAAGGCCCTAGCTTTGATGGTTGCTCGAGGTTAATATTATATGTCATATTCACTGAAATCAATAGTCCGCTTAATCAATCTTCCTGATACTTCTGGGTTAATAAGCATCAGGCCCAGAGTTCTAGTAGTTAGTACGATGATCGAGTGCGAGAGAAAATAAGGATGTAATCTCAAAGCATCTAAAACCAGTCCATAAGCCAACTTCTCAAGTGTGGTGTAGCGACACTTGGCCTTTTTTAATAAATGACTTAAGAAATATATAGATTGTTGTTCCTCTCCTCTTGCCTTACTAATATCGACCTGATAGCATTCTCAATAGTGGATACGTACACCTATAAATGTTCTCCTACTATCAATTTGGTGAGTACAGGCAGGGCGGAGAGATAATCTTTCACGCTCTTCGAATGCTTTGTTACATTCGGTGTCCCATTGAAATTTGGTAGTTTGGCTGAGTATCTTGAAGAATAGAAAACTTTGATCGGCTGATCTTGTTATGAAGCGAGATAATGCCCTGATCCACCCGGTCAATCGTTATGCGTCCCTTAAATTGTGCGAGGAGCCATATCTCATAGAGCTTGCACTTTACTTGGATTAACTTCAATCCCTCACTCTGTAATTATGTAACTTATGAACCACTCACTCTTGGCTCCGAATAAGTATTTGATGGGATTAAGCTTGAGCCCATACTTAATGTTTGGCAAGTCTCATCTATATCAACACACAAATTTACCACCCGGAGTGACTTAATTAAGATGTCATCTATATAGACTTTCATATTTTGCCTGATTTACTTCCAGAACATCTTATTCATAAGTCGTTGGTATGTAGCTCCTATATTTTTTAGTCTAAATGACATAACATTATAATAATAACTCCCTTCAGCAGTGATGAAACCTTTTCCAAGTTGTCCTTAGCTAATGGGACTTGATGACAACCTTGGTATGCATCTAGCATGCATATTAGTTCATATCCGAAGGTTGAATCCACTACCTGGTCGATGCATAGCAAGGGATAATAGTCTTTGGGACAAGCCTTATTTTGATCCCGAAAGTCAATACAAACTCACCACTTATTTCCTGGCTTAGATATCAGAACCACATTAGCAAGCCAGTTCTAGAACTGTACTTCATGAATGTAGGTAGCTTCCAGCAGCTTGTCTACTTCTGCCCGAATGATCTTATTTTGTTCGACACCAAAATCCTGCTTCCTTTGCTTGACCAGTTAAGCGTCCGGTCAGACATGAAGCACATGTTCTATAACCGTTGGAGATATTTTCATGATTTCCTTGGGCTTTTAGGTGAAGATATCATTATTGTGTGTTAGACATGCAACAAGCTCTACGGATAAGTCAGCTTCTATTTGAGTAATAGCCTCTGATCGACCTGGTCGAATTTGTACTTCTTTTTTCTCTTCGTAAATCAGAGTCGGGGTGCCTCCTAGATGGCGTTAACTTCCAACCACTAGCTTTTCGGGGAGACGTTGACTTCAGTCTTGATAATATTAATGTAGCACTTACGTGCTACCTGTTGATTTCCTCTATTCCCCCCCCCCCCCCCCCCACTTAATCATCCATGGAGAATTTTATTTTTAGGAAGAAAGTTGAAACAACTGCTCGGAATTCATTTAGGGCCAACCAACCCAAAATGAAGTTGTATGCCAAGGGCACGCCCACCGTAATAAAAGTTGACCGGCTCATCCTCATTATGGGCTCCTCCCCTAAGGATATGACCAGCTTAATCTAGCCGAGTGGTTGAACCTCGTTACCCGTGAAGCCATATAGTGGTGTCATAATGGTCTGGAGCTCACTCTTATCAATCTGCAGTTACTCAAACGCCTTCTTGAAGATGATATTGACTTAGCTGCATGTGTCAATATAGGTATGATGTATATTATAATTGGCTATAACATCCTTAATAATCA
This sequence comes from Zingiber officinale, assembly GCF_018446385.1. Taxonomy (NCBI): domain Eukaryota; kingdom Viridiplantae; phylum Streptophyta; class Magnoliopsida; order Zingiberales; family Zingiberaceae; genus Zingiber; species Zingiber officinale. The sequence goes on along the minus strand of NC_055998.1, from coordinate 91,314,547 downwards.
AAGCATTGTCATAAAACACTTCCACCCTCTCTACATCCTTGGGTCCGAAACTAATCTCAGTTCCATGTGCATGCTTTTGGCTGCAATTGACTGCGTGGATCTCTAGTCGACGAGCGTGCGACTTTCTTGCCCAGTTAGAGTCTCCATCAGTCGGGCCTCTTGCGATCATATCAATATCCCCCAAGTAGCATTATTGTGGTTTTCTTCTTGCCGCGTTGGGAGGATGCTTCTGCTATACCCGGGTGCGGGTATGGGCCCGGTTATCCTGCTGCTGGGGTGTTCTTTGGCGTTGTGATGCCTTGTTAATTTCTTCGGGATGGTTCATTTGGCCACTGATAATATCGATGATTGGGAGATGATGAGCACTGATGGAATCCTTGGTTGGCTGCTTGACGTTTCTCCTGATTGTAATGATAAGTAGGGGTGAGCATTCGGTTAATTCGATCTATAAATTAACCGAATTAACCGAAAACTGATTTAGTGTTGGCTAACCGAATCAAATCAAAGTTTTACTAAAACTGAATTAACCGAATTAGTTATTTCAGTTAACACCAAATTAACTAAATTTGTTTAAAATAACAATAAAAAGAATTTATACAAAATCATTATCAAATTAACCGAATTAACCGAATGCTCACCCCATTGATAACAATCCTAAGTATTGTGCATTTCCAATCAATGATAGTTGCAGAACTTTGGATCCCACTTGGTGAACTCGGGAAATTGCGTCTGACCATCCCTCACATGTTGCATCACATGAGGTCAAAGCTCGTAAACAAGCGGATGAGCGCCCACTTAGGACCCTATGTATGGTAGGAAAGGAGGAGGTGCTCGGCTCTCAGGAGCGATTATTGGCACGGCTGTGGCGACCTCCTTGTCCCACGCAGATTGAGTTTCTTCTAGATTAATATACTTGGTCGTCCGTCCAAGTAGATGACCCAAGTCCCTTGGGGTTTCTTTATTAGTGATCGGAAAAACATACTATCTATGATCCCTTGAGAAAAGGCGCCCACCAGAATCTCAGGGGTGCCCGAGGGAACGTCCATGGTTACCTGATTAAATTTTTTGATGTAGATCCTTAATGTCTCATTTTGTCCCTGTTTCAGCGAGAATAAGCTCAACATAGTTTTATAGTATCGGGGAATACACCTAAAGTGATGAAGGAAAGCTTTACAGAAATCCGAAGTGATAGATAGACTCGGTCGAGAGCCAATTGAACCATCTCTACTCCGAGTCTGAGTGTGTGGTGAGGAACACTTAGCACTTCACTTCATCTATGTGCTGGTGGAGGATGATAGTGTTTTTGAACTTAAGGAGGTGGTCTTCTAGGTCAGTTGCCCTTCCATGTTCTCTGATTATTAGGGGTCAGAAGTGGTTCAACAGCTTATCCTCCAGTATTCCTTGGGAGAATGATATGTTGATCTAGGGGAACTGCTAATCATTAGAGTGTTCCCCTTTTGAACATCCCGAGTAGGGAAGAGGGTCCTTGAGACCTTTCTACTCGGCCAGCCCCTTCGAAGGGTGTATGGAACAAAGCCTAATGATGTGGTACTGAAGACGGGGGTATAGCCAGTAAGATGTTCAGTTATGCAAGTACTTGCACAAATCCCATTGGGGGAAGAGGAGTCGACTGAAATCCAATTGGCCCTTCCCTCCACGTCCTTTGCTCAGCATGTGGCCCCGTTACTAATAGGGGTAGGTCATTTGGCAAGGGGTGCTCCATTATTGCTTGTTGTTGCTGTGCGAATTTCTATATTCGCGTAGCTATGAGCAACTCCAAATCTTCCTGTGATAGAGTGATGGTTGTGAGTCATCCAACTTCTTTCATCTCCTTGTTTTAGATTCAAGCGAAACTTTTTATAGACTGCACTAAATTTGATCATGTCTAAAAGCTGCGAAGATAACGCACTAGGTGGATGACTCTGTTGTTGATTAGAAGAAGATACCGAATTGGATGAAAATGCTCGGAGTTGGAGCAAAAAATGTGTTGGTGCAATTGACTTCTAGGGTTTCAATGTTTGACAATGCACCCAAGTCTGGTCAGTTTGACCAAGCGTTAATCCAAACAAGACTTGATGTTTGGAAGAGAGTAGTCTAGTCAATACTAGATGACTAGCAAGGGTAAGTTCTAACCAAAGGATAGGCAATGAGAAGTTCTGGTGAGTGAAGCTAGGCCCTAGAGATTAGCCAAGTGGAAATCCTGGTGAGTGAAGTTGGGCCCTAGAGATTAGGCAAGTGGAAGTCTTGGTGAGTGAAATCGGGCCCTAGTGAGTGAAGCTAGGTGATAGAAGTCTTGGAGAGTGAAGTCTGGCCCTAGTGAGTGAAGCTAAGTGGTGGAAGTCTTGGTGAGTGAAGCTAGATGGTAGAAATCCTAGTGAATAAAGTCAGACCCTAGTGAGTGAAGCTAGATGGAGGAAGTCCTGTGAGTGAAACCAGGCCATGGAAGTTCTAGTGAGTGACGCTAGACAACCCTTGGGAGGTGACCATAGGTAATGTGTGACCGACTGGTTTATCTATGGTGAGTGAAGCCGCCCGCGGTTGATCGGACTAACGAATCTTGAAATATATTGACACTATTTTACTTTACTACTTTATCTATTGTACTAAATCAGTGTGTAGAAGTTGACAAGTCTGAGGAAGTCCAGAAAGGTCAACGGGGCGACCGAATATCTGACAAGAAGACCAAATAAGTCAATGGGTGGACCGGATATCTAGCAGGAAGCCCAGTTGGGTCTACGGATCGGACAACTGGCAAGTTGGTATGCTAAAGTAAGTCACTGGAGGAGAGTGACCTTATGAGGACGCATCTCGGTTAAGGGGACAATAGGCGTCGGTCCAGGTTAGGTCTATTTCGGATCCCTAATCTGAGACCTTGACTATTTCTTGGTCCTGGGAGAACATGAACTAATTAATACTGCTCATTATTATTATACTAACATTTGTTTTGTAGGTTATTATTTTATTTTTTGGACTAACGTTGTTTTGCAGGACAAAGGAGCACAGTTGCCTTCGGATGAACAGTGTCTAAAGACGCCTTCAAGCTTGATAGAAGGCGCCTTCGTACTGTTCATAGAAGGCGCCTTCCATGGCTATGGAAGGCGTCTTCCGCAGGATGAAGTTTTGGATGTTGTCGCGGATAAGTGGCGAGTTGTTCGGGATCGAGTTTCCTAGGTTGGAGGCGCCTTCAATGGTCTTGGAAGGTGCCTTTCATGCTCTTTATAAGCTTGCTCGCCCAAAGCTTCAAAATATAACTTACATACAAGCTTCTACGCATCCGATTGAGGTTCTGACTGCTCCGGCCTACTGCTGTGACTCTGCTATTATGATGTTGTGCTTGACTACTACCGAGGAACCGACTGACACCGAGCCAAAGCTTGCAATCTTCGAAGGTGTTGGTTAACGAGTTGTAATTAATTTTTAATTATTTGCAATAGGACAAGTGCATGGTATTGTATTTGTTTTGTCTTTCTATGTATTCAATTTCCTCTTCCGAAGGTACTGGAAAAGGCTTTTAATGGATTATCCATCGATAGGTCCGCAGACCTGGGTCTTGGAGTATGAGTCGTCGACGGCTTCCAACCAAGTAAAACCGTTGGTGTTTTCTTATGTTCTCATTTCGCTTTAATTTCCCGCTGCGTGCTTAATTTTTGAAAAGAACGTTATTTTTAAGACAAGTGATTCACCCCCACGTGTATCTCGATCCAACAAAACGTTGTCGCTGCTTCCTCCTCTGCACATAGCAAAAAAAGAGTAAACAAAACGTTAGAGTGAGAATCAAGGAAGAGGTCTCTAGTGCAGACACTCCGACACTCAAATCAGTACGATGATCGAGTGAAAAGTAGAGAAGATGAACAATAGATACTTGAGCGTAAAATGTAATATGTAATCAAGCGTACCAAATAAAATGACAAAAATATTATTTATCAAAAGATATCGGATAATAAAAAGTATAAGGTCTTTATTCGAGAAATCTTCCATTATAAAAAATTTGTTGGTTTAAAAAAGATATATGTTGTCAACGATGTATACATACTAATTTTGATCTTAAACCTAAGTTTCTATCAAAATTCTCCAGGAAAAATCCATCTACATTTTCCGAATTAATTAAATGTATAGGATCCATCTACATTTTTCGGATTAACGTTTTGTGTAGATATATATCCGCGTAATTTTGTTTATTCTTAAATCGAAATTTTCTTCAAGTGATCACTTGTTTTTTCCGTTTTATTTTCGTAAAATTAACAATTCCTCGCCGAATCCGTCCCTCGCAGAAGCCCTAGCCGCCCTCGCGATTCTCCTCGCCGCGAGCTCCCTCGTCGTGACGAGCTCTCACAGGCGCCCTCCCTCGGCGAAACGAGCTCTCGTTCTCCCCGCCCTCCTGCAAATCTCGGCCCTCTCTTGCCGTGCCCTCCCTCGTCGCGCCCGAAGCTCCCTGCAACGAAGCTCCCCGCGACGTCGGCCCTCGCCGCGCCCTCCCTCGAGCCTCCCTCACTTGCAGCGACGAAGCTAGGGTTTCCCCGCGCCTCCCTCGCCGCGACGCGCGACGTCGACGCTCGCCGCGCCCTCCCTCTAGCCGTCCTCACTTGCCGGTAAAAGCTAATCAATTTTAGAAATTGCATGATTACTTGTTTTTTCTGTTGTTTTGATCCGTGTTATACCGGAAGATAACACAGTTCTATTGTTTCTGATCGGATTGTATTGCTTGTGTTGCATATTTCAATTCTCTATGAATGCTTATCTGTGTTATAGCTCCGTACATGCTTTTTCCTGTTAATCATTTTTAGAAATTGCATGATTACTCTTGCTTTTATCTGTGTTAAAATTCCTTAGCAAAACATGATTTGTTTCTATTGTTTTTCTTCTGTGTTATACCTGTATCTACGACAAATCATCTGGTAGATGAATTAGTCTGAAAATCTGGAGTCATATAGGACTAGGAATACTTTTGCTCTTATATTTTTCCGAGTTAGTTCTCTAAGACCAAATATAATTAGTCTTAGATGAATGTAATTGTGTCTTCATTGTAGAAGCACTCTTGCTGATTATTCGGTCATAAGATTTAGTCTTTCTTCTCCTCCATTAGGAAGATGAAGAAGTTGTTTTCTATGACAGAGAAAAAGTGATGTAAGGATAGTAATCCTTGATTATATAGTCTCCTTGAATTAAGTGAATTTAATTGTTCATTTGAGAATATAGTTAAGTTTTGTTCTATATCTACAAAATCTTCTAATTGATAAGTAAAGATACTATTACGTCTTCTAGTTATAATGTTATCTAACCGGGAAGTCATATTTGTTTTTGTTTGTCCTCTCACTGTTAGTGAGGGGCATGCAAATGGTTCAGCTTGAGTTATTGTGACTCTTACTAGTCAGTTTTGTACGTAAGAAACTTATAATTATTTGGGGGTTGTCTTGGGACAATCTTACAAAGTGATAACTTTCTTAAATATTTGTTAATGTTGTCCAATGCCTCCCTGCAATCAGTTGTTTGGATATTCTTTTGTAGATAGTTTTCTATTGGTAATAGCATATTTTCTAGTAAAGTTGTTATATAATGCAAAGAAGTAAATAATGCTAGTATAGTATTATTTTGTTGAACTAAAACTTTGTCTCATTTTCTAGTTAGTTCAATACTACAATATCTATTTTCTTTTGTCTTAGCAAATTGTTTAGAGAAATCTAGGGCTTCTTCGTAATGAGTATTCTCGTTGTGCAGTTTGTTCATTTAAATTTGATTTCCTTAACTGTAGTATGCAAGAGTTTCAGTTGTTTTCTATCTGAGTTTTATGTATTGTAATTGGATCTTTAATATGAAGTAAAACAGTCTTGGACTAGAGTTCAAAATTTTTATGTTTACTTCATCTCTTCTGTCTTTTGCTTCGATAGATCAATGGCAGATTCTTCGTCGAGATCTTTGCCTTCCAAGAACAACTCCGCCGTCGAAGAGGAGCCCAAGCTGGAGCTCCTCAAGAAGGTCGTGTTTTTGATTTATTTTCTCGTCTCTTCTGCAGCACTCCGCTTCTTGCTGCTTGTTGATGAGCAAATTTTTTTCCCGATCGTAGATTCGAAGGCACGAGGTCGCCATCTCTGAGCTGAACCATCTCCAGCCCTCCCGAGTACTTCTCTTCTCTCCCTCAAGTTTTCTCTTGTGCCTTTGTTCTAGAGTAAGCCAGATTTAGGGTTTTCATACTTTTTTTATCGATGACTGTTTCGATTTGGCATCGATGTCTCCCTGTTGAGAGTATTGAATTGGCTTGCATTCATAATAAAATCCATAGTGTGCTGATTCAAATTGCTCAAAGATTGCAGAGCTGTATCAAGGTCAGGAATGGATCTAGGAATTAGTATTTAGGCGGGCTTGAATGTAATAAATTATATATTATTATTAAAAATATAATGAATTATACATATATAACAAAACAAATCATTATATTACATTATATTGTTCAACAAACAGGATAAAAGAAGTCTTCGGGGCTACGATGCAATGATTAGACCCTCTGAGTGGTTAACCAGGCAACTAAGAGTTGAATCTCAATTGTGATACACTGCATGGATTTTCTGGAATGACAACCCTAAGAACGATAGCCATTTGGACGAGCCTCCGCGCGAGCTCTCTCGATTTATCTTGGTAGTCGGTAGGAAACTTCGAGGGAGTTGGCCGATCACCTCTAGAATAGGGGTGCAAATAAGCCAAGCCGCTCGTGTGACAATCACGAGCGACTCGGTCAAAACTCGACTCAAGCTTGAAGTTGACCAAGCTCAAGCCTAATTATTACCGGCTCGATGGCTTATTGAGCCAAACGAGCCCATAATAATATATATTTTTATAGCATATAATATATAATATATAATATACTAATTTATTTATAAAAAAATTGGAGCTCGAGCTTGAGCCCATAATTGAATATCAAGCTGGAGCTCAACTCGAGCTCGAGCTTATATAAATCGAGTCGAGCAGAGCTCAAGCCTAGGTCGGCTCAAGCTAGGCTTGTTTACAACCCTACTCTAGAATTAGTCGATTCAAATTGTTGGATACTTCAATTACCAAAAAAACAAAAAGGATGAAAGGAAAAGAAAACAAAATTCTTCCCCTCTTCCGACGATCTTGACTAGCTCTGACTGAAAAAAAAAACAAGAACTGCTCATGTTGAAGAGGAAGAAGAACTAGGATTGTTGTTGGTTGGTTGGAAAATTACAAAATGACGGGAAGGAGGAACAGGAAGAAGAAACAGGGTTGTTGTTGGAGAAGTGGAAGAGAAAGACAATTAAATTACGATTGAAAAGAAAAAAAAACAAGGAGAAGGAATTAGAAGATCACAAGGAGCAGAAGAGGTCAACACGGGGAGGCTTGTGTATGAGTTGGTGGGAGTGAGATTGCTTATATGGAAGAGAATAAAAAGAAAAGAAAGGAGAAAATAGATTTATCAAAAATTCTCTAACTCATTTTAAATCGATTGAACCCGTTTAATTCAATTAAATTTGGGTCAGCTATAACTTGGTCAAATCAAATCCAAATCAATCTTGATTTTGGCCAACATACTCCCGCTCTCGGTTCCTACCCAATGCATTTTGTTCGATCCCAATCTGATTTTAAATTAGCACCTTCACTTCATGTTAAAAAAAATCAATACTTTATAAAATTTATATAGATAATAAAAAAAATGGACTGGGAACCCATACGTGGCTCCATCTCTAATTAAGGTAGCGATCCTTGCCTCCTACTTCCGTCCTCCACAATGCTTCCTCTGCAAATAGCTTGCTAGAAGACTCCACATTCTTAAAAAATTGCCAAAAATAAAATTCTATATCTCTTTTTTATCATCGTGTATGTCACCATACACAAATCCTAGGTTCTCATTTTGTGCCCCCATCAACAAACCTGGAGGTGTAGAGTTTGGTGATACAAACTGTTATATTACCTTCATATGCCTTACGTGTATATAGACTTCTAATAAAACTATAAACCTAAAAGTGTTGATCTAGAACTAAACTTGCTACATAATATATTATTAACTTGATACTCTTCACAATTCTTCTTGAGACTAAGACATGATCATAAGGAGTTAATGAAATACATAGAAGTCATCTCAGCATACCCCCCTCCCCCCTCCAGGACATTATAATTCGGTTAACATTCCATCCATCTCATCCGACGGTCCATCTGAATCAGTTTTCGGACAGGATCAAGTAACATTTTGAGTTTTGTATTTATTTAGGAGTTGGTTTTATCTGGTATTTTATATCCATCATCCACTGTTGTTATTTAATTTTTTTTTTATAGTTAAAAACTATCCTAAATTGCCCGTATGTTCTAACCCTTTGTTTACTAAAGGTTGGACTTCTATGCATAGAAGTAGATCTTTAAATTGCTATGTGGGCTAGTAATCGTTTGATGTGCGTAGTGCATTCTTCCATTTCTCAATTTGTATATCTTAAGTCTTGGGCTTTGATGGTAAGATCTAGGTCTATAATTGTTAATCTGCAATAGATCTTTTCTCGTTCCTAGTATTTTATAGGGTTTTCACCTATGACTTTTATTTTTTCTAATTGAGAGATTAGAGAGGTCGGGTATGGTTGGGTATTTATCAAGTGGAGAAAATATGTGGGATTAAGTAAATCTTTTAGTATGGCTAAGTCTGAGTTATCAAGTGGTTTTGTCTGTGCACTGACATTTACTGATATTAGTGGTAGATGTAGAGTTGATATCCTTACTAGTAATTGTAGGAATAGGTGTAGTTGTGGTGGTTTTATGGGTGTCTCCACGCTTACACACTGTAGAAGGGTAATCAGAAAAAATTGAGGAGACTATGGGCGTAAAGACAAAGATAGCATAGTCTTCTGTAATTAATAATGTTTTATCTTTAGCAATAAAAAAACTAAGTCCTAAGATTAAGGGAATATTTGGATGTACAAGAGGTTTTATCCAAAGCTTAGAGAGGGAAAGAGAGGAACCAAAATTATCACAGTTAATATGAAGTCTTAAGTGAGTATTCATTACAAACTTGTTACATGATAGCTGTTGACAATCAAATTGGATACTAATCAATGGTTGAGTAGCAGTTTTGATGAGTCCTGGTTGTTGGATCGCGTTGGCCGGCTAGAAGGAAGGGGTGAATTGCCTGCACAAATAAAAACAAACTCTTCCCGGACTTCTTAAACTAACACTTGCATAAATAAATAAAAACAATAAACTAAAAAAGAGACACAGGAGTTTACTTGGTTACAACCGGGAGGTTGTTAATCCAAGGAGAATGAAGTGCAATGGATATCTTCTTTCAGGCGGAGAAGCCTCTTACAGCATTCAAGCACAGAAAAATAAGAAGCTAAACTAACAATGAAAGCATACAAGTGTTGTAATCAGAATTACTTGTTTATTCTAGCTTCTGGACCAATGTTGTATTTATAGCCTTGGTCAGAGCGTCTGGAAGGATTTCAAACGTCTGGGAGGGGATAAAACTTTATCCCGACGCGACGGTCAACGTCCACGTCGATCTTGATAAACTTGAGGTTCCGTGCGCCCGGACCCTAAAGTCAACCTAAGTTGACTTTTTCGGTTCGGGCCCTCTGCTCCGGTTTCGCTTGCCTTGATCCGAGTCTTCCGCTTCGGCTCCGCTCGCTTGGGTGATCTCGGTCATCCGGAATAGGGCTCACCTGAACCTAACTTTCGGCCTTCTCGTGCAGACTTCCGTTTCGGCTTCTAGTCCCTCGGAATCGTGGCGTGCCTCCTTCTCGTCCGCCAGCATACTCATCCGTAGCTCTTCGTCCCTCGGACGCACCGAGCCCATCGGCTCTCTCCCGTATCGACTTTCTCGCTAGCTGTGTCTCTTGCTCCTCGAGCAATCTTCCGCTCCGGCTTCTCTTCCCTCAGAAACACCGCACACTTCCTTCTCGTCCGCCGGTGTACTCTTCCGCGACACCTCGTCCCTCGGACGCACCAGCCCGTCGGCTCTCTCCCTGTGCCGTCCTTCTCGCTAGCCACGTCTTCCGTTCGACTTCCAGTGCTCCTAAATTCTTGCACACTTAGACACAGGGTCAAAATACCACAGGATCTATCTTAACTTATTTGATCATATCAAAACAACTTTGGGATTATAACACTGGTGGAACTATTGATAGTATAGTGGTTTCATCAATCGTGGAATTGATGGCCCCACTATCAAGAAAAGTATGAAGTGTAAATCCATGGCCATGAATATTTACTAAACAGTGAACTCTTATATCTGTGTTCATCCAGTATTACTGATATTGGGGATTATTATGAATACCAAGTAAGTATCACTTCATAAAACTTTTTTAGGATTTCTAAAAATAGACTAAGCAAACTCCATTTAGAATTTAAGAAAGTATCAAAATAGTATTTAAAGTGTTTAAATTCATTATTAACATCGTTTAATTCATTTAATAGATTCTAATAATCTAAATTGAAAGATTAATTTATTATACTAAGGAAAATTAAATTGATAAACTAAATTTTTTAATTTAAATCACGATTTTGGATTCTCTAATAAAACATAAGGACTTGTATTTGATTTTTAAAAATTATGAGAGTACATCGAAAAACAGCGCAAACTATGAAAGGGTGAAATTGAAAATTTCCTGAATTACAAATGAGGCAGGATCTCCTGGATGAACCACTCATATTTGCAGCCGGATCGTGGCCGCGATCCGGCCGCAATTGGTTGCGATCCCTTCCTAGGTTCACCGTCTCCACCAAGTTATAATTTGGTTCAGCTATAACTTGGTCAAATCAAATCCAAATCAATCCTGATATTGGCCAACATACTCCCGCTCTCCGTGCCTACCCAATGCATTTTGTTTGATCTCAATCTGATTTTAAATTAGCATCTTCACTTCATGTTAAAAAAAATTCAATACTTTATAAAATTTATATTGATAATAAAAAAATTGGATTGGAAACTTCCCATACGTGGCTCCATCTCTAATTAAGCTAGCGATCCTTGCCTCCTACTTCAGTCTGCCACAATGCTTCCTACACAAATAGCTTGCTAGAAGACTCCACATTCTTAAAAAATTGCCAAAAATAAAATTCTATCTCTTTTTTATCATCGTGTATGCCACCATACACAAATCCTAGGTTCTCATCTTGTGCCCCCATCAACAAACCTGGAGGTTTAGAGTTTGGTGATACAAACTGTTATATTACCTTCATATGTCTTACGTCGGTATATAGACTTCTAATAAAACTATAAACCTAAAAGTGTTGATCTAGAACTAAACTTGCTACATAATATATTATTAACTTGATACTCTTCACAATTCTTCTTGAGACTAAGACATGATCATAAGGAGTTAATGAAACACACTGCCAATAATCTATCTCAAATCAGCAAAGCGTTATAATAGTTGAAGAAGCAAACAAACAATGGTTCCTTCTATGTGAAATCAGCCAACACATCAAAGAGAGGATAAATGGAGATCTAAGAAATTAATCTATGAAGTGAGCTTCTTGTTGAAGTGGCGATTATAGCAAACACTCAATAGACCAAGGGAAAAGGGAAAGGATTATAGAGTAAGATGAATAGACAAATAGATAGCACAACTCGACCTTTTGCTAGAGCAATATAAGAACACGATATTTTCTCTCTTTAAGTCTGCACTACAGATTAGACCACACACACAACACAACAATAGGATAGAATAAGACATGCAAACAGAACGAAGAAAGTGAGAACAAGATGCAAGAGAACAAGATGGATTTGGACCTTGATCGACGAGCCTGAAATGAAGGAAGATAAGTTCACACATTTAGATCTGACTTTTCCTACATATAATAGAGGAAAAGAGAATAGAGATGCACTAGGAGAACATCGAAAGGCTCAATAGAGGGCAAAGGTTGATATACGAGGAGTGAGAGGATCCGAAATCTGCAGTGGGAGTTGAGTGGGTCAGTCATATAAAGGTTGTGATTTGCTTTCAAGAAATCAGTGTAACATCGTCTGTAGATGTGTGTCCACTTGAAAAAACCAGCAAAATGAAAAGGGAAGAGATTTGTTAGTGTCAAAGACACTGATGCTAGAGAATTGGCCACGTTAACGATTTCTCAGTGACAGATGAAGTAGAAATTGATTAAATGGAAAGGAGCTAGGAGTGTGATGATAAGGGACTTAACAAGGAATTTTATGATGATTTGTTTGCCCACGAATAGAGGACTAATTCTTGCAATGAAAAAGTGAATAGAGGACTAATTCTTGCAATGAAAAACTGAACTAAGTTTTGTGTAGTTGCTTGTACCATGTTAGTATTAATTTGAACAGTTGTTTTCCAGGAGAGAAACATTTGAGATACTGATTATATTCATATGACTTACAAATATGATTTATTCTGCATATAACCATATTGTGTTTATATTGTATGATCGATGTATACTTCTTTTTTTATGAAAATTAAGAAATCATCTCTTCCTTGCAATTTGATAATCTTTTTTTCCTTTTGCCTTTTGTTTTTCCTAGACAGTATACCAGCAGAATTGTAATATCTTCTTCCGGAAGACTATCAAGACAGTGATGGCATCTGAACAGAGTAACTTGCCTTGCCAGTCCTGGCTAAGTTCATACAAATCTTTTTCTCTATCTGTTGCACTCATTTTCTTAAGTTATGTTGGTCAGAACATCTTGATTTAGCTAAAGCTCAGTTGCAAGAATTTGATGCTGTTTTGAAGCAACCACAGAAGCAAAAATGACGAAGGTATGTCGTTTCCAATTTTTCCCTTTCTTTCTCATTATCTTGTGAGTGCCCTTAGATAAAGTGATGGCATTGCATTGGTTAAGGAACAAGTGTTTAGTAGGGCGATCTTTGTTCAAAAATATGAACTCCCAGTTGAAGAAATAATAGAAGATAATCAAAGAAAATAATTTCAAAATTGAAAGAAAAAAATAGTAATCCGAATTGCTGCCTTTGTCTCGAGATTTCATACTGGGATCGACATGACGGCGTAAGTTTACTCGGAACTAAACATGCTGGAATAATTGGCACAATTTTTCTAAGTTCTTGTACAAATTACCAATGTATTCAGATTTAATTCTGGAAACTGAGGCCCAGCAAAAACTTCAGACTTGAATTTCTCATTATCTTAACAATACTTCCTATATCTTCATGGAACAATTTGCACAATAATGCTGTCGATCTTGTTACGACGACTTAGGAACTACTTAAAAAGTTTTATTAATCTATTTATTTGATTGCTACTTGCCTTTTTCATTCCTTTGCAGATACATGGTGGGTGATAGTTTCTGCCTTCGTCAGTGTATTACAATTCGGCTGTGTGCCCAGTATTTTGTAATATTTTTTTTCGTTTTTTTAATGCCTAATGTCTATTATAGTTGTTGAAAAATGTCACATCTGATTCCATCTACGAGTAAAATTTTCATTTCATCCTGATAGCTGCATCACTAATTACCATAATTTCAGATTGGCAAATTATGTTTTGTTTTTTTTTTTAAAAAAAAAATCTAACTCTTGTAGAACACGATGAAACAGAACTTGCGCATTTATGGATTGACAAATCATGTTTTTTAATCTAACTCTCAAAGAACATTATGGAATACCATTGAATCTTATGTATCATTTCTTTTAATTTAGGTACTTGTAAAGTATATATTAATGTGATGTCTTGCTAATCCAAGAACAATGAATCATTGCATTCTTTTCCTTTGTTTTGGACGGTGGGGTGGTGCAAACGAATGGAGTGAAGGTTTTCATAGCAGCGGTGTTCTTGGGAATATTTATAGAGGGGAAATAAATCAGCAAATTATTGAATCACGGGAATTACATAGCTGAAGTTGTCGAATATTTGAATCACTTAGACCAGTTTTAAAATTATCAAATCATATTTAATATTCATTTTACCTCATACTATTCACAATTGATAGATTTACCCATTGATTGTTACACGATTAGTAAATCTGTGAATCGAATTAGATGTATTAAGGAAATTAGATGGGCATATTGGATCAAAATCTATTGATAAATTTTGAGAACTTTAAATCACTCTAAACAGACTTTTGTACTTATCTAAGTCTCCTAATAGATTTATGTTCTCAAATATCAATTTGATATACTATATTGAGAGCAATGATTTTTCTCCATAACCTCTGTTTAGATAGATGAAATTATCATCCCTAACCTAGGTGATTTAGATATTCAACTTCGGCTACAAGGTCAATGATTTACCCCCAAAAATTAAAAACAAACAAATATTGTGAAAACATAGGGTGAATCATTTTCATCCATGTGAACCAAAAAAAATGAAAAGTTGTAGATGCTAAATTATATTTTTAAATACATTAAATGGCTAATTTATATTGTCATATTATTTTAAAAAGTGAAATTTGAATATGACTAGATTAAAAAAAAAACTGTACTAAAAAAACTTTACCAGTTATTCTAGATCCATGTGGTAGTCCTTTGATAAACCGCTGAAGCCAAGTAGGCATGTGACCAAAAACAAATAAATATATAAAAGATTAGAAACACAATTAAAAGGGTAGAATGTTGATATGTAATGACTACGAGCTGTAGCCGAGTTCTGAAATGACAGTTTCCTCGTGTATTATCATTTTAACCAACATCATAAACACTAGGGGGCTCAAAGATTGAATGAATAATACATAGAAAAGAATGATAAATGGTAACTAAGAAGATCAATTGTCACATATTTACATCAAGATGCCTACCAAAATTTCAGTCGATGGGGTGCTTATCTGCTTTACGTGAGGTATATTGTGCAGAGAGTAAAAGTAAAGAAAGAAAGGCGCTGGCCACAAATATTGCGTCGAACCAACGGTGGTAGAAATCAAACTGAATGTCGCCTCCCAGAACATCTGTGATAATCAACCTGCCATCACACATCAAAATGAAGTAAACAGTCGAGCATTTGATGATTATATATCAATCATGGCGAAAGTGTGGCACAGATCTGGGGCTGACGATGTGTCTGCTCTACAAAGGATGACACTACAAACTCACTGATTCACACTTTAAAAGGCAATAGCCAATGTTAATACTTCTAGCAGTGAGAAAATTAGTTTTATAAGTACTGGCAATAAAAGTAACTGATGAAAGTAAATCTTGAAGGGACATATGCATATAATGGAAGGAAATATAGAAGGCCCTCAGAAAATGAAGGTAAATATACCTGTATTCAGTTGCTAGACTTTTTCTTATCAGAAGGATAGACGAGACAAAGTACATGCCCATTATTTCAGACAGGAAAAGGACGACATTTGTAGATGACCCGCTTCCAACTCTAGAAACAGCAAAGAAGAACTACAAGTAGAAGGATAATGTGAGATACAATCATATTAAACAACCAACACAATCAACTAGCGAAGCAAATGAACATATTTGAATATTTGTCTTATATAGATGTAAATCCATTTTGCGTCAGCCCTGAACAATTGTGACTAATATGACTTGATGATGATGCATCCATTGTCCAGAATTTCAGAAATAAATTGGCTTGTAGAAATCTATTATTGTCATCCAGCATTCTGGCTGAGATATATAACTCCACGGATTGCATTTGGCAAGGACTTTGGAATATAGAGACGATGAGCACTACATGACCATGGTTTGTTCACATACAACATAATCAGTATAACTCAAAAAGACAACATTACCTTCATGAGATTGGTCAGGAATCCTCGGACAGAAATGACAATCAACATACCGATGAATAACAAAGATATATACTGTTGAAGAAAAGACAAGATACAACATTAATCAATGCTACAGCAAAATGCGCAAGGGAATAAGAAATACAAGTTCCAAATTTAATTGATCTATTGCCTGCCTGCCCTATAAATATTTCACTAAATACTTCATCATATTTTTTAAATCACAGAAACAAGCACATTAGTTAAATTTTTGTATGCCCAAAAAAGTTAAGATATACAAGAAGCATTGCAACATTAATTTTAGATATGGGTATGGGATCTATTATACATAATCAAGGTGGCAAAAGACGAATACGCACGTCCCAGCGCCCCCGCCAACCCATCCCAGGGCCAACACGGAGGAGGTAAATCACAAGTGGCTACTAGCCTTTGGAATACTGACTAGCATATAAGGGAGGTATTTACCTCGGCTTTGCCGAGATTCGAACCCTAGACCCTATGGTGACAACACCTCATGTGCTAACCACTAGACCTTCCCGAGGAGACCTATTATACATAATCAAGAACTGTAGCATGATGGTAAGTTGCTGCTCATTTATTTATTTATACTTTATGAGTTGGAAGTTACGCAATTAAAGGAAAAAACAATAATTCATTTCGAAGTAAGATAAAGATGAAATCAGTGAATATGCTTAAAATGACATTGATACATTATAATAAGAGATTAGACGTCTCAATTCTCAATTACAGTAAGTGTACTAATGCTGGAAGGAAAAGGAAAAGTGAGAAAGTAGTGGAACAAAAGTAGAATCTCTTGCATGCGATCCAGCAAGAAGAAGCAAGTGTTCAAGATATGAAGAAATTATCTTCCAAAGAAAACTGTCATTCAACATCCAACACCACCATTCATCATTACAAGATTTGATTGATGAGGTGAGCCTAAGACTACAATGGTCATCCAAGGCTCTCAGGATAAAAGTAAACTATCAAATAACTAGGCAAGATCTTTGCTTCATATATCGGGTGCCCACTCAAGAACTCAAGACAAGTCCTAATACATTCTTCAATCTTATGGTAACTCTTGAAAGAAGCTCCCCATCCAAATTCAAAATATCAAATTCATAACTGGAATCAAAAATAACTTTGGCCATGTAGAAGGGGTAAAGAATCATCTGGCGTCTAAGTCTATGAAGCAAAGGAGATATATTATTGAAGATCCTAAAAATACAGTCTCACATGCTGACAGCTTCTTCTCCTTTTTATGTTGCCACAAATTGCTAAATGACACTACTAGTGGGCTATGTAATGCAGAGGATTCATGAATCAATAAAATAATCAATAGGTGTAATACTCAACATAATGTTCATAGCATAAATTCATATATCAAGTGCCCAATAAAATCCATAGAGAAATTCTTATTCATAGTATATAACAGCAAAACCTGTGACAAAAGAGCAGCATTGATTCCTATGTCGAAAAATTGCAAGAATATACTGATTGTCATTGTCACTGGGTCCACAAAACCAGCCTGTAAGAATGCAGGTAAGATGAAAAAAATCAAGTAATCAACCGGAGGCAGTTCAATAAACAAGTATAAATTAGTTAAGTAACTCAGGTGATATTTATTATAGTAAATAAAAAAACACAGTTTTTACCTCCTTGAAAACAACACTTTGTAAAGACTGCAAAATTAAACCAAATAGTATCAATTAACAATAATGCCAGGAGCAGAAACAAAAAGTTGAAAGAAAAAATGTTAAAAGAAAAAAACAGATGGCACTCAAGATAATAGGAAGTTAAAAATAATTCATCATGGTGCATACATGGCACTGGGATTGGAGATATAATACATTGAGTAATAATATGTTCACTAAAGACTGCACTGTGATAGCCTCAAAAGTGAGGCCTGGATTTTGAACCGTGCTAATATTTTTTTTCCCCAAAATTCTAACCCTACACATGCATAACAAGTGCATATAATATATGCCTTTAGCCAATCTTATGTACCAGAATGAAGCTCATTATGCATCTCTTCTCTCAGATTAGGCTACTACAAGAAGAGTAAGTTGTGTGGCAAAAAGAAAAAACAGATTCAAATTGTCTATCTACAAAAATCTATTAGTCGTATTTGACATTTTCTATGCATTTTAACGTATTCTTCCCTCATTTTCAAATCTATAGGAGGGATCTACTAGCTCATAAATAATAATATATTCATTTGATTCCTCTTAGTCCCCAGTATTCCATTGCATTCACAATTAACATTTGTTATCATTGCTATATTAAATTAGAGAATCTAAAATATTTATTGTTTGAAATTTGGGAAATTGCAGGTTCTCATTTAAAAACTAAAACTTACATTGAATTATATGTTCAATAATTTGATTGTTGATTGAATTTTTTTAATCCACAATAAATATCAAATAAAACAACATTAGTTTATATATGTCGGCACTATAATTAATTATCTAACATATTCATAACAATGCCATAACCAATAATCATAACTTCAAGCAATTCGAAAACATTAAATATAAGTTCAAAATACCTAAGATTTTATTTAGTGGACATAAAGTCAATACGAAGTACCTATTGTTAACCAAAATTTGTGCTAATGATTAACTAATTGATAGTAGATAAAATTATACACCTTCATATAGGACACACAAGATAAAATGAGATTTGAAAGGTGAATACATAGACCCATACAGTATGTATGATAAGTCATATGACAACCCTATGAAAATTTTCCTTTATTATCAGAGGCAGCCATACAGAACTCCAAAAAGTTGTTGTATTAAAAAATATCTAGAATTCCATAGATAATTTTTTCATAATTCTTCCTTCACTTTTTTTTGGGGTTTAGATGAAGTTACATTCTAATATTCAGTAAATTTTACTTAATCTAAAATCTTAATTTCTAAAGTTTGTCTCCACAATTTACCTTTCAAATCCAACCAAATGAACTCTCATCAATCAACACAATATCATCCAACTGATAATGAATTATCATATTGATATCTTGATCACTAATAAATTAATAATCCAGTATTAAGTGTTAATGTAAATAAAACATTCATGTTAAATAATAGTAAATCAAGGAGAGAAAACAAATCAAGACACCAATCGGAATCCTATCATTACATGAAACATTCAACCAATATTATGTCGGTATGCCAAGTAATTTCACATAAGCCCTTCAATTAAGGTGCTTATCAATATTGCTAAGAATATAGAAATAAGATTAAGCAAGACAGCTATGTGAATTGTGGTAGTGTTTGCCAATCATTGAAGAAATATAATTTAAGTATGTTGAGCTTGGGCCAATCCAATCTGGTTTGTGTGAAGTTTTAAGAAGATATAGAATAAAAGTAGGTTCTTTCTGAAAATCTTATAGGCTTTTGGAATAAGTGGTTACCCAATAAAACTTGACTGATATTATAAACTATAGTTCCTGCAAAATCCTAAAGCAAAAGACAGTACAAGAAAAGGAAATGATGATTTGAATTAGATAACATATAGTTAAAATTCATATCAGTTTGAATTATATAACATAAAGTTCAAACTCATATCAGAATTCTCATCCTTAAAATTTTATGTAAATCAAATAAAGTGATTGAATACCTTAATCATTTTGTAAACACAATAAACTGACAAAGCATAGCCAAGTAAATTCTGTAAGTGCCCTCTCCAAGTTCGAGAATAAGCAGCTGCTATCTGAAAATAAATTAATCATGTCTAACAAGAAGTGAAAAGGTAATAGGCATGACATCATCAGACATATTAAGATGCAAAAATGATTTAAATTATGACAATTGTAGTCAGCATATGCTTTCAGAAAAATAGAAGTTGTATGCACAACAATGATATGGAAAAGTTAAGTATTATTAACGGTGTCGTTGAATTTAGGTAGCATTAATCATTTTGATAGATTTTCAAATCATACATTATTGTATAATGAATTGTAAAATTCACAAAAAGCTGTGTAATGGGTTAAAACCATCCCACCTTATTTGGAGTAAATTTTACAGCCTAAATATATAAAAATGATATTATATCCTATTCATATATAAAGTACCTATGTAATGACAACATAATTAACG
This sequence comes from Zingiber officinale, assembly GCF_018446385.1. Classification (NCBI taxonomy): domain Eukaryota; kingdom Viridiplantae; phylum Streptophyta; class Magnoliopsida; order Zingiberales; family Zingiberaceae; genus Zingiber; species Zingiber officinale. The sequence continues at coordinate 91,294,807 of NC_055998.1, read as the reverse complement.
AAACACACTAATCTTGATTGGAAACAAGAAATATAGGTACATATCTCACTAGATAAAGTATATAAAATATTGTCTACTACATTCCATTAAATGAACTAAAAGTGAGTAATGATCCATGTCATTAAGATGTGAAATCTAGAGTAGTTGTCCCCAGGGCGTAGCACAACTGGGGGCGTATGGTTTCGTGGCCGAGAGGTCCAGGGTTCGATCCTCGGGGTGTCATTGTCTGGGGTTAGCGTCCTGGCCATGCGCTTTCAGCTGTGTACTTGCATTTACCTCCCTCCATATCCATGGGACCGGCTCTAAGGGGGTCGTTGATGTGGCGGTTCCACATTTTTTTTAGAGTAGTAAACAAACTGGTTTGAGATTCTACAAATCTTGAGCATGCTTAGTGCAATAAGTTTCCTTTTATTCATGTAGTTGGTTTCAGTAAAAACTTATCCATGTTTAGAAGACATTTTTGTTATGTTGAAAAACAGGCTAAGTGGGATGGGACCCTGGGGGTGGGCAGTCAAGTTGAAGATCAGACATGCAATTTGTACCATATGTCACGGGTCAACACAACCATACATATTCCTTGGCCCACATTGGCATGGGGTAGTACTTTAACCCTTGGATATTAGTCTAAGCAAGATTAAATATCATTTTATGATAAGATTTTTGTCAGTCCAGACCTATATGTTTTTGTTATTATGTGTGAGAACACTTAGATACATTTTCACATGTTTCAAACTATGCCAAGATCAACTCAAGCAATTTTTAATCCCTTAATATAAGCTTATAGCAACGAGAAAGGCAATTAAATTTAAATTTTAGAGCATCAAATATATATATAGAGAGAGAGAGAGAGAGTTTTGTTACCTTACACACCCATCTATCATCTATGGGCAACCGTGGGCACATAGTGTTTTTTTTTTTTTTTTTAAATTTCACTTCCTTTAGCCTAAACCCTAAACTCTAAAAAAAATTAACACTAGGTGCCCACGGGTTGGCCATAGATGGGTGTGCATGGTAACAAAACTATATATATAATTGGAGTTGAACAAACAATGATACATAGATACAGGATATAGATGCATCTCAGTTTTTCTATCTCCAATGTCACTCCTTTTTGTTGTTGATAGTGCTTTTCTCTCTTCCCCTCTCATCTCCTCTTATAGTGTTTTCATCTCCTCGTGACCAATAGATGGTATTGAAGGATTAGTCAAAGGAAAAGGGAAAAGTTTTCTTTTTTCAGTTTGAAACTCTGCTACAAGTTGGATGGCACAGTGATATCTAGCTGTGCCAACATAGTGTAACTACATATTTTGACCATGCCGACAAATATTGATTCGTATTTAATATCATAAGCGTTTATGTGGAAGTGCCACCTAAAACATCTAAAACTAAGAAGTTAGAGTAATTAGATTGATCTTTTTGGAAACTATATTGATTTCAAAAGTATCGATAATCTGTATTGTATTCTGTCCTGTTCAACTGATTGAGTATCTAGAGGGGAAAAAAAAAGTAGATATGTGAGTCAATCTATAAAACATTAAGAATAAAAGTAGAAGTGTGAAATGGATTAAAAAAAATGTAATAGCACATTACTAAAACAGTTCTAGGAAGAAATGTATCTTAACACAAACCTTAGCTTGCCTTAGTTCATATATGTCTAGGAACAGCTGCTTTGAAAGCTCTTCCAAAGCTTGTACTTCGGCTTCCCAAGTTTTGATATCTTAAAAAAGAAGACGAGGATTAGTACGGAAAGATTTCTATCAAATACTACGGATGTAATGTAGAACTTTGTTTGAAAAGCCAATATACAAAGATCAATAATTAAATTAGCCAAACAGTGAGAGTGATTGCAATTATTCTCTTCCTTTAGTATGGTCAGAAACATATGCAGGCAAAAGAGAGGCTTATTAAGATGTTGCCCACAAGTAATAAGTCCTCATAAATGGAAGGTTACACAAAACCAACTCATTCATGAAAGAAGAATACATAGGAACTGAATAAAAGCTCATTGCTGTTGTGACAATAAAAAAAACAAACAACTAAATAAAATATTGATCTGGAACACAAATCTGGTCTAAGAGTTACAGGTATTGAATTTTATATATCTAAGGGGCCAAGGGGTGACAATTCGGGTCGGGTTCGGGTTGGCGGGTTGGAACATCAAACCCAAACCCAACCTGCTTAATATTTCAGGTCAAATTGTTCGACCCGAACCCGATCCATTTATCTGTATTTGACCCAAACCCGATCTGAAATGACCCACAACACGAATCCAACCCAAACCCAACCCAAAATGACCCATTTATAAAAACATGTTCATCTTAACTCGAGCTCAACCCAAACCTGACCCGAAAAGACCCATTTGATTAAAATATACTTATTTTAACCTGAACTCAACTAGAATCTGACCCGAACCCTACCCGACAATATTTATAAATGGGTTCGCGGGTTGTAATCGGGTCATTTCAGGTTGACCTGAACCCAAGCTGTTTTATTAATCGTGTCAATCAGGTCGACCTGAATCCAATAAAACCTGACCCTAACCTAATTTTTTCGTGTTCGGTCGGGTCGTGTGTTTGTGTCGGGTTAGAAATTGTCACCCCTAGGGTCACTGGTACACAAATGAGAATGCAAAATGATAGATATTGGTTGAACATTAAGAGTTACAGGTTTTGAATTTTATATATCTAAGGGGCCAAGGGGTGACAATTCGGGTCGGGTTCGGGTTGGCGGGTTGGAACATCAAACCCAAACCCAACCTGATTAATATTTCGGGTCAAATTGTTCGACCCGAACCCGATCCATTTATTTGTATTTGACCCAAACCCGATTTGAAATGACCCACAACACAAATCCAACCCAAACCCAACCCAAAATGACCCATTTATAAAAGCATGTTCATCTTAACTCGAGCTCAACCCAAACCTGACCCGAAAAGACCCATTTGATTAAAATATACTTATTTTAACCTGAACTCAGCTAGAATCTGACCCGAACCCTACCCGACAATATTTATAAATGGGTTCGCGGGTTGTAATCGGATCATTTCAGGTTGACCTGAACCCAAGCTGTTTTATTAATCGTGTCAATCAGGTCAACCCGAATCCAATAAAACCTGACCCTAACCTAATGTTTTCGTATTCGGTCGGGTCGTGTGTTTGTGTCGGGTTAGAAATTGTCACCCCTAGGGTCACTGGTACACAAATGAGAATGCAAAATGATAGATATTGGTTGAACATTAAGCAGCCTTGCTTGAGATATTTTTTTCAATTGATTGGGTGGCCATGTATGAATATTCAAACAGAATCAGAATTTGTCTGAAGAAAACTCATTTGACAGTTTATTTCACAAACTACAGTTCTTGCTTATACTCAATATGCCAACTGCCACCAGTCCAACTATGATCCATCACCCAACTCTTGTGGTACCGAGCATACTAACTGATTAGCAGGCTGTTTATTTTGTTTTTATTGAAATGATTATTAGAAAGCAACATAAACAAATTTAAACCTTGCTCCTTTTGATCTTCTTGCACAGATCGAATGACTGTTCCAACTATGCGCCTGATAAAAGAACTAGCTTTTAGCTTCTGCACAGAAAATTTGGAAGATATGTAAATGGGTGACAGATTACTAGAATCAAAGGGCTTAACAACTTCAAGCATCATAAACAAAACAATCTGTTTCATTTTATTAAGTGAAGAAAAATGTCATCACAGGCATACAAAGAAGCACATTTGAACAGCAGTTGTTACACAAGGAAAGAACAGAAGGCAGAAGCTAGAATATGGTCCAATAAGACAACCACATTCTCAAATCAGAAAACAACATTGTCAAGTCCTAGAATACTAACAAATTATGTCCCAGTTGGAGTTTTGGATATAGAACTTCTATGGTGACAAGTGGAGTTTAAATCCATGGAATTAAACTGAAATTGACATACAAAACAGAACTTTAAAATAATGAGCTATTTAAAATGAAAATTAATAAGTTAGTGAAGTGTCAGGATAAAAGATAAGCGAGCGATTTGCGAGGGGTTAGGTGGAGTGAAAACTACGGATCGAAACAGTAGTTTAAAATAAAAGAGATAAGCAAAGGAGAGTTAAACTTACTCAAAGCAGACTCTTCTTATTAAAAACTTCAAACTTCCAACTGATTACAAGACTCAGATCCTTCCTAAGGCTCAAGGTAAGCTTGAATGCCTTGCAAAGGGAACAAGGTTCGTCTTAAATAGAGAAAGGTTCTCCGGGTGCTCTGAGGGCCCCATCGTCAAGAAATCTTTATGTCAGATAAGATCGAATCTCGCGAGATGTTAGAGATAGCACCTAGTGCTTATACTTTACAGCTCACACTTTACATAAAGTAAAGATTCCAGCTCACACTTTACATAAAGTAGGACACGTTTACTTCTTCTTTACATAAAGTAGAGATTCCTAGTCGCTTCAGACTTTAAACTTATTCATTCGTCGTACCGCATTACTTAGTAGGTTGGCATCTTGTTCCAGCTAGTGGTCTACTTGCCTAGTGATAGGGTGCCACCCGGACCACCAATTGTCTTTGGTATTAAGGTGCTGACATTCTTGTAGCTTAAGTTCTTCTCTAATTCGTTCATCTTTATCCAGAGAGATAAGGTATTGCCTTTGCAGTAGTCTCTGGTATTGTTTAGCCAACTGGAGAGGTTGTTGATAATCTTCAGAATCTCCTCCTCTGCTTCTTGGCTGGGTTGTGATTGAACTTCCTTCATTGCTTGGGGAATTAGCTCTAGTCCGCCAAGGATTTGTTCCGACCATTCTAAAATAGTAAGAGAATTTATTAGTCTTGATAAGGCATCGACTAGTTGGATATCCTTGTCGTCAATATGCTCAAAGGAAATAGGAATGTCGGTTCCTGTGATGTAGTCCGTGAAGGCAAGACATCGAATTCTGGATGGTTTATTTGAAGCCGTCTTACCGAAGAAGCTTATGATGGCTTGACAGTCACTACGGATGACTAATTCTTTTTTATCCAGATAATAAATTTTTAGGGCTTCCAATATATTCATTACCGCATGTATTTCAACATCTATGATAGATAAATTCTTCTGTTCCACGGAAGCAATTGCCCATTTTTCTCTGAAAATTAGCCGGTGCGTTTTTTAATCCGAATGGCATAACTAGCCATTCAAACAGGCCATCAGGGACCAAAAAGCGATCCATTCAATAGAATCCGGATGCATTGCAATTTGATGAAAACCACTTTTAAATCAAATTTTGAGTAAATAGTACTAGTACTAACCTTTTGAAGAATAGTATTGATTCCGGGCAGGTTGTATTGGCCTTTATTGGTGAGATCGTTCAGCCTTTTGTACTTAAATATCATCCGCTCTTTACCTTTTACTTCTTTTCCGATTGCCGGATCAATAGTTGTTCCGGAGTTTACTATAATAGTAGTTGTTCTGTGACAACTCTCGCTGGCCTGATAATTTTTAACTTCAATAAAGCTTCAATGTGCTTCGTGAAGGCAGCCTTTTGATTAGGAGTTAGGTGCTTAATGGGCCTATCTTCTATGATGAAATCCGGGTTCTTAATATCCAAGTAACATAGCACTTGTTTTTGGACCAGTGCTGTAGAGGATTTTCCTTTATAAAACCTTGATCACGTAACTCCTTTAATAATGTGCCAAATTTTTTAGTGAAAGTCCCTGAGGATGTCCCAATAAAATAATATACAATTTCTTTAATCTGTAAATACTCATCCTCTTCCAGATCAAGTTCTTGAATAGCAGAAGCTGCTCCTAACTCTTGGGTTTGTCAGGCTTTCCTAAGGAAAGGTTTTGGAGAGTATACGTGCACAAATCTGAAGAACCATTATTGGTAATCAATTCTAACCAAGTTGATAGAAATTTCATTCAGGAGGAAAGTTTCCAACAATTACGAAGAAGCAGAATGCAATATATTCATATTGGAATCCTCCAAGTTCGAATTCAAGCTCTCCATCGACAAGAAGAAGGCGTCCTAACACTCGTAGTATTCCGAGACAATAGATGGCTGGGAGACCAAGCAATCTTAGCCACCATGGAAGTAGACCTGACTAGAGGTAGTCAGATGGTATATGTTATTCCTGATATAATGATGACTGTTAATGATTTTTACAGGAATATACAAATCTCTTTGTTAACAAGAGGTTATGATCAATGGAGAAACGGAGAAGCCAACCTTATTATCACAAGAGGAATGGTTGGGAGGTTATCTAATACTCCCAACGTTGGCTTTGCTTATGAAATTCAAGGAGTAGTTGATTATCTTGCAAGCCATGGCGTTAATGCCTTGCCAGGAAGGAGATACCCTACAATACCTTTATTAGGGCTTGATTGGGTTATACGGCCGACGCAAGTATGCATTCCAATGCAACCAATGGAGGTAAGCAATCGCAATCTAATTGACGACAGAATTTCAATTAGTTTTTCTAACTATACTGCAGCAAGAGACGGTACCCTTGACGAAGAAGAAGAGAGGGAACTTATAGTGGTTCTCACATCAAAAATCGGCTATGAAGAAGACTATGTTCCCCCAACTGAAAAGCATCCTGCAATTAATATTAATATTGACTATGAAGAGGACCCTAATCAAATTATTGCAATATTTGAGGGTTTTCCTTATATTCTTGTTCATCGGCTTTCTAGCACATCCAAAATGTTACAGCCAAAGTCATCAGGAGCTGCTAGTCTTGATTTAGCAGCAAATAAGACCGCTATTATATAGCCAAGAGGACGAGCCTTAATCTCTATTAGGCTCAGCCTGGAAATCTCCTAGGGAACGTACGGTCGTATTGCAACACGCTCCAGTGCGGCATGACATCTTGGCCTAGACGTAGGAGCTGGGGTTATTGATAGTGACTACAGAGGGGAAATTATGATAATAGTTTTTAACCATTCGGACGAACAAGTAACTATTATGGAAGGGGCGGCTATCGCTAAAATAATATTTGAAAAAATTATTCATCGAGATATTTATAAAGTTCCACAATTATCAGAAATTACTCGAGGAACTAGCAGTTTTGGCTCAACTGATGCATCCTCAAGCACTTATACCCCTCATCCATCACGACATAAGCCAAACTGGGATATATTACTTCCAAAAGAAAAACATGCTCTATCCATGTTTTTTTGAGGACTCACCGTCTTCTCTAATAGAGCCATTAGAAGACCTTGCAGGGACTATAAGTCCATGGGCCTCTGCACCCCGCTCCAAGGACCCTTCTATGGAAACTTTAGAGGAGGAGGAGGATGACCTCGCATACATCTAGTATTTGGCAAAATTATCTTCTCCAGAAAACACTGTCTAGGACACATATGATGATGATGATGATGATGATGATGATGACTGGGAAAATCCATTTGCCCAACAATTAATTGCAGTGGGACAAGAGATGCTCTATCCAACATTGAGGCAATTATCTAATATGAATTTACCAGAACAGCAACAAGTATATTCAACAAGTACTGTGATTTCTCCATTATCAACCCCCTAATGATACCACTATGGGTCCCCCAGACTATCCACCGGCAATACGGGAGCTAGACCCATCCAATGGTGACCTCATCCAGCCAAGTGTTCCAAAGGAAGGTACTAAGTTACAGGGAGAAGGAATTAATAATGAAATGTGGAGTCTACCTCTAGCCCAACAACAGGGAGGGGCAATCTTTGTAATCTCTGAACAGTTAGGATTATTTCACGACGTCTTCTCAAGGTGGGAGTTCATTACTTTAAATCATGTTGCAGCTCAAGGCTTCACAGATCCAGCAGAAAAGATGGAAAACATGGAAAACCTTTTGGGTGAAATAGAAAAATTAGCCTGGATCCAATGGCGAATGAATTATACCACGGAATATGAAGCTCTTATCCAGTGTTCTAAAAAGCGCCCTAGGCGGCCGCCTAGGCGCCGCCTAGGCGCTCGGCGGTTGGCAACTGCACTGGAAAGGTGCTGGGCGGCCAACCTAGGCGGCGCTCGGCGTCGATGGTAGTCGTTGGGCGCCGCATCACGGGACACGGGACACGCCCGCCAATGCCAGACGCGTTCCCGAACGCGTCTGTTGCAGCCAGACCCGTCGCCGGAAGCTTCCGGTGCTGCCGGAAGCCTCCGGCGAAGCTTCCGGTGCTGCCGGAAGCCTCCGGCGAAGCTTCCGGTGCTGCCGGAAGCCTCCGGCGAAGCTTCCGGTGCCGCCGGAAGCCTCCGGCGACAGGTCCAGCGGCGCGCGACAGCAGACGCGTCCCGCGCGTCATTTATTTAATTAAACAATTTCTCACTTAAATAGGATAATTTCAATAGGCTTTTATACCGCTAATTAAATTATCCCAACAAACTAAATAAAAAATATATTTAAAATTTAAATCTTTTTTATAAATTTTATTAATTATTTATACTCTAATAATATTATATTTAAAATTTAAAAACTAGGATTAACTATTATTAATTAATTTATAATATTTTAGGTATAAATTAAAAAATTCTAATAAATCTTATTAATCCATATAAATCATATTTATATTCATAATTTTATATTTAAAATTTTTAAAAAATCCTAATAAAATTTATTAATTTATTTATATTCTAATAATATTATATTTAAAATTTAAAAATTCTAATAACTATTATTAATTAATTTATATTTTGATATTTTATATTTAAAATTAATAAATCTAATAAATCTTATTAATCCGAGGAATCCGCCTAGCGGCGCCTAATTCCCGCATAGGCGGCCTAGGCGCTAGGCGCTGGTCTAGCGCCCGATTAGCGCCTAGCGAATTTTAGAACCTTGCTCTTATCCAAGCCGCAGAAGGAAGAGGTGGCACCCAAAATATTATTTCTCAAATGAGAAGAGTATTCTCATCGGAAGATCCTACTCAAGGCTTCACCGTTATACAGGATGAAGCATATCGAAGCCTAGAGAAATTATCCTGTGAAAATGTCAAGAATATAGTCCAATACATGAACGACTATATGAGGTTAGCTTCCAAAACTGGTAGACTTTATAAACGACCTGAATTATCTGAGAAATTTTGGTTTAAAATGCCCGGTGATCTCGGAGCCAGAATAAAGGCAGCCTTTAAGGCAAAATATACGGGTTTAACAGTAGGTGTTATTCCAAGAGTACTCTTCGCCTATAAGTTCTTAGAACAAGAATGCAAAGATGCTGCTTTCAAAAGATCATTAAATGACCTTTCATTCTGTAGCCAAATACCTATATCAGGGTATTATAAAAATCAAGGGCAAAAAAAGTTCGGCCTCAGGAGAAGCAAAACATATAAAGGCAAGCCGTATGACACTCATGCGCGTATTGAAAAGCGAAAACACTTACTAAAATATAAAAAGTGTAAGTGTTATCTTTGTGGTCAAGAATGACACTTTGCAAGAGAGTGTCCTAACGACAAACGAAGCTCCAAAAGGGTGGTTATGTTTGAACAGCTGGATATTCATGATGATTGCGATATATTATCTGTCCAAGAAGGAGAAGATCTAAGCAATGTGTTGGGATTCAATCAAAGTCCCACATTGAAAAGATTTGGTAAAGATCATGGGGTTAAAAGGATGCATGATATCTCCATTGGCATGAGGCCTTTTGGGGAGAGCCCAAGAGCAAAGCCATCAAGGCCTAGGCCCAAAGTGAACAAATATCATGCCATTGTGGAGATATGTGGGCATCCTTTCGATCACAACAAATGGTATCAGAGTCATGGTCAGGACCAGATGTCATATGGGGTGGCCTTGAACGAAGTTAAGGGTGGGCTTGGAGCAAGTCAGGATGACTGGATGCTTGCGGGGAGGCCCGGAGTTGGTCAAGGTGACTGGATACTTGCAAGGAGGCGAGTAGGTCAGGGTGACTGGATGCTCGCAGGGAGGCCCGAAGTAGGTCAAAGTGACAGGATGTTCACGAATAGGCTTGAAGCAGGTCAAAATTGACCGGATCAAGCTGTTTACGGGGAGGTCCGGAATAGGTCAGGATGACCGGATGCTTATGGGAAAGGCCCCGAAGCAGGTCAGGGTGACCGAATACTCACGGGGAGGTCCGGAGCTGGTCAGGGTGACGAAATGCTTGCGAGAAGACGAGTAGGTCAGGGTGACCGGATGCTCGCAGTGAGGTCCGAAGCAGGTCAAGGTGATCGAATGCTCGTGGGGAGGTCCGGAGTAGGTCAAGGTGACCGGGTGCGGATGCTTGCGGGGAGGCCCGGAGCAAGTTAGAGTGACCAGATGCTCGCGGGGAGGCCCGAACCATGAGAGTAATTGTGGTTCTTCGCTTGAGGGGAGGATTGTTGGGGTTCAATCAAAGTCCCACATTGGAAAGATTTGGTAAAGATCATGGGGTTAAAAGGATGCATGATATCTCCATCGGCATGAGACCTTTTGGGGAGAGCCCAAGAGCAAAGTCATGAGGACATAGGCCCAAAGTGGACAATATCATGTCATTGTGGAGATATGTGGACATCCTTTCGGTCACAACACGATGTAATCTTCAGCATTTCCGAAGGGGAGGAAGATAACGGAGATCTACAAAGGTTAATTCAAACCCTTACCTTTTTTGAAAATCTTTTTATGCTTAGACAAATTGATGGAGATGACCCCAAATAAAAGTTACTGATGAGCAGTATAATTGCCAACATGAATGGCAAGCCAATGATAATATTTTTACGCCACAACCAACAATATGCACTGGATGCAAGAGGGAGACTCTAAAAAGAGTCAGAATACACTGCGCCAAGTGTTTAATCACTTCATGCAATTTATGTGGCCCTTATTATTTCAGCAAAAAGATACCAGTTCTACCTGCTACTCCTGCACCATTTTTCAGAAGGATTATGAGAAGCTTAACCAAGATGTTGTCATAACATCAGAAGAGGAAGCCGTTAATATGTTATATTCAGAAATAACTAAGAAGGTATCCTCAGCAGAAAAAGACCCTCGATTGGTGAAAAACATGCTATACAATTTGCATGTGGAAATGGAGATTCCTGGAATTCCAAAATTTTCATTAAAAGCAATATTGGATACAGGGGCAACCACATGTTGTGTTGATCAAAACTCTGTTCCAAAAGATGCGCTAGAAGAAAACACTTTCTTAGTACATTTTAGCGGGATAAATTCCCAGCAGACAGCAAAGTTCAAAATCAAGCCTGGAAGAATGATGATTGGGGACAATCATTTTCGTATTCCATATACATATAGTTTCCCCATGATTTTGAGAGATAAAATACAAATGATCATCGGATACAATTTTATTAGGGCAATGAATGGTGGTGTCAGGATTGAAGGTAATGTCATCACATTTTATAAAAACCTGACTATTATCAATACTCTCCTTACAACTTCTGCTATTCAATAACTTGATCTGGAAGAGGATGAATATTTACAGATTAAAAAATTGTATATTATTCTATTGGGACGTCCTCAGGGACTTTCACTACAAAATTTGACCCATTATTAAAGGAGTTACAGGATCACGGTTTTATAGGGGAAAATCCTCTACAGCACTGGTCCAAAAACAAGGTGCTATGTTATTTGGATATTAAGAACCCGGATTTCATCATAGAAGATAGGTTCATTAAGTACCTAACTCCTAATCAAAAGGTTGCCTTCACGAAGCACATTGAAACCTTATTGAAGTTAAAAATTATCAGGCCCAGCAAGAATCGTCACAGAACGACTGCTATTATAGTAAACTCCGGAACAACTATTGACCCGGCAACCGGAAAAGAAGTAAAAAGTAAAGAGCGGATGGTATTTAATTACAAAAGGCTGAACGATCTCACCAATAAAGACCAATACAGCCTACCCCGGAATCAATACTATCCTTCAAAAGGTTAGTACTAGTACTATTTACTCAAAATTTGATTTAAAGAGTGGTTTTTATCAAGTTGCAATGCATCCGGACTCTATTGAATGGACCGCTTTCTGGTCCTGTTTGAATGGCTGGTTATGCCATTCGGATTAAAAAACGCACCGGTTATTTTTTAGAGAAAAATGGACAATTGCTTCCGTGGAACAGAAGAATTTATTGCTATATATATAAATGATATTTTGGTATTCTCCAAAAATGAAGCGGAACATGCCAAGCATCTATAGATTATGCTTGATATATGTAAGCGGAATGGTTTAATTCTGAGCCCTTCAAAGATGAAGATTGCAGTTTCAGAAATTGAATTCCTTGGAGCCGTTCTGGGTAATCGAAAAATTAAGCTTCAACCGCATATTATAACAAAGATTACAGAATTCTAGGACGAGGATTTAATAACCAAGAAAGGTATGCAATCATGGCTAGGAATCTTAAATTATGCAAGGAATTATATTCCCAACCTCGGGAGGTTACTTGGACCATTATATGCAAAGACTAGTCCTACTGGAGATAAAAGGATGAACTTCCAAGACTGGTCACTAGTTAAAAGGATTAAAGAAACAGTTCGTAATCTTCCACCACTAGAACTTCCCCAAGAGGATTGTTTTATTGTCCTAGAAACTAACGGTTGTCCAGAAGGATGGGGCGGCATCTGTAAATGTAAGAAGTGCAAGTTTGATCCAAAATCATCTGAAAAAGTCTGCGCTTATTCCAGTGGAAAGTACTCTCCCATTAAGTCTACCATAGATGTTGAAATACATGCGGTAATGAATACACTAGAAGCCCTAAAAATTTATTATCTGGATAAAAAAGAATTAGTCATCCGTACTAACTGTCAAGCCATCATAAGCTTCTTTGGTAAGACGGCTTCAAATAAACCATCCAGAATTCGATGGCTTGCCTTCACGGACTACATCATAGGAACCAGCATTCCTATTTTCTTTGAGCATATTGACGGCAAGGATAACCAACTAGTTGATGCCTTATCAAGACTAATAAATTCTCTTACTATTTTAGAATGGCCGGAACAAATCCTTGGCGAACTAGAGCTAATTCCCCAAGCAATGAAGGAAGTTCAATCACAACCCAGCCAGAAAGCAAAGGAGGAGATTCTGAAGATTATCAACAACCTCTCCAGTTGGCTGAACAATACCAGAGACTACTGCAAAGGCAATACCCTATCTCTCTGGATAAAGATAGAACGAATTAAAGAAGAACTTCACCCGCTCCAACAGCGAGCAGCGATTTAGGCAACAAACGCCTTACAACAGTTACGAATCCTACACTCACTTAAGCTACGAGAATGTCAACACCTCAGTACCAAAGACAATTGGTGATCCGGGTGGCACCCTGTCACTAGGCAAGTAGACCACCAGCTGGAACAAGTTGCCAACCTACTAAGTGATGCGGTACGACGAATGAATAACTTTAAAGTCTGAAGCGACTAGGAATCTCTACTTTATGTAAAGAATAAGTAAATGTATCCTACTTTATGTAAAGTGTGAGCTGGAATCTTTACTTTATGTAAAGTGTGAGCTATAAAGTATAAGTACTAGGTGCTATCTCTAACACCTCACGAGATTCGATCTTATCTGAGATAAAGGTTTCTTGACGATGGGGCCCTCAGAGCACCCGGAGAACCTTTTTTTCTGTATTTAAGACGAGCCTCGTCCCCTTTGCAAGGCATTCAAGCTTACCTTAAGCCTTACTTAGGAAGGATCTGAGTCTTGTAATCAGTTAGAAGTTTGAATTTTTTAATAAGAAGAGTCTGCTTTGAGTAAGTTTAACTCTCCTTTGCTTATCTCTTTTATTTTAAACTACCGTTTCGATCCGCAGTGTTCACTCCACCCAACCCCTCGCAAATCTCTCGCTTATCTTGCTACTGTTGGCAAAAGAATTTCCCAGTTGCCTTATCTCTTCGTTTCATTGAATGGATATGGAGGGAGAGAAGGAAAGGTTTGGGAAGGCTACTTCTACTACATTTGAGCAAGAAAACAATCTATACACATTAAATGAAGATCAAATCGAGCAAAAGAAAAAAAAATCAACCTTTCAAAAACATTTTTTATGTTTTTATTGAATAAATGTTAATAATTTAAAACTCTCTATATCTCTCTTTCTTCCAAGGAACTGATGGGAAAGATTTCCCTACTGATTCCTATAATAAACTAGTAAAAATTTCCTCACCCTTTTCCTGTAAACTTTCCTCTACCTAATTCATCTCTCTCACAATTTCTCTTTCCCAAGGAAACACACTAAAAATCAGTTACCATTAAGGAAATATAAGCATAGCTTCTGTGGATGCATGAACCATCAAGATTCTCTTTAAGGTCGATAATATATGAATGCATGTGAAATTTGTATTGTGTAATACCTCTTCCGACCCCTGAATCCGCTCCATCTCCATCTGCGATAAAATAATTTTCTTTTTCTTCGCAACACAGGTCTCTATTGATTGCATCAATTGCCTCTCTAAAGCTTTAATATCTGATTCTTCAATCTCCCTAAAACATTCAATAGATAAACACCAATTCAGTAGCCAGATTCTATGCCTTTTTTTTCACATTGCTAGACATATAGTACACCATGAACACAGGAACAGCAAGCATTGTAATATGAAAAATACAGAGATAAACTAGCTACAATGATATAATATAATTTAATTAATTTGTAATTCATCATGCCACCGAAAAGGAAATAAAAGAAATAAGGAAATGATAATATATAAGTAGCATAGTTGGCTTGTAAATCTTAGTTCGTGCATTTTTTTTTTATTATCCTGACTTTCCAATAGTCTTTCAGATGAGTGTTCATTTTCACAAAAATTGATGAATTGGCATAAGCGCAGGTCCTCAATGGGCCATTCAAATGCATAAAATGTCAGTCGAGCTGCGTACTATTCATGGGCTAAAGTGATATTTCCAGAGGAAAATGAGGAGTGTTAACTAGGTCAATTGTAATGTAGGTATGATACTGGCTCCTTATAACTTTATTAACCCTTACTCTAGAATATCATTACTCCTCATCTTGGGAACAAGACCAACCTTCGATTGCAAAGATAGGGGGCATTATGTCAATGGATCCTTCTCATGCTAGATCATTCATTCTCTATCATCTACTGAGAAAACTTAAGTCCTAGGGCAGATTAGCTCAAACTAAGAAAAAGGAAATGCCATTCAACATATGAACTCGATACATTTTTGAATTTTTAGATTGAGCTGAAGTTAGGAAATTAATAAGCATTAGACAAAGGTGCACAATGAATAGCCTAGTTAGGACAAACACCATCTCATGATGGCGCATATTGATCTATCGGTTATAAATCAAGTTTAGCAGGATGCTAGGTTATAACCTTTTGCCTATGTACATCTCTGATATTTCTAATTCTATTTTTTTTTTTTTTTTTGCCAGTCTCGCTTGCTCACAATGTTATTTTAGTAGTATAGATTTCTAATATATCCCCATTCCATTATGGTATTTATTGTTTGCAAGTCATTGCAGTCTGTTATGGGAAAGTATAGCCAATTCAGCAGCCCCATTTTCTACCCCATTTAACATTCAGTTTCATATTATTTCCATTAATATACGACCATGTGAGTGAAACAATGATTATCACATGTATATCTCTTCTTTACTTGGCATCAAATATTGACGGTCAATGACATTTAGCTTGCTAATTCCTCGGTACCTCCAATATCAATATTCTCATTACTACCAATAACTAGAGGAGCCTTAGAAGGGTCAAGAAAAACTCTTCAATATGAAAGAATAAGGAACCATATTGACCTAATGGCTTACTCAAACCAGCACTAGCAGAGCCTAGAGTATGGAACTGTCCTCTTTATTTAATATTATTGATTAGCTGTCAGTGAAAAAACATATTTCCTCAAGACACAAGATTTAATGTTACATTATCCCATGATTCTCAAAGGTCTATACAAGATGTGAGTAGCCATTGCTGGTTGGTAGCTCTTTAAGTGCAGAACACTTTGGGCTCAAGAAGAATGATCAGTTAATTTCTGTGCAGCAATAAACCATAATTGTTCCTGGAATTAACTTGTGAATGTACAAAACTACATTGCAGTAAAAGACAAAACATCCTCCAAATGAAAAGAAGAGTTTCAAAATTATATAAAAAATGTTGGATAAGCAATAATGGGTTGAAAAGAAGTAACTGATATAATGTCAATACAGTCAATCACTTGTGAATAAGGAAAAAATCAAGGAAAAATGAAGAGACACTGGTTGAAGACACATGCAACTGCCAGTTAGACAACCAACTCAGTGCCCATGTCAGCTGTTATGATTGGCCATCACAACCCGCTCCATTCTCTAGTTGTTAAACAAATTGGATAGTAAAGTAGTGCCCCAAGCAGTGAACCTCGCATCTAAAACCTATAGACACAACATTAAGGTGCATCTTAACTTGTCCTCACTCCTCATATCTCAACCCTTGTCTAATGCACTAGAACAAAGAATCCTCAACCTTGGCCAAGTATTATCCCAGTGAGAATGAATCTCTGGTCCATTTTAAAACTATTGAGTAATACAAGATCATAAGTCAAGACAACTGGACCTCACCTTCCCTATATGATGATTATTGAGTAAATCAGTAACTATTATACTCAGTTTCTTGCAGAGACATCAAGTCTGACCTAGTCAGATATCATTAACGATGTAACACTTGACTAACTAATTGATACAGAAAAAGAATTTGTAAGCAGTCATAATCAGATATCAAATAAAATGAGAGACACTAGCAAAGTATACATAAAAAACATGACAAAAATCTTCACCAAACCAATTACTCAAAGGTCACTAGAGTTAAACAAACAAACTGGATCACCTTCCTTCAAATTAAGAGATACAGTTCCTCCATTCTACTCATAATACATTCAAGATGACATTTAAGAACAACCAAATCTAGCCCTTTACGAAGCCTTATTTTAAATTTCATCTTTCTGTATAATTAACATCTCATTCAATATGTATAGGATAGCAGCTTGGGTATACTAAAATCAAAATGTAATATAGCACTCACAATCTAGATACCTACTTGATATGCATGCTTAACATTCTAAACTACCTTATTGGGCTTTTTTATCATCACTTGAATGTTGTGCCTATACCAGGAACTATATCAAATGAACTCCTACATTGGCTCTATAAAATTTTTCCCTAGACCAGCTAATGGTGCATAAGCAGTATACCATGTGCAATCAGACATTGTTACCTATTTTTGCAATAATTTAAATCCATATGTGCTGAAAAAAGTGAAAAGATCAAACCACACTCTAATTTAATAAATTAAAAGAACCATCATAACCCTAGCCGACTAAGTGTTCATTAGCTTCAGCTAATTTGAGGGCACACGACAATAGGTTCAATTTTTAATTAATAGGTTTCTCAAGATTCAAAATAATGAATGTGTAAATGGTTTTGTAAACTGAACAAGTTTAATCATACTTCAGAAAACTACAGAAGAGAGCAGATGCCTTAAACCATCAAGATAAACATTATTTTGCAGATGTTTAAATACAAAAATAATCATATGCATCTTAAATTCCAATTTTGAAGCAGAAACTTATATCATTCTCTTGAAAATCTTTCATGTAATCGCTTATCATAAAACATAAACACAATTTTTATCGACAACCTGATGAATAAGGATAAATAACTATATGGTAGATTGACAGCTCCAAAGCCAGAGAGAACAGCCATCACAGTAACACCTATCACACCAACTCTGCTAACTAATTGAGGCATTGTGAAGAAACCTGTAAAAAAGAATCACATTACAAAACTATTTGCCAAAGTTGTAACTACAACTCGAAAATACATGTCAATGTAAGAGCATATTCTAGACAGACCAATCAATACAAAATCCAAAAAATATTTCCAATGAAACAAATGGAGCCTGTTGTTTGGTGGTTTTTGATAGTTTGGCTTGGCTTGAAAATAGGTATTGGACCAAATTATGGCAACCCTTAAAGACAACATACGATTTAATTGCCTTAGGTCATTCTTTACATGGATCAATTATTTGTTGCTGATTTGCAGATGAACCTGTGATGCAGTTACTGCTATAGGGTTCGTGGAACCAGGGAAAACCTTTCCATGCCATTTTTTTCCCCCACAAAGGCCAAAAGAGATGCAACTCCAACAATAGCATAAAAATGACTTATGAGTTCATGGAATTAATTTAAGGACTAGGGTATAAGTAAGCCATATATGAGAGCTTGTAACCTTTCAGCCATAACTCATAAGTTTGATTTGGTTTGTCTCTTTTTCCACCATAAATGAATATATCCTTTCTTCCTCCCTCACTAGCTCATTAACATCCTACCGACTTCACCTTATAAGTGGAATTTTTACAGATGAAGCTAAATTAACAATTAGTTTACAAGTTCCTGACATTATTTGCCATTGGATAATAATGTTATACAAAGCTTTGGTAAGGATTACCTTCATTATAGATTAAGTATATGCCAATGCTTGGATTAAATTGTCAATTACAAGGATATAATTATTAATGTAAGTGTTAGTAACTTAGTATCTTTAGAGCTTGAAAAAAAAAAGTTTTAGCTTTCGACTTTACATATCACATGTGAGGTCAAGATTCCATGAGCAAGGAAAACTAGCCTAGTCCAATAAAATGATGGTCCAAGTTATTGGACCTATCATGAAATAGATAAGTTCTCAAATCAAACCTTTTTCTGGAGAAGGCATGGGAAAGTGGATTCCCAAACGCCAAAAACCATATAGGAATGCAAGTAAGAACAAGATAGCTCCAAATGCTGCTCGTTCTCTTCTAACCGCTGTCATAATAACAGAAGTAATGTTGTCTGATTTGTCAATGTCCTTCAACTAATTAACAGAACTAAAGACCTCCATAAAGAGAGCATGATGTTTTTAAAGATAACAAAACCGTATACACTGTAGACAAAAGAAAATAATACATGTGAAAACATTCTGCCTGATCACAATAAAATATCTAGAAAGCAAAAATGACCATGTTTCATGCAACAGAGGCAACTTATTAGATTTCATAGACAAGATTTATCATATGCTCTCCTCTTAGGTGAAAAAAATAAATAACAGCTCATTTATATCAAATATCTTTTAGCTCATATTTTAGTTGCTGACTCCATTAATGAATAAAATTCACTATAATATGCAACGATCCTAGAACCCATCTGCTGCAAGCAAGAACAAGCGGGCAGCCAATTGGAGTCAAGTGGGTTGTTTGTCAGTCCGCAATGATTCCTGAATTTTGATCATAATCCATACCATCATTAGGTGTAAAGACTTCCAAACTGAACACTAAATATTGACCATAACAATCAAAAGTCAAAACTAGAGGCTCAAATGTTAGATCAGGTCGCAGTATACCTTTGACTTAACCCAAACCACCCCATCCCACTTACCTCAAGGTGCAAAGCATTTGGGCAAGTAGAAAGAGTTGTGTACAAATACAAACACAATGATGACAACCAAGCCTTATTCCACTGGTGGGGTAAACATATTAATTCTTCTTCTTAACGGATCAATTCATTGAACATTTGCCTTAGTTTAACACAACCTAACCCAACTCTTCTCCTTTTTCCGGTCTTGGGACCAACCATGACGGGGAATTCGTCATGGGCGGATTTACGTACAAACACAATGAAATTGGACAAAATCAAATCAGAAAGGGTGAGAAAAATGGGAAATGTTTCTAGGATCTTTTAAACATGTCAAAAACTGCCAATGGCAAATTTAACAATATCAAGTTGTTATCTCATAAAATTGGCTAGTTAGGGTCTAGTTAACAAAAGAGAAATTATAAAAGCAGAGAGTTAATTGCTAGAAGCTAGGAAACAACATGTACAAAAAAACAAAAATTAATGTAGTAAATATGAAAATATTATGTGGAGTTACATAGTAAAGATAGATAAAAATAATAGTAGAATATGGAGAAATTAGCATAGCTCCAACAGGCAATAGAAATAAAGAAAATAGATTGAAATCTATTAATATGCTTTAAGAGGATTATTAGATTCTATAGTTAAATGAGCTAAGTCAATTACAGACTCTAGTTACACTAAAACTTATTACATATCAATTATTACTAGATCTTATTTTGCTAAAATTGAAAAAATAATTGCAACATACATGATCATATATTTCTCTTTTAACCAATCAAAAACATGGTCATTCAGAATGTTCTAATTTTTTTCATTTATGAACTTAATAAACAAATGAAGGGGAGTTTTGGTGCAACTGTAAAATTGTTGTCATGTGACTTTGTGATCAGGGTTCAAGTCGTGGAAACAACCTCCTACAATGCAGGATAAGATTGCGTACAATAAATCCAATGTGGTGCGACCCTTCCCCGGTACTCCACATTGACGGGAGCTTCGTGCAACAGGCTACCCTTTAATCAATGATCTTTAAATTCTTCCAAGTCAAATTGTGGTTCAGAAAGGACCTACACTCTTTCCAATTTCCATTTCATTGAACCTTCTTCGCTCAATCTAAAGTATGTCATCTTATGAACATCATTATCACAAACCACAGGCAATGAACTCTATTTGAAAAGCGCCTTAGTATGTATGAGAAAGAAACTAATAAAACAAAATATTCACCAATATTAGTCAGTACAACTTCATTGGTTTGACCAACATAACTACATAAAACTGTTTTAACTAACCATTTCAACTCCACCGAGAACTTCTTAATCAAGACTATGCTTCTGAAAAGAATTCAGTAGGATTTACTAGATATCAACAAAAAATAGTCATAGCTAATCCAGCAATGAGTTGCAAGGACTGCATCTGAACATCACAGGTAACGAAGAAAAAAAACGAAAAAGGGTTCCGCGAGATGGTATCAATGTCTTGCAATAGAGGACCAAAAGGATTGCAAAGGGACTGCAAAGGATGAGCGTCTATATGACATACCGCTGTTGCGAAGAATCAAATAACAATGGTAATATGGCAATACAAAGACCAGCAACATGATCAAACAAAACAGGTCGATCTTCCAATTGATCCATCTAGCCCTGCAACGATAACCAATGTGACAAGTTTAAACCAAAATGCTAAACTAACATCAACTGAAGTTCACGAAAATCACAAATCCATATGTACGGACTTCCATAGTCAACTGCAACAAACTCAGCATAACTCAATTCAGAGGGAAACCCTTAACGCGGCAGAGTAAAAGGTAGTGAATTACATATCTCAAAAGACTACAGCCAACACAAATTCGAAAGTAAACGGCTTAACTAATACGATCTGAATATCACTGAGAATCCTGCAAAAAAAGAAAAATCGAATCTGAAGACAAAAATCGACAAACTTTTGGATCGAGAGATGAACCGATTCCCGAACCCTAAGCATGAGGCTACGAGTGATTTCGATAATAAAATAAATAGGAGGATATGGAGTGAGAGGGCAAACTTCTTAGAGAGAAAGGGGAGGATCTCGAAAAGCACGAGCTGGAAGAGGTTGCAAGAGAAGGCGAAGACGAGGCTGAAGAGGATCTGGACGAGGGCGCGCTTCTCTTCGTACTCCTTGTACAGCCGCCTGTTCAAGAACCAGAGCCCACCCCACCCTAGCAGCGAGAGCGAGCCCGCCACCACCGCCCCCTCGTACATCATTCTCCACCCCGATTCCATCGGCGTCGCCCGCCCGCCCGCCCTCGCTCTCCGGTGGATCTGCAGAGCTGAGATGTCTTCGCTTTGCTTCGTTTCCCAAAATGCATTTAACCAAACTTGAACCACGTATAAATTTTAGCCCATTATTAAATAAAATTAAGAGTTTATTTGGGAATAATGAAGAACTAAGACGCTCAGACCCTTTCTTTAACCATTCCCAAAGATAAATATGTATCTTCTAAGGGCCTCTTCAATAATTAAATCTCTTCAAAATTTTTTTTTTAATTTTCAATATGCCACATCAAAAAAAGAAAAATTTACTATTCTCTCCACAATCAAAAAAACCTCCATACAATTTTTTTTTGAATCATACATTACAAATCATACATCTTTATTTTTATTTTTTCATTTAATATCTCTATATAATTTTTACTTAATATTTTATTTAATTCTCATCTTTAAATTAATTTATTTTTAATTTTTAATTAATAAATTAATAAACTTATGATTTTTAATTTAATTTAATTTGTAATTTTTATTTAATATTTAATTAACTTATGAATTTTAATTTAATTATAGTCATTTATATTTTTTTTAACTTACCAAATATATTTATTTTCAAAAGAAAAGAATATAATTTAACTATTAAATAAAATATTTAATGGTTTTAAAAAAATCAAACATGCAATATTAATTTTTCAATGATTAATGGCTCCATCTTTAGGAGAAAAAAACAGGTTTGAAATATCAAACCTGTTCTTAAAATAAAAACCTCAAAACTTATGTCTCTACTCATTAGAATTTTTTTTTGAGTTTTTTTAATTTTATAAATCTATTAAAAAAGCTGCATTGAAAATGTTCTAAATGTCAAAAATGAGAATTCAAACACATAATTTATTGACATTAAATTAATTTTAAAATTATTCAGTTTTCAAAAAAAAATTATTTACTTTGTACATAATTTTCTCATTTTTCAGACATGTTATATAGAATATGTTAATTAATCCGATTTTGGGTAATGGTGCAATAGATAATTAGGACGTCTAACGGATAATTAAAACATCTAAGATTTAAATTTCAATTATGTATTATAAAAAAAAATCTAATAAAAAATGAATCTAAAAGTATTGATCGTTTTGATGGATACACTTTCTAATTTATTTTTGATGATAGATAGAAAATTTGTATAGGACAGATCATCATCATCATCTCCAGGATTACGAACGGGATATCTGGAAAAAACAAAAGTTAGTTAATCCGAATACTGGTAAGCAATTCGTATCTGTTGTTGATTTTGCACATAATTTAAAAAAACATGCATCAATTTTTATTTTTATTCATAATTTATAAAAATAAAATAAAACTATCACATTGAAATATGATTTGTTGCAATAATATACAAATTTTATATGAATTTGAAGTATTTTTTAAGTTAACAATTGTTTATTAAGAAAATTTTATTTATTAATTAAAAATTGAGAATGCACTAATAAAATATTAGAATTGGGAATAAATAAAAATAAATTGAAAATGTCAGGCTTGCCACGCAAAAAAAAATAATTCTTTAATAAAAAAATTTAAAAAGACTTAAAGTTAAGGGCAAAAAATTATATAACAAAAATCTTTACTTATAGAATTATAAAAAATATTTTTTAATCATATTTTTATTCCAAAATACTTTTATTCTAATATTACTACAACTTATCAAAATAAATTATTGTTCTTTCATTTCATTTCACCTTAATAAAACTACTATACATAAATCACAATATTTTTATATTTCATCAAAATTATTTAAATTTAATTAAAATAACTGCAACTTCAATATGATCAAAACCATCCAAAATCGTTTGTAGTAACTATCTATCTAATACAATAATTTAACAATCATTTATTGATTACAACTATTAAATGGCCTAGCTTAATAATTGCTACAATGATTTTGACCATATTAAATTAATTTTAATTAAGTTAATGATGAATCTATTTTATATATAATATTTTTAACTAATTTATTTTAACAAGTTATAACTGTTGGTGCTTTTGAAGATCGACAAAAAAAGGAGAGATGAATTGTCCTGAAAAATTAATTCGATCTTTCTCGGATTTTCAACTAAATACAGAACACTTGTAATTAAAAAGACAGAGACTAATAAAGAAAATAGATGCATAGAAGTTAGTTGGTTTGCAATCAGAAATTGCTAATCCAAGGAGAATAAGACTCACTATCTGAAAATCTCTTTCGGACGAAGTAGTCTCTTACAACGTTAACAACACAGAAAAAAAGAAAAACACAGAGAAATGGATTACAAGTAAGTTGTTCTAACTGTGAAAATCAGTGCTATATTTATAACACTGTTTGGGACGCCCCGAAGGGTTCCGGGCGCCTTGGGAGGATAAAACTTTATCCCCAACGCGTAGGTCAGCGTCCACCTCATCATGGATAAAATATTAGTTCCGAGCACCCAAAAGGGTTCCGGGCGCCCGGACCACAATAAAGGCTCTGGGCGCTCAGACCACAAAAGTCAACCCAGTTGACTTTTACAATTCAGTTCTTCTGCTCCAGTGCAGCTCGTCTTGGTCCGGGTCTTCCACTCCAGCTTCGCTAGCTTGGGTGATCTCGACCATCTGGAATAGGGCTCACCCGAACCCAAGTTCCGACCTTCTCCTCGAGCAGCCTTCCTTCCTGATTTCTCGTCCCTTGAACGTCGCGTACGTTCTTCTTGTCCACCGGTGTACTCTTCCGCGGCCACCTCGTCCCTCAGACGCACCGAGCCCGTCGACTCTCTCCTCGTGTCGTCCTTCTCGCTAGCCACGTCTTCCACTCGACTTCCTGTGTTCCTAAGCTCCTGCACACTTAGACACAAGGGTTAAACCAAACATGACCTAACTTAACTTGTTTGATCACATCAAAACACCTTGGGGTTCCAACAATCTCCCCCTTTTTTATGTGAGCAACATAGGCTAAGATAGGGTAAAACAGACATAATATAAAAACAAATAATGTTACAAATATGGTTCAATGAAAAAAATTTTAAATACACCTCCCCCTAGACTTAACATTCTTAATATTTTTCTTCCCCTTTGATCACAGAAAAAATGAGGTTCTCTTAACAAGTCTAAGGTAATTTTTAAAAAATATTAAAAAAAATAAAAAATTTTGTGCAACGGAATAAGTAACATAAAAATATTTTTTTGAAGTTAAGGTAAAATAATTTCCTAACTTTCCTAACCAAAAAAAATATAAGGTAAAAATTTCTAAGACAAAAATATACAAGGCAAAATATATAGAATTTTTTTTTAAGTTAGGAAAGATTTCCTAACTTAAAAAAAAAAATTCTAACTTTTCGTAAATATGAATATTTTTGAAAATCTTTGCTAAAATAGATTGAGTAACCTTTTAAAGCATTAAGTAATTTTAATTTTAATGTTTTTTCAGTTAGCCAATTAAACTGTTTATTTCAATACTTGGCTTATGCCTTCTTGGTTATTGGAGCAACAACCACTTTCTTAGACAAGGTATTATAAAGAAATTCACTGTTTAATTTTCTTGCTGAAAGTACTAAATTTAATTAACAGTTCAAGTTAAACACGACTTTGGAACCCAATATAGATTTCATCCTACATGGTTAATCAGGTATTTTCTAGGTACATTAGCTTTTGATATTTTTCTAATCTGACTTTTATGAAATCTATAATACCAGTTTAATCCTTTATAATTTCTAAAAGTAGAAATATTTGAACAATCAAAATTTTTCAAGTTTTCTATTTCTTTTTTTAATTTAACATTTTCAAGTTTAATTTTATCAAAATCCTCTATCAGACAAGATTTTACTAAAATTCTTTTTATTTCCAAATTTTCATTTTTTTTAATTTAGTATTTTCACTTTTTAATTTATACATAGACATTGTCATAGCTTTAATACCGAAATACAGCCGATCAGGAGGTAAGAGATATACTTCACTTACCATATCAGACTTGAGTCTGACTCTCCCCCTCCTTCACTGCATTCATCTGAGGTCGCTCCCCCTTCATCGATATTGGGTTCTGATGTACTTTGCCCTTCATAATTTGCCATCAGTGCTAACCCGACATATTCTTGTATCTCGGACTCAGATGATGAACTATCGTCCCAAGTAGCTTTTAGATTTTTGTGCTTCTTGGGTATCTTCACTTTGTCCTTCTTGGGTTCTGGCAATCCTCTTTTAAGTGTCCTTCTTTTTTATACTAGTAGCAACGAACCCTTCTTCTATTTCTTGGATTCTTCTTATTCTGCATTTCTTTAAATTTCTTAGATCGAAAGAATTTTTTAAAATTCCTTACCATATACGCTTCTTGATCTTCTTCTGAATCTGACTCGAGTTCATCCTTCTTGGTTGCATTTAGCGTCATTATCTGACTTGATTCCTTTGTTGTCCCTGCACATCTGGTTTCATGTAATTCAAGAGTAGAAAATAACTCCTCTAGGGTACTTACCTCCAGGTCCTTTGAAATGTAGTAGGCGTCGATGATTGACGTCCATTCTGGAGTTCTGGGAAAAGCCTTGAGTGTGTAGCCTATGGTGTCCCGGTTGGTTACCGTTTCACCAAGATTCTCGAGTCCGGTAATTAACTCTTTTACCTTTGTATGTAGATCGACTACTTTCTCACCTCTTTCCAGACGGATGCTCGTCAGTTTGTTCCGAAGTATATCTCTCCTTGCGAGTTTGGCTTCGGATGTCCCTTCGTGGAGTTCCAAGAATTTTTCCCAAAGTTCTTTAGTCGACGAATAGTTTTCGATGCGGTTCACTTCTTGAGGCGGCGACACACTCAGCAAGTGATATTCCGTCCGGTTGTTTGCAACAGAATCATTTTGTTCCTTCTTTGTCCAAAGACTCTCTTCTTTTTCTTCTCCATTCTGATTCGTAAGAACTACAAAACCATATTTTATAATTAAACGAATTTCGAAATCGATTTTCAGAAATACATCCATACGATGCTTCCAGTGTGTGAAGTCCCGCTCGAATTTTGGTGGAACGATGCTTGGTCCGGCCATTGGATGCTTACTTCGATCGACGGTTAGTCCTTCTGAAGCGTCCTCGCTCTAATACTACTTGTTGGTCCCTTTGGAGGCCGACAAGAGAGAAGGGATGAATTACCCTGAAAAATTAATTCAACCTTTCTCGGATTTTCAACTAAATACAGAACACTTGTAATTAAAAAGACAGAGACTAATAAAGAAAATAGACGCAGAGAAGTTACTTGATTTGCAATCAGAAGATTGCTAATCCAAGGAGAATAAGACACACTATATGAAGATCTCCTTCGGACAGAGTAACCTCTTACAACGTTAACAACACAGAAGAAAAGTAAAGCACTGATAAATGGATTATAAGTAAGTTGTTCTAACTGTGAAAATCAGTGTTATATTTATAACACTGTTCGGGGCGTCTCGAAGGGTTCCGGACGCCCGAGGAATAAAACTTTATCCCTAACGCATCGATCAGCATCCACCTCGTCGTGGATAAAATATTGGTTCCGAGCGCTCGGACCACAATAAAAGCTCCAGGTGCTCGAACCACATAAGTCAACCCAGTTGACTTTTTACGGTTCGGTTCTTTTGCTTTGGTTCAACTCATCTTGATTCGGGTCTTTTGCTCCGGCTCCGCTAGCTTGGGTGATCTCGACCATCCGGAATAGGGCTCACCTGACCTTCTCCTTGAACAACCTTCCTTCCCGATTTCTCATCCCTCGAACGTCGTGTATGTTCTTCTCGTCCACCGGTGTACTCTTCCGCGATCACCTCGTCTCTCGAACGCACCGAGCTCATAGACTCTCTTCCCGTGTCATCTTTCTCGCTAGCCGCGTCTTCTGCTCGACTTCCTGTGTTCTTAAGCTCCTGCACACTTAGACACAAGAGTTAAATCAAACAAAACCTAACTTAATATGTTTAATCACATCAAAATACCTTGGGATTCCAAAAATAACAACTAAAACATCCTTGTGACTACTTAATTGACCTTAAATAAAATGGAACAACCTATTTCAATTTTTTTTATTACTGCTGACCTCCAATTTTTTTAGCACCAATTCTTAGTAGAATAAAAACATAGAAAAAAAAAATCATCTACTTGGCAACAAAGTAGAGAATATGTCCCCTTTGCTATCATTTATTCAATTTCCTTTTTCCCTGGAAACTTTTTTCTTCTTTACCTTCTCCAGGAATTGTAAGGCAGAGCTGAAATTTTGCATGGTAGTAACCCAACTGCGACCTGGTTTATCCATGCTTGAAATCAACCATTCAAAATCTTCTCTTGCCTTCTCAGATAATGGTTCTAAAAACTCGCATTTGGCTAGTATTTCAGGTGTTGGTGCTCCATCGACAAGATTTGTGTCAAGTTTAGGCCTCCCTTTTATGGATTCTCGAGGTCCTGGAAAATGTTCAATGGCGAAGGGAGAAGCTCCTGGGATGACTTCCTGATGGAATGGCAGTGCTCTAGCAATCTGCAAGCAGAACTCTATCCACTGATGGATGAGTGGGGATGGGCCTCTGACTCTTCCGCCAATTTGGTCGGTTTTGAATCTTGTAGCCGAAGGTATAACCTGAAAGGCAAGCAACAAGGTATTATCGACATGTGTGAATGGAATGGAAATGGAGCTATGCAGAATGACAAGTTTGACTATTGTAAGATTGCATATGATCATACCCACAGATCTGCCCAGATACTACTACCCGACTTTGGAACAATCACCGCGACGTTGGACATTCGCTTCGCAACAGGAATAACATCACTGCTCCATCCAACGGCAACCCAGACATCTCCAACACTAAAGGCCTTCAGGTAGTGAACACTGTCAAACACCCGAACCTACAAGAAGCAAAATACAAACCATTGTGCCTCAAGCAAAGGAAGGAGAAGCAGTAATAGGGAAGTAAAGAATTACACAATTTATAGTCAAATAAGACTTGCTATCGACGATTCAGTGCGATAACAATATAACATGCCACCGCTAACAAAAAAATGCATCTCATTGATTTCTGTTGATCATAATTGCAGCAAATGTATAACTGTATCACATTTGCAATTTACCCAGTTTTAACCAGCTAAGTATTCCAAATGATGGTACATGTCCTCAAGGTCAAGGGTGCAGGAGAGGAATACAATGTGTTAAGGGATCAATCTTTGAATGTAATTCTAAATCTAAAGCATTCGATTTTGATTTCAACATGCTCTTATAATATAGCCTACCTCTTTTATATCACATGGTTAAGCTTTCAGACATATCACGTGCCCCAATATAGCGGTGGAAAGCTGCTTGGAAGGTGTAAAATCTCTTCTACTAGAATGAGATGAGAAAGAGTAAAGGATCACAAAGTTTACAAAACAGCATCCGATTTGAGGAGTGAGGACATTATTTCTCTAATTCCAAAAATATGGATTTTTTCTGTCTATTTGAACTACATTTGCACTACATAGATCTTCCATTGAGTTCTACAGATATATGCCTAAATCACTAGTATTCAAGTCACAGCTGCAATAGATCACACTTGGTCCATCCCTTAAGAATTAGATTTATCTATTCGACAAAAGGGAAAAGGCAGTCGGTGTGTTGTCTAAGGAGGCAATCTTTCGGTTCACACTGAACCGTGAGGCATTCTCGGAAGATGTGTTTGATGAATTCCTCTCTTGGCAATATAATAGAAAGAGAGGATACATTATACCACACCCAAAACTAACTTGACAAACTGTTGATTGCATAAGCAGTATTCTTAATGATAAGTACTTGCATGTAAAGATGTGTGTAAACCCCAGTTTCTGTATACACTTAGTGTTTTCCCCTAATTACTTTTGCAAGTAATAACAACCTCCTTTATAGAACCTATATTGCCATTATAACAGAAGACTTTAACTTAGTGGGAGATGGTCCATGGAAGATGGGAGCAAATATTTGGAGGGAAAACATGTTACACACGACCTACAGAAATCCAGTTGTGCAAAAATTATACAATTTCTTAAGTCAATTTTTTTTTTAAATGAACATCAAATATCTCAAATTCACAACCTTTACAGCATACCTGCCTCTGAAGCACTCTTAAGCAACGTAGCACTTCTTTCCTCCCTCCAGAAGCTTGTTTTTCAATGTCTTTGGTGTTGTATGAAGCCCCCATATATTTCAATACTGCACCAATGACCTCCCTAGAAGAATCTACCATTGAAATCTTCCCAGCAAGCTCATCTCTCCATAAATCACTCCAATCCTGTGATAATTCAAGTATCCTAGATCATCATATGAGAGTGAAATTGGAATCATGCAAATTTAATTTCCTTCAAAGAGAAAACATTCATATTCCTAATCTAGATGCAAATAACCAAATGAAGCAGAACAAAAACAGAAATGTATAGCCCATAATAGTACAAAGAATTTCACTTCTCATTATGAAAAATGAATGGAAATAGTGGTGCTCGTGTACTTAAAACACGAATTACCTCAATTGGCTTTAAATTGTGCTTTCTAAATTTGTTTTTCTTGTATGCTATAACCATAGTTCCCCAACGATATGGTGCTCCCCATATACAACCATTAGGATCCAACTCCCCTTTATCATTCCTGCATAAATGAACCTGAGAAACTTTATAAAAATTAAAATACCAATTATGTCAGAAAATACACAGGACAGCTACAAAGCATTTGAAAATTTGACAAATTTTCAAAGACATAGGTCGCCTTTTAGATACTTACAATCGAGAAAAAGGGAAGTAACAAAACTATGAAGGTTCAAAAAATGAACAGACAAAATCAATAGAATTCAAAGAGCAGTGTCTCACCTTCCACTTGTCACTTAAAGTTTTAAACCAATCTTGCTCTTCTATGTGTTTAATGGGCACAATTAAATCCTTGGCGATGGCAAAATTCAGCCAAGAGTCACCAATGGCAATGATGTCAGCTGCCATAGCCGACTTTGGCTGTAAATGACCTTTATCTGAAACTGCTGCCAAATCAGAAAAGATTGATTCAAAACCTCCACGGTACTCAATACTCAGTTTCAATCTCCTTCCTTGGGCTTGAATGAAATCCTGTTTGTAAGAAGAAAACATAAGAGATGATTCCAGGAGTGATTACAAATACTTATATATTTTCTCCAACCAGCTAACAAATACTATATGATTGGTTAAACAAGCTTGTATAAAAGAGTCACCCCATTTGAAGTTGGGCCTCTTCATTTTAATGCAGGACGCTGAACATATAGCATCAATGGTCATTATTGATTTGTAGATATTAAATGCTTAAAGGGAAGAACAGGAGCAACAACCAAAAAAATATTGCACTACCACTCCCGCTCTTTATGCAAGCAAACATTATCAAGCACTAACCTTAATCCATGAAGGCGGTAGGGATCCTCGGAGAGACACGATTTTTAAGGGTACAGTCAAAGCATATGTCTTCGATTTCCAAGCCTCCAATGCTGCCAACAACTCCTCATCCTCAGTTGTATTTTCTACGACCGTGTCAGGGTTCCCCATTTCATGCACTTAAACAATGAAAATTTTGAGACCGTTTGGTCAGGTTCAATGATCAGTTAGCATTTCTAAAACTATATAATTAGATCGAGAATTCTACACCTGAAGAATGGTTCTTTACAGAGAAATCAAACTCAAAATAAAGACGGAAGCAGCAACAAGACGAGATTTTTGAGCAAGCTAACAAATAATTGATGTAAGACAATAAACCCTGCGTACCAGGCACGGCGAGGGCAGTAGGAGGAGCCAATATGACCGAAGCAAGTGCACACGGGCGAGCACAGAAGCCGATGAGGCAGGCAGCGGAAGCGGCAAGGTGGACGACCAGCACCGAGTGCCTCCTAAGGGTTTCGGAGAGAGGAAGTGGCAGAAGAATACGTCGGCACGGAGTGGTCTCAGATTCACCCGACGCGCCTGCGGCAGCGGCAGCGGCGGCTCGCGGAAAGCAGCCATTCCTTGCCTTCCCCGGAGCACTGAACCAGAGGGGGAGAGATGAAGGTGCGAGATGTGGAACGCCGGGGTGGAGAGTGGAAGGGAGCTGCTGGAAGAGAGCCATGGACGGAACGAATTCGTCGGAAGAGAAACCACGAGGTCGATGGGGGAAATGGATTACGAGAGAGATATAGGTTTACCATGGAGCATTTTGTGGCCCATTCCTTATGACAAACATGCAAGTCGGCCTGGCACACCCATTTGACCCTTAGTTACTAGTTAGGCGCACTATGGTTGTGGCCCCGCAGGCTGGGGTCAGCCTAGGCCTAACCAAGTCGTGCTTGATCAGGCGTGAGATTAGTCCAGCATGGTGGGTCGGTCGGTAAAATGCTGCTCATGTTTTAGTCACTCATTGATTCTTTGAATCTAAGTAGGATATACAATTTAAAATCTTAAATCTTAAATTCTAAATTTTAAATCTTAAATCTTAATTCAACTGAACTAATTAAATTAATTAATTTTTTTTTATAATCCATTTACTAAAATTGAACAAATTAAATTGATATGTGAAAGAGAGCCATGGAACGAATTCGTCGCGAGAGAAGCCACGTGGCAGAGAGAGAGAGAGAGCCGAAGGGTTAGTCATCGGTTTCTTTTGAGCCATAGATGGATCTGTGCTAAACCTAATTTGCAATGGAGCATTTCGTGACCCATTCCTTATGCTAAACATTTAAGGTGGTCTGGCACACCCAATTGACCCGAGTTAGGTGCACTATGGCTGTGTCCCCATAAGTTAGGGTCAACCTGGGCCTAATCAAGTCATGCTTGATCCGACGTAAAATTAGTCCCAGCATGGTGGGTCGGATAGTAAAATGTGGCTCAAGTTTTAGTCACTAGATTGTTTGAATATAAGTAGGGTTTAAATTTTAAAATTTTAAATATTAAATTCTAAATCTTAAATCATAACTAAATTAATCAAAATTTTTTATATCTGATTTACTAAAATTAAACAAATATATAAAATTTATTAATCCGATAATCAACTAGAGTAATTAAATTATGTGCACTGCTCCTCTATTATCGGTCATCAATTGAGAGCTCAATTCAATTGTTGTGGAATTCAGATTAATATAGTTAACGTAATAGTCAGAGCTCAATTCAATTGTTATGGAATTCAGATTAATATAGTTAACGTAATAGTCAGAGGTCAATTCTCAGGAATTGACGACTTGGGGTTTATCCCACCATGCGCCTGATACCTGTGTATTTACATATACATCCCTTCATTCCGTGGGACTGACATTAGGGGATCATTAATGTAGCAAATCTACATTTTCTTTTATAGCCTTAAGATTTATATTTATTTTCTCAATTCCCAACATGGGATTATTTAATTTTACCAAACAAACAAAAAAAACAACAAATCTCCAACTTGATAAAAAAAAAAGATTCTCTCACAAAACCAATATTCGATAGTGTCCCAAATTTCAGTTATCAATTCTGAACAATATTGATAAGTCTAAAAATGTTTAAACTTGATTGTAGTTACCATTTTTGTCATCATGTCAGTGGGATTTTAAGTGGTTCAAATATTTTGAATTATAACTCCACCTTCTTTTAGAATCTCATGTATAAAATGATATCGAACATCAATGTGCTTCATCTTGCATGATAAATCTGGTTCTTTGCTAAATGAATAGAACTTTGACTATCACAATGCGCTTTCATGTGCTTATGCTCCATTCCCAATTCATCAAGCAACCCTTGATGCCAAATTGCCTCCTTCACATCCTTTGTAAGCGTCATATACTCTGCCTTTATCATAGACAAAGCAACTATTGACTGTAAGGTGAACTTCCAACTAACTGGTGCCTTTGCAAAAGAAAACACATAATCAGTAGTTGATCGACACTTGTCCAAATCACTTGTATAATTAGAATCACAATACCCAAACTACATACTGACCATCTTACTTGTCCTACTGAAACACCAAACCAACATCTACGGTGTTCAAAATATATCTTAGAATCCATTTCACAGTTTGCCAATGCTCCTTTCCAAGATCATGCATATACCTACTTACAATCCCAACTGCATGTGACATATCGGGCCTCATACACACCATTACATACATCAAACTACCAACAATATTTGCATACAGTACTTTTGGCATGTATTCACATTCTGCATTATTCTTTGGTGACATGGATGCTGTAAACTTGAAATGAGAAGCAAGTGTTAGAACCAGTGCGACCGACAAGAGAGAGGTGAATTGCCTACACAATAAAATTCAACCTTTTCTCGATCGTTGACTTGATTAGATTAGCACAATTAAATTAAGAAAAAATAATTAACATAAAAGAAATAACAACTTAAAAGAGTAGGTAAAATACCAGAGTTTTACTTGATTACAACCTATGTAGTTGTTAATCTAAGATATTGAAAAGCTCACTAAAGAACTCCTTCATTGAAGGCGGAGAAACATTTTACACACGTTAACAGCTTAGAAATGACTAGGAAAGTTAATACTCA
Organism: Zingiber officinale; assembly: GCF_018446385.1. Classification (NCBI taxonomy): domain Eukaryota; kingdom Viridiplantae; phylum Streptophyta; class Magnoliopsida; order Zingiberales; family Zingiberaceae; genus Zingiber; species Zingiber officinale. The sequence goes on along the minus strand of NC_055998.1, from coordinate 91,260,842 downwards.
AGTCGTTGTATATTTCTTACCTCTAAAGGTCTTTTTATAGGCCTTGAAAAATTTTATCTAAAATTTGAAGGTGCCTTCAGTCAGGCAAGTTTAATCGCTGAAGATAAAATCTTATCTTCGGCCAACAGTCATCCGAAGGCACCTTCAACAGGCTGGAAAGTGTCTTCCCTGAGGCAGATCAGCTCCTTAGCTGATCTTCCTTCTCTTCGAGCAGGTTTCCACTCCGGCTTCTTATCCCTCGTAAACGTCACGCGCGTTCTTCTCGCTCCACCGACATACTCTTCTACAGCTTCTCATCCCTCGGATGCAGCAAGCCCATCAACTCATTTCTTGTGTCATTTTTCTCATCCGCCATGTCTTCTGCTTGACTTTTTACGTTCCTAAGTCCCTGTACACTCAGACGCAATACATCAAATACTGCAGAGCCTAACTTGACTTGTTTGATCATATCAAAATCATCTTGGGGTACCAACAATCTTTCCCGTTTTGATGTGGTCAACCCAAGTTAAGTTAGGGTTAAAAAAAAATTTAAAATAATTGTAATTTATAAACATGAAATAAATAAGCAATATTAAAACAACTAATATGCAAAAAATATACCACCCTAGACTTAATCTAATATTCTCCCCTTTTGATCACATTAAAAATAGGGGTAAAAATTCTAAGGGTTACACAAATGGTGAGTAGCACTTAGAAAAATTCTGGGAATTATTTTTCAAAAAACTAAATTTTTGTAATTTAAAAACTAATTTTAGAAGAAATAATTTTAAAATTATTTTTAATCGTTGACAAATTCTAAATTTTTTTTATAATAATTAAATATGCTTATCCAAAAGAGTGATAAATTTTTTATGAATAAAAGAAATAATATCAACAGTAACAAATTACTTTTAATGGAAGATGAATTTTAAAAAAATGCTTAACAAATAAATTTTGAGCTAAAAAATTCTTACAACTTTTTTCTCAGTATGTAAAATAAAAAATATATCTTTAGAAAAATTAAATTTTTAAAAATTGATTTTTAAAGATTTTTTAATATTAAAAATTAATATTTGGTAAAAAAATTTATAGAAAATTAAATAGTAGTTGAAAATTTTTTACAAAATTTTCTTTGACAGAGAACATAATGTTTTATCACAAAAAATATTTTTTTAAAAAAATAACTCTATAAATTAATTTCATAAATATGATTTTTTGTTAAAAAATTCATAAAAAATAATTTAGAGGACAATTTTTTTTGAAAATTTTCCTACCGATAAGTAATAAAATCTGTTTTCTCTAAAAAATCACAATCTAATTAAGTTCAAATAGAAAGGTTATGAAATAATTTATTTAAAAATAATTTTAAGCATACAATGAAAATATTAACACAAAAAAAATTAAAACATGCATGAAAATTTAACCTAAGCATGATTTGAAATCCAATATAGGTCTCTACCTACTAGATTAATCAGAAATTTTTTAGGAACATTTTTTCATGATAATTTTCTAATTTAACCCTTTTGATATCTAAAATACTAATTTAGTCTTTGATAATTTCTAACCTATTGAACATGTGAGCATGTTGTTGGAATGTATACTAAAAGTCTAGCTTTTTATATAAATATTTACTTAGAAATAAGAATCATATTGGTCAAATATCTACATTTATAAGTTAAGTGTAGTTGTTCGATTAATTTATATTGTAGATAATATGGTGTGTGGTGTCACACACAGAAGATCATGTTATCAATTCCTTATAAATTATAAACAGTAGCTCACGACTTAGATGAAAAGGAACAAACCATTGGAATAGTCGTAGTGTAATTAGGTATTAGTTTATCTTGACTGATAAATTACACTAGTACACTCTGAGTGTATTGAGCAGGACCATTTAAAGTAATTTTTTTTTTATACTGACTTAATAAAAGAACAAGACCTTAATTATTATGGAAGTGTATGCTCTTAATCCTAATATAATAACAAGTACATATATTTAGTATTTATTTCTTTGACTTATCAAAGGGTGAGATTTAGCTCGATAAATCAATAGGCCTGATAAGTTAGGAAATGATATTACTTATAGTGTGTGTTGTTGATTATAGAAGGAAACTGTGTTCTAGTAATTTATGTTGATAATGTCCCCAAGAGGAGCTCATAAGGATTGTCATGTTAAACCCTGCAGGTGGACTTAGTCCAACACGACAATAAGGTTGAGTGGTACTACTCTTAGACTAAGATATTAATTAAAGTGAGTTGTCAGTAACTCAATTAATTAGTGGACATCCGACATCTTAAACACATGGAGATTAACACACTCATGATAAGAAGGAGCCCAAAATGTAATTTGGGATTGGTGCGGTAGTTCAATAATAATTCTTTAATGGAATGAATTATTATTGATGAAATTAAGTTAGGTGTTCAGGGCGAACACGTGAAGCTTAATTTCATCGGGAGACCAAAACCAATTCCTCCTCTTGGTCCCTATTGTACCCTCTTATTAATAGAGTATTATACCCACCTATACCCATCTTTATACCCATCCTAAGGTGGTCGGCCAAGCAAGCTTGGAACCCAAGCTTGGGTCGACCAAGCAAATAAGATGAGTCAAGTTGTGTGGCTGGCCCTAGCTTTAATCCAAGTTTGGTGTGGCCGACCACATTAAATTAAAAAGGATTTTATTTTTAAAATCTTTCTTATGTGGATACCATGATTTTAAAAGAGAGTTTAAAATTTAAATATTTCCTTTTATAGTTTTCTACAAAAGATTAAGTGAAAGGTTTGATATCTTTCCTTATTTGTAGTTAAAAAGGAAGATTTTAATTTTTGATAAAACTTTTCTTTTATGAAACCATCCTCATAATTTTAAAAGAGAGTTTTAAGATTAAATCTTTCCTTTTATAGTTTCTACAAAAGATTAAGAAAAGATTTGATATCTTTCCTTATTTGTAGATTGAAAGGAAGATTTTAATTTTTTGATAAAACTTTCCTTTTATGAAACATGTTCATGATTTTAAAAGAGAGTTTTAAAATTAAAATTTCCTTATTATAGTTTCTACAAAAGATTAAGAAAATATTTGATATTTTTCCTTATTTGTAGATTGAGAGGAAGATTTTAATTTTAAATATAACTTTCCTTTTTGGAAATCATCCACATGTTTTAATAGAGAGATTTTAATTTATAAAATTTCCTTTTATAACCAACCATGAAGGGAAAAATTAATAGAGAACTTTTTATTTTAAAAATTTTCAGAAATAAATTAGGAAGTTTTAATTCTTGTGATTAAAACTTTCCTTGCTTGGAGAATTAGAGGTGGCCGACCACTTTAATAAAAGAAAAGGAAATTATTTTTTATCAATTTAATTTTCCTTTTCATGGCAAAGAAAATAAGGAAGTTTTTATTAAAACTTTTCTTATTTGCCAAGACCAAGGATTATAAAAGAGAGGGAGGGGGTGCCTTCACAATAACAACTCTCTTCTATTTTTCCTCTCTCTTTTCCTCCTTGGTGGTGGCCGGCCCTAGCATCTTCTCCTCCTTTTCTTCCTCCTTTGTGGCCGAACCTCATCAATCTCTAAGAGCTTGTTTTGGTGGCTGGATCTAGCTTGGAGAAGAAGAAGAGAAAGGAGGATTTTGTTTCCTAGTTTTCCTTGGAGCTTGGTTGGTGGTCGAGACTTGTTTTTCTTGGAGAAAGTTGCTTGGCCAAAACTTGGAAGAAGGGCTTGGGTGGTTCTCGTCTCGGTAGATCGTTGCCCACACAACGTCCGAGATAAGAAGAGGAATACGATAGAAGATCAAGAGGTTGTTTCTTACAAAGTAAGGTATAACTAGTAATTCTTTTCCGCATTATACTAGTTTTTCTTTGTATGGATTTTGAAATACCAAACACAAGAGGCTAGAGATTTTAGATTTTCGGATTTGTAATTTGAAGTGGTGTTTTTTTTTGTTTTATTTGTCAATCTTGTGATTCGATTATTCTTTTTGGTTAAACCTAAAGTTATATAAGGAAATTAAATATTGAATTTCGTTAAGAGGCTTTGTCGAGGCAATGGTGGATGTTCCCATACCCAAGAAGGCCAAGTGCCTCGCCATGTTTGACCTGGGAGTCGATTTTCGAAATAAATATTTAATTAAATTTGTAACCTAGGTGGATTTAGATCTATAATGTTAAGTATCATTTGCGATCCAAGTCTAAACCACTAAGAACAGATAAGTTAAATTTGGAATCAATAATGTTAAGTTTCGTTTGTGATTCCGAATCTAATTTCTAAAGAACACAATAGGTTGTTAGGAAAGATTCGACACTTATACAAAAAATTTTGTACAGTGGAACCGGTACGATCTTCCTAGGACCAACCAACACATGTTGCCTTGTTTAATTTTTCTAATTGTTCTTTTAATATTTTATTTTTTAATTTTCAAATTATCAAAATCTTCTAGTCTACATGCATTTGCTAATGTTAACTTTAACTTTATATTTTCTTTTTCTAATTTAACCATATTTCTAATAAGCATTTTAATAAATTAGTATGATTATTCAGAAGATAAAGCACATACCTCACTTACCTCGTGCTTTGATACTCCTTCATCGATGCTTTCTTCTGATGGCACTCCCCTTTCGTCAATGCACATCTTTGATGTACTTTCTATTGGTCCGGTTATCACTAATGGTCTAACTCAGATTTTGATGAATGACAAAGTATGTTAAGTTAGTTTTGTTGTGATCTAACACTTTAACTGAGTGTGCAGGAGAAATCCAGCTAGATCAACGGGTCGACCAGATAGTTGGTGCGAAGTCCAGATAGGTCGACGGGCTAACTGGATATCTAGCACGAAGCCCAGCTAGGTCGACGGGCCGACCAGATTGTTGGCACAAAGCCCAGCTAGCTCAAAAGGCTGACTGGATAGCTAGTACGAAGTCCAGATAGGTCGACGGGCTGACCGGATGTCTGACAGGTAAGTTAAGATAAGTCACTAGAGGGGAGTGACTTGGTGAGGACGCGTTCCCAATTAGGGAACTTAGGCGTCGATCCAACTTAGAACCATTTCAGGAATCTAAGTAGAGATTGTGACTAGATTCTGGTCTCGTTGAGATGAAATCTAATTACTACTCTGTTTGAATATAATTGTGCTAATACTTTATTTTGCAAGGTAGTATAAATTGTATTTTGTCTCGGACTAACATTTTCTTGCAGGAAAAAGGTGTGCTGGAAAATGATGGTCCAGGTGCTCGGATGGTCCAGGCGCCCGAAACTGGTCCAGGTGCCCAGAAGGCAATTTCTATCCTGACAGCTAGGAGCGCGCCGATTGGTCTGACGATGTCACGGTCCAGGCACTCGGAGCACTCCTATAAAAGAAGGCCTCCACCAGAACTTTGGAATAACAACTTCTGCTACGACTACTCTATTGCTCACTACTCCTGCGACACTGTGAGACTTATAAAATACGACACCCAAATAATAATAAAATAATAAGGTTATTTGAGGAATAATTTTAAGGGATTTTTTAGGATTTTTTAGAAATTTTTATGGAATTAATCGGAGCTCGTACGACGTATTTAGAGGGGATGCACTTATAGGCTCGAGAAAAGCCTGTTTAGAATACCCAGAGGTGGGAGCTGATTAAGGAATCAACTTAGGGTTTAATTGTACTAAATATAAGTATTTCTATAAAAGCTCCTCCAACCCTAATTTGCTTACCCGACACCACCTCCCCCTCTTCATCGCCAATCTTTACTAAGCCCTCATCCCGCGACACCGCCGAACTCCTTTCTTCCCCGAGCCCTCACCTCGCACCTCCAGCCTCTCCTCCTTCGCTGAACTCCTTCCTTCCCTCTCCCTCTCGCGAGTTCCCGTTCCCTAGCCTCTGTTGACTCCGCCCTTCTCTCCCGATTCTCCCTCTCGCGTATTTCTTTGTGATTTCTGCTGTGTTTATTTCCAGCCGTGTGGGCTATTATTAATTGCGTGGTTGTTTTCATTTTGTCCATCCGGGTAAACTGAGTATATTATCTGCGTGGTTGTTTCTATTTTTTGTTCCAGCCGAGTGGGCTGAATATATATAACTGCATGGTTGTGAATATATATTCTAACCGTATGTGGCTGATGCATTTTGTATATATGTATGCTTGAGATTGTCACCAGTACAGAGGAAATACTGTCAGATTTTTGTCTGGCAGGGACTCCTCTGGAGGCGTGATAATTTAGTGGTATCAGAGCATAGTTCGAATCAATTGTTGGGTTTTGGTGTTTTTAAGATTTCGATCTTGTTTCGAGTTATTACTTTTCGAGTTAATCTGATACCAATTCAATGGTATCAGAGCTAGGTTTATGATATATGTTTTTTTTGTGTTCTGAATTTTCGAGTTAATCTGATACCAATTTATTTGGTATCAGAGCAGGTATTCGATGGCTAGTTTTTTACGATCTGGATTTTTGAGTTAATTTGATACCAATTTATTTGGTATCAGAGCATGGTTCGAGTCAAATGTTGGGTTTTATGTTTTTGAGATTTCGATCTTATTTTGATTTATGATTTTTCGAGTTAATCTAATACCAATTTATTTGGCATCAAAGCATAGTTTTACGATACCTATTTCGGTGCTTCGGTTTTCTTTTCGTGATTTGGTTTCTCGATGTGACTTTTTTAGTTTTGGGACCAGGCAGCGACAGGAATCTCCAAGCCATAGGAGGTATGTTGTATACTGTTATCATACAATTCCGTTGTTACTTGACTAGTTGTTTATACCATGTATGACTTGTGTTGTGTCAGTCATTAGTTAGATTCATCAAACACTACTAGAGAATGGGGATTACAGTCTCATGGGATTTCTTTTTCCATACCACCAGTATTATTAGTTTATATTATCACTAATTGGGTAGTGGATGATATCTGCTAAATGTCATGTTGCTTCGGTTACTAGAGGTCCACTTTACCTTTGTTGACTTGGTCAGTGGAAGACTGATCCATTCTTGTTAGTGTAGTTAGTAGAGTACTGAGTTACTTTTATTAGTTCTGTTTGTCACGCCCGTAGAGGAGTCTCTGCCAGACAAAAATTCGATAGCATCTCCCCTGTACCGGTGACAATATGAAGCATACATACATACAAAATACATCAGCCACATATGACTGGGATATATACACAATCACGCAGTTATATAATCAGCCCACTCGGCTGAAATAAGAATAAACACAACCACGCAGTTATATATATTAAACAACTCACACGGCTGAAAGTAAAACACAACGAAAATCACAAATAACGATCACACAACCACAATACAACCAACTGTGAGCCGGCTCGGCTTGACACGACAACCACCACATCAAACCAAATATAAGATACTACAAAGCCAAACTCCATATAAAAGATACAAATACACGAATAAGTACAAAACAAAATTAAAGAGTATAGAAGCACTAACGGTATGGGAAGCTCGGTGTGACATGAGACTGGCGGATAGGATCTCCAGGCGACTCCATAAATCCTTTACCTGCTACCTGGCGAAATAACCAGTTTACGGGGTGGTGAGTACTCAAACTCAGTGGGTAATAGATAGATAGTAAATGAGAATAGTAAAGAACTAGAGATATAAAGGTATACAGTCTCATAGGAAAAATTGTAGATATTACAGGGATATCATAATAAGTGTCCATACCTGAAACCATATCCTAGGCTAGTAATAGAAGGTCAGATGTAGCAAAGACCTGCTACAATACTACTCATAACTACATGGGTAACATGTGAGGTATATACTTATTAACAATAAGTAAGCCAGTGTCTAAACACATACCACAGGTATATAACTCAACATAAGTAAGCAACAACAATATAAGTAGGCAACGACAAAATAAGTATGCAACAACAGTATAAGTAAGCAACATAAGCATAAGTATAATAACAACAACGTATGCACGGATAGTCATCCCGTCCACCTCTTTGCACCACGACCCATGTATGGTCGAGAGGCTGGATCGATTACAACTGTACGACACTCCAGCCGCCACTACTCTTGAGTGACCGAGTGGACAGTTTGTATAGTAGCTATCTAGCTACATAGCAATAGGGCCCCTGCTGCTCACAACTCCAGCCGCCATTACCCATGAGTGACCGAGTGAGTGCACGATAGAACAAGCGACATGCTCCAGCTACCACTACCCATGAGTGGTCGAGTGTGTTGCTCTGACCAACGACCCTCTCAACCATAAGGGAGACATGGTCGTTGACATGCATGCAATGACATGATGCATAAAATGCAATAGTCATCATATATATATAAACAGAAAACAAGCATGCTACGTGAAGCCAGCATGCTCAGTAAGGTATGTAAACATACAATATTCAAAGCAAGTAAACATGGTATCCAGTATCCACATATCCAATATCTACTATCTAGTATCTGGTATCTGCTAAATATCATAGATAGCAACAAGAGACTATATATATACAGAAACGAGTAGCTCAAAGATCGAGTGGATAAGTATCAAGCACGGAAAAAATATGAATGGAGTCAAGATAGATACAATAGCTATCCAAATGTATAAAGCTCATGAACTAGAGTCAAAATACTAAAGAGATAAAGCAAGAAGTATCCGCCTTTATACGTAGATCGAGTCAAACCATCCCATGTCGAGACGCTCGTCTCGACTAAAAGTCCTGCAAATCCATGACATATAAATTTAACTAATTTCATATAAATTAAATAGCTAAATCAAATCTCCTAATCTATTAAGGGTAACTATAAATCGAATATGATCCTCGATTAACCACCTAACTAGAGTTAAGTCAGCTTAACTCTAATTAATCCACCATCCTCCTTAGACTAGGTTTAATCTCTCTAATTAACCCTAACCATTCCACAACTCAATTAGATTAAGTTTATATATGCATATCTCCTAAAACTCACCCAATTTCATACTCATTCAAATGGTCACTCATATCTAATCATTTAATCCCTTGACCCAACTACTAGCCATCATGAATCAAACCAAACTCACCCAAATTTGGAAGATAGTCGGTGATCCATAGCCTAAGATGTGCTTGCTGCCGGAACTAAAACTGGAGCTACAATAGCTGATTCAGCACTGCACACATTCCAAACCAATTAACATAATCTTAATCACTTCATAACCATCACAACTTACTCTAATTTTACTCCACAGTCACCTAGTGAAAGGCTTCCGTTGTAGTAGTGTAGATTACGGAGTTCCCCACTTGGAACCAGTAGCGGTCTAGGCAGCCCTCGAGTGTAAGAAGAAGTAACGACGAGGTAGAACTGTTTCGGTGGCCCTGAAACAACATTTCTTGCACTTGTGTGGCCGGAGATGGGAGAGGATCGCCCTGCCGGCAGTGGCTCAGCTCTCCTCCGGTCATCTAGTACCCTAGTAGAGAAGGTGATGGACCTCCCTGGTACAAGATCCAGTGAAGAAGAGGTGGTGTACCTTTCTGATGCAAGAACTGATGCTCCTTTCCGATTCCACAAGCAAGGGAACGAAATTTCCCTAATACCCTTGTTGATTCTCCTTCTCCTAGAGTTGGCGATGCGATCAAGCAAGGCAGCTAGAAATGTAAGGCATCAGCGTTCTTTGGTCAGTTCTCACGGTGACTGGCGACCGGCGTCGGCTGTGGTGATCGACAACGGCACAGAGAAGAGGGGATAGAGATAGCTGCGGCGTCGGGTGAGGAGGAATGCAACGTCGCGATGGAGAGGAGGCGACATCGGCGATCAGGTGAGGGCAAATCGCGAGAGGCACGGGAAAGAAGAGAGATTGGGACGAGGAGAGAAGTTCGGGCAGTGCGAGTTGGCTAGGGCACGATCAACTTCCATATTTGGGTATTTCCAAACAGACTTTTCCCATGCCTATTATTTTATCCCCGCAAACTACCTCATACGAACTCTAACTAAATCCTAGAAGATTTCTAAAAAATTCCCAGACAATCCAATAAAATTATTTATCAAATAAACTTATTATTTAATTATTATTTGGATGCCGTATTTTACATTCTCCCCCACTAATAAAAATTTGGTCCCCAAATTTAATGCTCAACTTAGGGATCATCATCCAAGGGTAACAACCAAGTAACATACTCATATACCACTCCATCCAAGTATCATAACACATCTCCAAAATCCATAACACAAACTATCAGCAAACCTTTATCGTCCATATAATGTGCTCCGACTATCCATCTGCCTGAGGGTGAAAACCTTCTACTACAACAAAGCTCTATACTCTCGATGCTACAAACTTTGCAAGGTACGTGAGGTGAACCACAGATCTCAATCTGATATAATGCTTAGAGATATACCATAAATCTGGCAATCTCTCTATTGTATAACCCTACTAATCGATCCAAAGAATCTGTCCTATGGATCGACAGAATGGAAGCAAATTAGTCAATCAATCGACGATTACCTAATATCGTAATATATCCTCTACAAGTCCTAGATAGCCTCACAATTAAGTCCATCGTGTCATGCTCACATTTCCATACCAGTATCCGAATCTACCAAAACAATCCTACTAATCTCTGATGTTCAACCTCCATTTGCTGACATACTAGACATCAAGCTACAAAATCTGCGATGTCTTCCTTCCTGTAGTTCTACCAGTAGGAACGCTTCAAGTCTCCCTACATCGGGTGTCACCCGGATGTATTGCAAATTCAGATCGATGTAATTCCTGAAGTAACTCCTCCCAGACAGGATCTAACTCAGGAACACACATAATCTCCCACAGCAATAAAGATTCTCATTCTCAGTACATGAGAATTCTATCTACTGACACGAAACCACTCTGCTCATGCTTACATCAGAACTACTCCAAACCCCGGGTACGATACATCTGTGTAGAGTACAAATTTATCTACACTAGAAAGTAATACTAAGACAGGTGCAGTTAACAACATTTCATTTCAACTCCTGAAATTGATCTCACAAGCCTCTGTCTAGGAAATTTCATTCTTTTCCTAAACAATCCAGTCAACAGCATAACAATGCTGGAGAAACCCACAATCAATCTCGGTAATATTCAGCCAAACCAAGGTAGCTGCGAGTCTCCTGTATAGACTTCGACTACTCCTAACTGGTAACAGATTCTATCTTCTGTGGATCCACTGATATATCGATATGTCCCAAAACTTCCACAGAATATAATCTAAATGTGCATTACCAAACTCCGCATATAGATGTTCCCGTTGAAACATCTCTAGAACTATACGAAGATGGTGTATGTAATTCACCTCGGATCTGGAATAGATCTCAATATTGTCACTAAAGACAACATCACTGATCCAAATACTCTAAGAATACCAAATTCATCGAGTCCATGAAAACATCTAGAGCACTGTAAGCCTAAATGGTAAAACCAAAGACTCATAATATCCGTACAACGGATATTCTCTACCGTAAGATCACTAGCAATAGGTCTGTAATATGATCACCAACAATATCCACCAATCTCAAATCATCCTCAACATCAATCAAACCTGATAGTCCTCTGAGCAATGATAAAGAAGAAGGAAAACATCCATCCTTCTACACCCACTGCTAATAAGCTTAGATATATTCGTTATGGTTTAACATTGTACGTCCATGTCGTACCACTACAGAGACTATATCTACTGGGGAAGTTTATTATCATATATCTTTAATGAGACAGACCAGTCATGTATTCACCAATCTAATTTCCCACTGACCCGCTCTCATCATGAGCTACAATTAATATGTAGAAATTTATCAGCATTTTACCAAAAGTGTATCACAACTGAAATCCAAGGGTGTCCCTTGATTTCTTGATTGATAACCAACAACTCTCTAAATGGTAGCGATACGGTCAATCCATGAGATATGAGTATACAAAACTCTACTATTCTTATTCAAAAATATCCAAATAGTATGTCTAATTTCATCCATTCTGATACTCAAAAATCCACTGTGAGGGAGTGATGATCTAAAATCCAAAGGGTCACTCAACCTCTTGTCTAAAAGTCTACCCATCAAGACAGTATCTCCACTACTCTCATAGTCGTGCCGTAAATATCCTCCGTCAACTGTCGACAAAAGGTCGAACACTCTAATCAAAAATAAAAATTTCAAGACCTTTAGTAAAGGATCATGTGGTCAAGGTCTTGAGCTACTTATAGAGACAATGTTAGCTGAGACGACTAACCATTGTCTTGTAACACATACTACGATTGCTCCACCTGAGGTTCAGTAACCTCTAGTGACGAGCAATGCCCACAAGGGTAGAGAAGTACTATCATCAAATAGCTAACCAACATAACTGTCAATCGACGCTCTGTTCCTCGTAAATCATCATATGATATTTCCACTCAGTGACGATGAAACTTCCTAGGTGTTAATCATCTAACACCACCTTGGTTTCACTGCAGATTATAAATCCCTAGGTACCATCAAGGATATCCGTGATGGGTCCATGAATCAAGATCGCCCATGGAATAGCATTAGGCGAATCGATTGGTCATCGCCTTATAAATCGTTATGCTACCAAAGGAGGTAGAGAAACACACTCTTAAAACACATCGAAAATAATCATCAAGTGATGTCTGGACCTTCAAAAAATATCATTTGCTTCTTCTTTCATGTCGTGTCTGATCACGTAAAAGTTAAGCAGCTAACTTCAACTTTTCTCCACCAGTACAAGTCATATATCTGAATATGCTCACTGATTCATACACCTATATAACAAATGTATCACGTAAGTGTTAAGCAGCTAGCTTTACACTTTTCCACATCAATGGGGGCATCTATCCAAATGTACCCTCTAGGTCATCCTACCAGGTAGATACAGTCCATGGTCAAAGTCCCCATGGAATATGATACATCGATCATCTACAGACTAATCAAACCAACAATAGTATGCGACTAATTCAGTCCATTCTACGTCTGTACAAGTCATGTACTCAAATGTGTCTTCCAAGTTATCTAACTAAACACCAATAATCCAAAGGTCAGAATCTTCATGAAATAGTGTAATTCGGTCCCCTACTAACTGAACTAATAAAAATACTCAATACTCTACTAACTACATCGACAAGAATGGATCAGTCTTCTACTGATCAAGTCAACAAAGGTAAATCGGTCCTCTACTAACCGAAACATCAAGAGTAAATTGGTCCTCTACGGACCGAACCAACTAGAGTAGATCAATACTCTACTAAGCAAGTCAACAAGGGTACATCGATCCTCTACTAACCGAAACAACATGATATTTAGCAGATACTATCCATTACCAAACTAGTGATAACTGAAACTAATAATACTAGTGGTATGGTAAAGGAAATCCTATGAGACTATAATCCTTGATCTCCAGTAGGGTCAACCGTGATCAGTGATTGACCCAACACATGTGATGTATGTTACAAACAACTAGACAGATACTAACAAAAGAGTACTAATATTTGACATAACTATCAGAACAACTATGCATGTACAAACAAAAATGTAAGATAACAATATATAACATACCTCTTATAACTTGGAGATTTTTGTCGATGTCTGGTCCCAAAACTCGAAAAGTCACATCTAGAAACCAAATCACAGAATACCAAAACACAGTAAATAGGCCTCGTAAACCCGTGGCTTTGATACCAATAAATTGTCACGCCCCTAGAGGAGTCTCTGCTAGACAAAAGTCCGGCAGTATCTTCCCTGTACCGGTGACAATATGAAACATACATACATCAGCCACATACGGCTGGAATATATACACAACCACGCAGTTATATAATTAACCCACTCGGTTGGAACAAGAATAAACACAACCACACAGTTATATATATATATATTTAACAACCCAAACGACTGAAAGTAAAACACAGCGAAAATCACAAATAACGATCACAAAACCACAATACAACCAACTGTGAGCCGACTCGGCTTGACACGACAACCACCACATCAAACTAAATACAAGATACTATAAAGCCAAACTCCATACAAAAGATACAAATACACGAATAAGTACAAAACAAATTAAAGCATACAAAAACACTAACGGTATGGGAAGCTCGGTGTGACATGGGACTGGCGGACAGGATCTCCATGTGACTCCATAAATCCTTTACCTGCTACATGGCGAAATAACCAGTTTACAGGGGTGGTGAGTACTCAAACTCAGCGGGTAATAGACAGATAGTGCATGAGAATAGTAAAGAACTAGAGATACAAAGGTATACAATCTCATAGGGAAAATAGCATATACTACAGGGATATCATAATAAGTGTCCATACCTGAAACCATATCCTAGGCTAGTAATAGAAGGTCAGATGTAGCAAAGACCTGTTACAATACTGCTCATAACTACATGGGTACCATGTGAGGTATATACTTATTAACAATAAGTAAGCCAGTGTCTAAACACATACCACAGTTATATAACTCAACATAAGTAAGCGACAACAGTTTAAGTAGGCAACAACAGAATAAGTATGCAACAACAACATAAGTAAGCAACAACAACATAAGTATAATAACAACAACATATGCACGGATGGTCACCCCGCCCACCTCTCTGCACCACGACCCCTGTATGGTCGAGATGCTGGATCGATTACAACTGTACGACACTCCAGCCGCCACTACTTTCGAGTGACCGAGTGGACAATTTGCATAATAGCTATCTAGCTACGTAGCAATAGGGTCCATGCTACTCACAACTCTAGCCGCCGCTACCCATGAGTGACCGAGTGAGTGCACGATAGGGCAAGCAGCATGCTCCAGCTACCACTACCCATGAGTGGCCAAGCGTGCGGCCCTGGCCAACGACCCTCTCAATCACAAGGGAGACATGGACGTCGGCATGCATGCAATGACATGATGCGTAAAATGCAACAGTCATCATATATATATAAACAGAAAATAGGTATGCTACATGAAGCCAGCATGCTCAGTAAGGTATGTAAACATACAACATTCAAAGCAAGTAAACATGATATCCAGTATCCATATATCCAATATCTACTATCTAGTATTTGGTATCCGGTATTTGCTAAATGTCATAGATAGAAACAAGAGACTGTATAGATACAGAAACGAGTAGCTCAAAAATTGAGTGGATAAGTATCAAGCACGGAAAAAATACGAGTGGAGTCAAGATAGATATAGTAGCTATCCAAATGTATAAAGCTCATGCACTAAGGTCAAAATACTAAAGACATAAAGCAAGAAGTACCCGCCTTTATACGTAGATCGAGTTAAACCATCCTATGTCGAGATGCTCGTCTCGAGTCAAAGTCCTGCAAATCCATGACATATAAATTTAGCTAATTTCATATAAATTAAATAGCTAAATCAAATCTCCTAATCTATTAAGGGTAACTATAAATCGAATACGATCCTTGATTAACCACCTAACTAGAGTTAAGTCAGCTTAACTCTAATTAATCCACCATCCTCCTTAGACTAGGTTTAATCTCTCTAATTAACCCTAACCATTACACCACCCAATTAGATTAAGTTTATACATACATATCTCCTTAAACTCACCCAATTTCATACTCATTCAAATGATCACTCATATCTAATCATTTAATCCCTTGATCCAACTACTAGCCATCATGAATCAAATCAAACTCACCCAAATTTGGAAGATAGTCGGTGATCCATAGCCGAAGATGTGCTTGCTGCCGGAACTAAAACTGGAGCTACAATAGTTGATCCAACACTACACACATTCCAAACCAATTAACATAATCTTAATCACTTCATAACCATCACAACTTACTCTAATTTTACTCCACAGTCACGTGGTGAAAGGCTTCTATTGTAGCAGCGTAGATCAAGGAGTTCCCCACTCGAAACCAGTAGCGATCGAGGCATCCCTCGAGTGCAAGAAGAAGTAACGATGAGGTAGAACTATTTCAACGGCGTTGAAACAACATTTCTTGCACTCGTGTGGCCGGAGAAGGGAGAGGATCGCCCTACCGGCAGTGACTCAGCTCTCCTCCGGTCATCTAGTACCCTTGTAGAGAAGGCGATGGACCTCCCTGGTACAAGATCCAGTGAAGAAGAGGTGGCGTACCTTTCTGATGCAAGAACTGTTGCTCCTTTCCGATTCCACAAGCAAGGGAACAGAATTGCCCTAATACCCTTGTTGATTCTCCTTCACCTGGAGTCAACGGCGCGATCAAGTGAGGCAGCTAGAAATGTAAGGCATCGGCGTTCTTCGGTTAGTTCTCACGGCGACTGACGACCGGCGTCGGCTATGGTGGTCAACAACGGCACAGAGAAGAGGGGATAGAGATAGCTACGACGTCAGGTGAGGAGGAATGCAACGTCGTGATGGAGAGGAGGCGACGCCGGCGATTAGGTGAGTGGAAATCACAAGAGGCATGAGAAAGAAGAGAGATCGGGACGAGGAGAGAAGTTTGGGTGGCGCGAGTTGGCTAGGGCACGACGTCATGAGCTCCACGAAGAGGGAACGACAAGGAAAGGATCGGGCTCGGGTAAAAGAAATAGGAAAAATAAAAATAAGAAAAGGAAATAAATAAAAGAACTTAGGTTTTCCTTTGTTAGAGTCTAGATTACTTCCTTAATCAACTTTCATATTTGGGTATTTCCAAACAGGCTTTTCCCATGCCTATTATTTCATCCCCGTAAACTACCTCATATGAGCTCCAATTAAATCCTAAAAAATTTCTAAAAAAATTTCTAGAAAATCCAATAAGATTATTTATCAAATAAACTTATTATTTAATTATTATTTGAATATAATATTTTACACGGTCAGTAGGAGGTCGACTTACTTTATTTCTTGAAGATTCCGATCTTTAGGTTATTTGTGTTTGGTTAAATAACCTAGAAGACATATTTGAGTATATGACTTGTACATACATAGAATGGATTGAATTAGCTTCATACCATTGTTGGCTTGACTAGTCTGTAGTGGATCGATACATCCTATTCCATGGGGACCTTGACCATGGACTGTATATACTTGGTAGGAGGTTGAGAGACCCTTCGGACTTTGGATGGTGATTCTTGTATTGTGGAAACTTAAGTATTTGGAAGGATAAGAATATGATTGGTTTGTCTCACTAGAGAGTTATGATAATAAACTTTCCCACTAGATATTATCTTTGTAGTGGTACAACATGGATGTGCAATATTGAACCATGGTAGATATCATTGTTGAACCATGGTAGATATATCTAGGTTTATTGACAGTGGGTATTGAAGGTTGGATGCTTTCCTTTTCTTTATCATTGTTCAGGAGGCTATCAGGTTTGATTGATGTTGAGAATGATTTTTGATTGATGGATATTGAGAGCTTAGGTGTGGTAATATGTAGTCTTTTGTTGATCTATTAGTAGATTTTACCCATAGTCGGCTAGGTAGCAGTGTGGGAGTAGCGGAAGCAGGGTGAGCTCATAACCCACAGAGCCATCTTTTACGGTTGGAGATTGGTTATTATGCTAGGATGGAGTAGTTGATGAGGATCTTTGAGTTGGGTAGTAAATTTGGGGACAAAATTTTTATTAGTGGGGGAGAATATAAAATATGACATCCAAATAATAATAAAATAATAAGGTTATTTGAGGAATAACCTTAAGGGAATTTTTAAAAATTTTTAGTATTTTTTCTAGAATTAATCGGAGCTTATACATCGTATTTAGAGGGAATGCACTTATGGACTCGAGAAAAGTCTGTTTGGAGTACCCAGAGATGGGAGTTGATTAAGGAATCAACTTAGGGTTTAATTGTACTAAACCTAAGTATTTCTATAAAAGCTCCTCCAACCCTAATTTGCTTACCCGACACCTCCTCCCCCTCTTCATCGCCGATCTTTATCGAGCCCTCACCCCGTGACACCGCCGAACTCCTTTCTTCCCTGAGCCCTCACCTTGCGCCGGTGGCCTCTCCTCCTCCGCCGAACTCCTTCCTTCCCTCTCCCTCTCACGAGTTCCCGTGCCCTAGCCTCTGCCGACTCCGCCCTTCTCTCTCGATTCTCCCTCTCGCGTATTTCACTATCACCTCCGGATCGTCTGATGGAGCCGACCTCCACTCGACACCACCGTCCCTCTCTTGGTTCTTGCGAGGGCGTAGACCTCCCTATGGGTCATCGACCCCTTTGACTGTGTTGAGCCGGTCGATCGATCAACGCCGCCGACGCCACCTGATGCCACATTGCACAGCGGACTGTTTAGGTATGTGTTGTGTGGAAATCTTGTGGATTCTGTCTTCGTGGTTTTCGATGTAAGGTTTTCCCCAACCATGAGCAAGTAGATCTCATTAGTAGGTAAGGGATGAATGTTTCTTCTTGTAGGGGTTCAAATGATCCGAATGATGTCCTTGTTTTGACACAAGGTTTTCTTGATTTTCTGTCGGGATTCAGGAGATGTTGTTAGGATTTTATGTTCGCATTGTCTCTGTTAAAGTGTATACTAAAAGCCTAGATTTTTGCAAATATTTATTTTGAAATAAAGAATCACATTGGTCAAATGTCTACATTTATATGCTAAGTATAGTTGTTCAATTAATTTATATTGTAGATAACATGGTGTGTGGTGTCACACACAAAAAATCATGTTATCAATTCCTTATAAATTATAAACAGTAGCTCACGACTAAGATGGATAGGAACAAACCATTAGAATAGTCGTAGTGTAATTTGGTATTAGTTTATCTTGACTATAAAATTACACTAGTACACTATGAGTGTATTGAGCAAGACCATTTAAAGTAGTTTCTTTTTATACTGACTGTATAAAAGAACAAGACCTTTAATATTATGGAAGCGTGTGCTCTTAATCTTGATATAATAACAAGCCCATATATTTAGTATTTATTTCTTTAATTTATCAAAGGGTGCGATTTAGTTCGATAAATCAATAAGCCCGATAAGTTGGAAAATAATATTATTTATAGTGTGTGTTGTTGATTATAGAAGGAAACTATGTCCTAAGAATCTAGGTTGATGATACCTCCAAGAGGAGCTCATAAGGATTGTCATGTAAATCCTGCAGGTAGACTTAGTCCGACATGACGATAATGTTGAGTGGTACTACTCTTGGAGCTTGATATTAATTAAGTGAGTTGTCAGTAACTCATTTAATTAGTGGACATTTTATATCTTAAACACAGGGAGATTAATACACTCATTTAAGAAGGAGCCCATATAGTAATATGGGATTGGTGTGGTAGTTCAATAATAACTCTTTAATGGTATGAGTTATTATTGATGAACTCGAGTTGGGTGTTCGGGGCGAACACGGGAAGCTCAAGTTCATCGGGAGACCAAAACCAATTCCTCCTCTCGGTCCCTGTCGTAACTTCTTAGTTATAAAGTTTTATACCCACCTAAACCCACCTTCTTACCCATCCCAAGGTGGTCGACCAAGCCAAGCTTGGAGCCCAAGCAAGGGCCGACCAAGATAAGGCTTGGATGGGTTGAAGTGTGACCGGCCTAGCTTGAACCCAAGCTTAGGTGGACGACCACAATAAAATTAAAAGGATTTAATTTTTTAAAATCTTTTCTTATGTGGAAGTCATGATTTAAAAGAGAGTTTTAAAATTAAATCTTTCCTTTTATAGTTTCTACAAAAGATTAAGAGAAATGTTTGATATCTTTCCTTATTTGTAGATTGAAAGGAAGATTTTAATTTTGGAGAAAACTTTCCTTATTGTAATCATCCACATGTTTTAATAGAGAGATTTTAATTTATAAAAGTTTCCTTTTATAACCAACCATGAATGGAATTTTTAAATAGAAATTTTTATTTTAAAAATTTCCAGAAACAAATTAGGAAGTTTTAATTTTGTGTTTAAAACTTTCCTTGTTTGGAGGATTTGAGGTGGCCGGCCAATATAAACAAGAAAAGGAAATTTTAATTAAATTTTCCTTTCATTGGCAAGGAAATTAAGGAAGTTTTAATTAAAACTTTCTTTATTTGCCAAGACCAAGGAATATAAAATAGAGGGTAGAGGTGCCTCACCTCACAACAATATATCTTCTATTATTCCTCTCTTCCTTGGTGGTGGCCGACCCTCTCTTCCTCTTCCTCTCCTATTCTTCTTCCTTGTCTGGCTGGCAGCATCTTCATCTCAAGGAGCTTGGTGGTGGCCGAATCTTGTTAGAGGAAGAAGGAGAGATAGGAGGCTTTGTTTCTTAGCATCCCTTGGAGCTTGGTTGGTGGTCGAAAGTTCTTTATCTCTTGAAGATTGTTGGTGGCCGAAACTTGCTTAGAGAAGAAGGAAGCTTGGGTGGATTCTCGTCTCAGTAGATCGTCGCCCACACGACGTCCGAGATAAGAAGAGGAATACGACAGAAGATCGTGAGGTATATAAGCTACAAAAGGTATAACTAGTTATTAGTTTCTGCATCATAACTAGTTTATTCTTTTGTTTAGATCTTGAAATACCAAACACAAGAGGCTAACGTTTCTAGGTTTCATATTTATGATTCGAATTTGTGTTTCTTTTGTTTTTTGATTTTGTGATTCGATTGTTCTTATTGGTTAAACCTAAGGTTACTATAAGGAGATTAAATATTAAATTTCGTTGAAAGACTTTGTCTAGGAAGTGGTGGATGCTCCCATAACGAAGAAGGCCTAGTGTCTCGCCATGTTTAACCTGGAAGCCGATCTCTGAAATAAATATTTAATCAAATTTGTAACATAGGTGGATTTGGATTAATAATGTAAAACATCATTTGCGATCCAAGTCTAAACCTCTAGGAACAGATAAGTTAAATTTGGAATCAATAATGTTAAGTTCTGTTTGTGATTACAAATTTAATTTCTAAAGAACACAATAAGTTGTTAGGAAAGGTTCAAGACTTGTACAAAATTTTTGTACAGGGGAACCAGTACGATATTCCGAGTAGCAACCAACAATTGGTATCAGAGCTAGGGTTTGCCTCTGTGTGCTTGGTTTTCAGTTTAATTATGCACTTGTCATACATATTTTAGGCAGGATAATAGTAGGATGTGCAAATAGATTTAACTCTATGGTTTTAGGTTTCCTAGATCCAACTATTATGGCCCTAATGTGATTGTGTGTGATTGGACCCTCGGACATGTCGAGGGAATTTTATGTGTGTGCATGATTGTATATATTAAATACAGCAGAAGCTGTATTAGTTTTAGGATTTTATATTTTTTTTCGATCTAGATTACATGTACATTCCTTTGTGGAATATAGGATCGATATATATAAAATTCTATTTTTGTCGTGGATCGTATCTTTGCGAGGCGTGGTACTATTTGTGGACCAGAGGCGCAACGAAAAAAGAAGCAAAATAGATACGATGACTAGACCCGATTGCGGTGGCTAAAGATGGCAACAGCTAGAGTTATCAATACACAGAGGACAGTGATGTAAAAGGCCATAATAATTGGAAAATTATTTTTCCATATTTATTGCTTTATTTGCTGTGATGTGTGGTGCATGGTTAAAATTTCTCACCTTAAATAACTAAGTGGTGTTAGAGTGTATACTAAAAGCCTAGCTTTTGTAAATATTTATTTGTTGAAATAAAAGAATCACATTGGTCAATGTTTACATTTGTTTGTTAAATGTAATTGTTTAATTAATTTATATAGTAGATAACATGGAGTGTGGTGTCACACTCAGAAGATCATGTTGTCGGTTCTCTATAAATTATAAACAGTTGCTCGCGACTAAGATAGAAAGGAACAAACTATCAGAATAGTCGTAGTGTAATTAAGTATTAGTTTATCTTGACTAATAAATTACACTGATACACTTTAAGTGTATTGAGTAGGACCATTAAGGTATGTTTTTTTTGTACTGACTTAGTAAAAGAACTAAACCTTAGTTATTATGGAAGTGTGTGCTCTTAATCATAATATAATAACAAATACATATATTTAATATTTATTTCTTTGACTTATCAAAGGGTGAAGTTTAACTCGATAAATCAATATGCCTGATAAGTTGGGAAATGATATTACTTATAGTGTGTGTTGTTGATTATAGAAGGAATCTGTGTCCTAGTTATCTAGGTTGAGAATGTCCCCAAGAGGAGCTCATAAGCATTGCCATGTTAAACCCTGCAGGTGGACTTAGTCCGACATGACAATGAAGTTGAGTGGTACTACTCTTGGAGCTAGATATTAATTAAGTGAGTTGTCAGTAACTTACTTGATTAGTGGACATTCGTAATCTTAAACATAGGAAGATTAACACACTCATGATAAGAAGGAGCCTATAATGTAATTTGGGATTGGTGCGGTAGTGCGGTAATAACTCTCTAGTGGAATGAGTTATTATCGATGAACTTGAGTTGTGTGTTCGGGGCGAGCACGGGATACTCAAGCTCATCGGAAGGTCAAAATCAATTTCTCCTCTAGGTCCCTGTCGTAGCCTCATTATAGCTGTTAGGATGTATACTAAAAGCCTAGCTTTTGGTATAAACATTTATCTAGAAATAAGAATCACATTGGTCAAATGTCTACATTTATGATAAATGTAGTTGTTCAATTAATTTATATTGTAGATAACATGGTGTGTGGTGTCACACACAGAGGATCATGTTATCAGTACCTTATAAATTATAAACAGTAGCTCACGACCATGATGGAAAGGAACAAACCATTGGAAGGTCATAGTGTAATTAGGTATTAGTTTATCTTAACTATATAATTACACTAGTACACTTAGAGTGTATTGAGTAGGACCATTAGAAGTTGTTTCTTTTATACTGACTTTATAAAGGAACAAAGACCTCAGTTATTATAGAAGTGTGTGCTCTTAATCCTAATATAATAACAAGCACATATATTTGATATTTATTTCTTTAATTTATCAATGGGTGAGATTTAGTTCGATAAATCAATAAGCCCGATAAGTTGGGAAATGATATCACTTATAGTGTGTGTTTTGATTATAGAAGGAAACTGTGTCCTAGTGATCTAGGTTGAGAATGTCCCCAAGAGGAGCTCATAAGGATTGTCATGTTAAACCCTGCAGGTGGACTTAGTCCGACATGACGATGAAGTTGAGTGGTACTACTCTTGGAGCTAGATATTAATTAAGTGAGTTGTCAGTAACTTACTTAATTAGTGGATATTTGTTATCTTAAACATAGGGAGACTAACACACTCATAATAAGAAGGAGCCTAAAAATGTAATTTGGGATTGGTGCGGTAGTTCAATAATAATTCTTTAGTGGAATGAATTATTATTGATGAAATTAAGTTGTGTGTTCGGGGCGAACACAGGATGCTTAATTTCATCGGGAGACCAAAACCAATTCCTCCTCTCGGTCCCTATCGTAGCCTCTTAATTATAGAGTACTATACCCACCTATACCCACCTTCTTACCCATCCTATAGGGGCCGACCAAGCTAGCTTGGAGATCAAGCTAGGGCCGACCATGGGTAGGTTCATGGGTGAATTCATGTGGCCGGTCCTAGCTTGGGTTCAAGCTTGGTGTGGCCGGCCCAAATTAAAATAAAAGGATTTTTATTTTTAAAATTTTTCTTATATGGATAACATGATTTAAAAGAGAGTTTAAAAATTTAAATCTTTCCTTTTATAAGATTCTACAAAAGATTAAGAGAAGAGTTAAAATCTCTTTCCTTATTTGTAGATTAAAACGTTGATTTTAATTTTGGTAAAAATTTTCCTTTTAATTATGTTCATGATTTAAAAGAAAGTTTAAAAATTAAAAATTCTCTTTTATTAGTTTATACAAAAGATTAAGAAAAGATTTAATATCTTTACTTATTTGTAGATTGAAAGGAGACTTTAATTTTTAGAGATAACTTTTCTTTTTAGAAATTATCCACATGTTTAAAAGAAAGATTTTAATTTATAAAATTTCTTTTTATTAACCAATCATGAAGGGATAAAATTATTGGAGAAATTTTTATAAATTTTCGGAAGCAAATAAGGAAGTTTTAATTGGTGTTTAAAATTTTATTTGCTTGGAGATTTTATTTGTTATGGCCGGCCATTGTAATTTGAAAAGAGAAAATTATTTTAATTAAATAAATTTTCCTTTTCAATGGCAAAAGAATTAAGGAAGTTTTTATTAAATTTTCCTTATTTGCCAAGACCAAGGATTATAAAAGAGGGGGTAGAGGAGGCTTCAAGGCTAAGGACTCTATTCTATTTTTCTCCCTCTTTTCCTTGGTGTGGTGGCCGGCCCTTCCCTTTCTCTTCTCTCCTCTTGTTGTGGCCGAAATCTATCATCTCTTGGAGCTTGGAGGATGTGGCCGGATCAAGGAAGGAGAAGAAGGAGAGAAAGCATGCATCCCTTGGAGCTTGGTTGGTGGAAAATTCTTCATCCTTTGAAAGTTCTTGTGCTTGGCTGAAACTTGAAGGAAGAAGGAAGAAGGTGCCTAGGTGGTTCTCATCTTGGAAGATCGTTGCCCACACAACGTCCGAGGTTAGAAGAGGAATACGGTAGAAGATCAAGAGGTTTTTCTAAAAGGTATAACTAGTATTTTTTCTTTCCGCATCATACTAGTTATTTTTGGAAATAATACTAAATACAAGAGGCATACGATTCTAGTGTTTCGAATTTGTTTTCGATATAGTGTTCTTTTGTTTTTCTTTTCCTTGTGATTTGATTGTTCTTTTCGGTTGACTTAAAGTTATTTTAGGAAATTAAATATTAGCTTTCCTTAAAAGGTTTTGTCTAGTCGGTGGTGGTTGCTCCCATATCCAAGAAGGTCATGTGCCTCGCCACGTCAGTACTGGGAACCAATTTTGGAAATTAATATTTAATGGAATTAATAACTTAGGTGATTTGTGTAACACCCCTAGAAAGCCTAGATAAAGTAAGGGCAATGAGAGTACGAATGTAATGAAAAGAATGTGTAGATAGTCTACGTTGAATGTTACGATGGGAAGGATTTAGATGATTAAAAACTTTATGAAAGAAAATAAAGTTGAGAATATAAAGTTCTATACATGATTTATAATGCAAGGAATTAATGTAAACAAAAGAGATATGAGATATTATATATGCATGTATGAAATATTTATGCATAATGCATATACATGAATTATTTTGTACAAAAATATGTTAGGAGAAGGATTTGATCCTTGGTTCTCTTGTGGATGCATGCATGTGTTAACCAAGTGTGATAGGAGTGAATATTGTAAAAGGAGAGATGGGAATTATAATTAAAGGAAAGAAAGGAGAGAAATTAAGAGAAAAGAGAGAAACTCAAGAAGCATTTCTCTAGCATATTCTTTCTCATTAAGAGGAGAAGTAAATGAGGAGGATGAATCAAGTCAAGTTTTCCTCCCCTCACTTTAGTATAAATAGGCATGGAGGGGGGGGGGGCTTCATCCTCAACTCACTCTCCTCCTCTCCTCCATTTGTGCCGAGCACTCTCCCTCCCTCTTTCCTCTTGTTGCCGAGAGCAACAACTCTCCCCCTTCTTTCTTTCTTTTTGTTGCCGAGCAACACAAGAGGAAGAAGCCTCCTCTTCTTCCTCCTCCTCCACCAAAAGACCTAGCCACTTCTTCCTCCATTGGTGCCGAGCAAAGCAAGCAAGGAAGAAAGGTCCACAAGCAAGTTCTCAACTCTAGGAAACTTAAGCAAAGAAGGTAAGCTTCCCCTCACCTGCGGTACAAGGCTTTCATGTGATTTTCGGATTCTTTTTCTATGCCTTGAAAGAAAGTTTTCCCCTATGTTTGTATACATATATGATGCATGATCAGAGGTGTATGTAACCCTAGAATTTCAATCAAAAATATTGTAAATAGGTTAGGAAAATTATTGTCTAACCAAACTAGTGCAAGTTTTCCCCTATGAAATGCTAAGGACCTTCCTATGGTTTTCTTGCTTGGAAGTTGATTGGAACCAAAAGAACCCCACTCTCATGTTTCGGCCAAGAAAGAATTTAGGGTTAGGAGGACCTTGAATTTAAAATAACTATGCTTATATGACATGATATAAAGTTCTTAAGAGTTGTATACTTGTATGTTGAAAGAAACTCATGAACCTTACTCTTAATATTTCAGCCATGGTAAGGTGATAGTTTAGAGAAGCTTAAACAAAATTCTAATATGCTCAATGACCTCTATGATATTATGTTATGAAAGATGATTAATGCTCTCATGTTTAATTGGAATGTAGAAAATTAGTTACATGATTTATGACATGTAAGATCACAAGAGTCCTAGCTTGTTTATGATCCAACCTTGTGTATGATGTTCTTAGTAAATCTTGCTATGAAATTACTTAGGTTTCCCATGCTTTAGGCCACTTAAAGGAAGTTTATATTCTATGAATTTCGGCCAAGTAAGGTTTAAAGGACCTAGAGGCCTTGGAAATGAAACCTAAGGGGTTAAAAGTACTTCTTATGAAAACTTGATAATGTGTGAATGTGATACATGTTTGTATGACCTAAATGAATCATTATGTGTTCGGCCATGAAGGGATAGATGCCCTAGAAACCCTAGAACAAAATTAAATATGTCTATGCCATGCTGTATGAAAATGATATGATAATAAGTTAGAATGCATGATTGCTTTAGTTACGAAATGATATGCATAATGAAGTTATATTATGAAATATGCCATGATGTGTTATAGCATAGAAAATGCTATACATAATGAAAAGAAATGAAGTTATGTTATGATATGTGATAGCATAGAAAATGCTATACATAATGAAAAGAAATGAAGTTATGTTATGATATGTGATAGCATAGAAAATGCTATACATAATGAAAAGAAATGAAGTTATGTTATGATATGTGATAGCATAGAAAATGCTATACATAATGAAAAGAAATGAAAAGAATAAATGCATGAAAGATTGTTAAGGACATGATATGATAGTTATGCATGATAAGTTATTTTATGGTTTGTACCAAGGGTGGGCTCTGTAAACGCCCCGGGGTCGATGGAGTAAGACTCGGGCCTCGTCAGTAATGGGCCTTTGAGTGCCCTAGGTCGATGGAGTAAGACTCGGGCCTAGTATGTATGTATGGTAGGGCTCAAGACTTGCTACCTTGGACCTACGCATTATGTATGTGGTACAAACCGGGATCCCAAATGATGATGATATTAATTTCAAGTACTATTAAGTATAAGTTTTCAAATTCACGATGCATTGCCTACATTCATATGTGCTTGAATTATATGATGATATGATATAATGTCATGTGATATTATGATATGAACATGATGCCCTTGTATGTCTCATGCTTGTGATTTATTTGTTTTATGATATGATATTCATGCTTCTATGAAATGATATGTGAATAAGAAATATGCATGATATGTTATGTTATGATTAGTTGAGACAATGATATGTTGATCCATTCTTGATATACGATGATTCTCGGTTTTAGTGAGTAGGAAAGGAACTTACTGAGCCATGAGTGCTCATAGCTTACTTTCCTTGTACCGCAGATAAAAGAGAAAGCTGGATGTACAATGGAGCAGCAGGAGGAGCAGATAGTAATGTGTGTGGTGGTGGCTCGACAAGAACGATTCGGACAAATTAATATTTTTAGTTATAAGTTCAATATATGCACATTTGAACAAATCAGAATATGTGATATTATGCTTAATAAATTAAATTCTTTAAAGTTTTTTTTCTTCCGCTGTTATAACTAAAGCATGTACGTAAGTAGTATAAGAACGTAGCGCCACCTTTGGTTGGGTAAGAAGGGTGGGCGTTACAATTTGGATCAAACGTGTTAAGTTTCGCAGGAGATCCAAGTCAAAACCTAAAAGAACAAATAGATTAAGTTTTGGATCAAACGTGTTAAGTTCCGCATGCGATTCAAAATTTAATTTAAAAGAACACATGGTAGCTAGGAAAAGGTTCAGACCTTTGTACAAAATTTTTGTACAGTGGAACCTCTAGGTTTTCCGAGTAGCAACCAACAATTGGTATCAGAGCTAGGGTTTTGCCTCTGTGTATTTGGTATTAGTTTAATTATGCACATGTCATATATAATTTAGGTAGGATAATAGTAGGATGTGCTAACTTTGTGGATGCAGGATCCAACTATTATGACTTATAGTTATTATGTGTGTGATTGGACCCTTGGACATGTCAAGGGCATTTTATTGTGTGTGCATGATTGTATTATAAAATACAGCAGGAGCTGTATTTAGTTTTATTAGGATTTTATTTTTTGATCTAGTTTACATGTACATTCCTTCGAGGAATATATGATCGAAAAATGTAAAATTCTATTTATGTCGCGGATCGAATCTTGCAAGGCATGGAACCTTTTTGAGGACCAGAGGCGCAGCGGAACAAGGAGCAAGATGGATGCGACAACTAGACCCGGTGGCGGTGGCCAAAGATGGCAGCAGCTAGGGTTGGCGACACACGGAGGACAGCAATAGATAAAAGCCATAATAGTTGAAAATTAGTTTTTCTATTTATTGCTTTTTATGCTGTGTTGTGTGTGCTTGTTAGTATGCATGTTAGGTAGACTAGCATAGTCAAAATTCCTCACTTTAAATAACTAAGTGGGAGAGGGATTTATTTTAAATAAATTCCACGGTCTCCATTACTGGTTTATAAGTGATGTAACAAGTTTGCGCGTTGGCTCTGAGTGCCTTCCTCCATATCGGATGAGCTTGTTTGCAGATCACTATATTAAACTTCCATTTTGGATGACTATAGGAAGTTAATTAAGAGCGTGTGATCTTCCCCATCGGAAGGGGCATAATCTTATTAATGGACTTAGTGTCAAGTAATGGTATACACTTAGGCACGTCTAATAGTATCCTCCCCATCGGAGTCACTGCTATTATTTGTGTGACCGAAGAAAACCAACTATTAGTTTGTCAAATAAATAGGTTGACAAGATAATAAAATTTAAAACCCCTCTTACGAATGTTTGATTTTGTATACGTCCACACTATCGTGGCATACAAAATTCACGGTGTTTGAGGTAATTTTATTTGTCATAAAGATTTATTGACAAGGTAATTAATGGGTAAACTCCTCCTCTTACAAATGTTTAATTTTGTATACCTCCACACTATCGTGGCATGCAAAATTCATGGTGTTTGAGGTGTTGGTGAATTTAAATAATATTGTTTGAGGAATCAATGTTATTTTAAATTCAAAAAGTTTTAACCAAATATTTGATCAAAGACAGATCAACTATTAATTTTATTCGTCATAAAGTAAAGTTGACGAGATAATAAAATTAATGAATAAAATCTCCTCTTTGATTTTGTATACGTTCACACTATCGTGGCATACAAAATTCATGGAGATTTTAAGGAGTTGATCTTGACCAAATATTTTTGTGATTCTTAGGATTTAAAATGTTTGTCAATCCCCTAGTAGTCATACTATAGAAAATACTTAGTAGTCCCAATTGTAATGATTGGAAATAGGACTTGGACATTAAGGTAGACTGTCTTCTTAGAATTAAGAAAAATATAGGTGTATTTAATTCATTAGTTGAAACATGTTTAGTGGTGTTATCTACCAGAACCTGAAGTGTAGATACAGATGCCATTAATCATGTCCGTAATTCATTGCAGGGTTCCAGGAAACTCGGCAACTAAATGAAAATTAAAACACCGTCCACATGGGCACTACTGTAAAAATGGTAGCTGTTGCAGTGAGAGATGTTTATCTTTTGATAAGAATAAAACATGGATTTTTGAGTAATTGTCTTTACGCACCAAGTTTAGAAAGAACTAGTTTTCAATTTCTAAACTATTCAAAGAACTTGATATTCTGTCTCTTTTAATAACAAAGTTGTTATTAAGAAAAAGAGGGAAGTTATCTGTTCTGGTACATTGGTTGGCAATTTATAAATCTAATAACTCTCATGATGCAACAAATGGAAATTAGTAACACATCTTCTAACTTTAAGAGAAAGTAACCTTCGGAAATGAACTAATTATATCTTTGGCATCTAAGGCTAGGTTATATTAACTTGAGTAGGATTTATTGGTAGCTGATGAACTTTTGGGTTCATTAGTAGAGGAAAATTTTCCAACCCGCGAGTCTTACTTGGAAGGAAAAATAACCAAGAAGCTTTTAAGTCTAAGGGGAATGGAGCCAAAGATATATTGGAATTGGTTCATTCTAATTTGTGTGATCCTATGACTATCCAAACAAGAGGTAGTATCGAATATTTCATCTATTTTATAGACAACTATTCAAGATACAAATACATTTACTTGATGTGCCGCAAGACTAAGTGCTTTGATTAGTTCAAAGAGTACAAGGCTGATGCGGAGAAATGTTAAAGTAAAAGTATCAAGTCACTATGGTAAGATCGTAGTGGCAAGTACCTCTTGGG
This sequence comes from Zingiber officinale, assembly GCF_018446385.1. Lineage (NCBI taxonomy): Eukaryota > Viridiplantae > Streptophyta > Magnoliopsida > Zingiberales > Zingiberaceae > Zingiber > Zingiber officinale. Next base: position 91,230,621 of record NC_055998.1, on the reverse strand, counting down.
ACAATTTAGGAGTCACTTATCAGAAGTCGGGACTCAATCCCAACTAACTGCACCTAGTACACCCCAACAGAATGTTGTAGTAGAAAAAGGAAGGTATATGACTCTTATGGAAATAAGAAGATTGATGATGAGTTATTACCAAATTCATTTTAAGGATATACTCTGGAAACGGAAGTGAACATAGTACCTTCCAAAGTCAGAACTCTCTACTCATATAGAATTGCTAAATAGGCATAAGCCTATTTTGAAGCATATTCGAATTCGGGTAGTCCAGCACATATGCTGAAGAGAGACAATGATAAGTTGGACAGGAATTCACTTGTTTGTAAGTTATCCTAGAGAAATGAAAGTAGGTTTATAGTCTTAAAAATCAGAAGGTCATTGTTAGCATCAATGATCGATTTTTAGAAAAGGACTATGTAATAAACCACAAGCCCATAAGTAAATTTGTTCTTATGGAAATAATAAAAGACATGTCTAATCTAGTACCAACTGTACAAGATGAGATACCATAAGGAAACTGCAACACATATCACAAATGATACATAATTGCAGAAAGTGTCTTGTTGTAGTGGGAGGGTTGTTAGGCAACTAAAAAGATTCATGTTTTGGGAGAGTTTTTGGACTCGATCCCTAGAGGACATGAACCTAATCTCCAGACATATGACGAAACACTCCAAGATAAAGATGTAGCATCTTGGCAAAGAGTAATGAATAATAGAATATATATTCTAATAAAATCTGGAAGTTTGAAGAACCACCAAATGGTGTAAAAGGACTCCCTTCTCCCTTTCCCTTTGCTCTCTTCTCCTTGGTGGTGGTGGTGGCCAAATTCTAGAGGAAGAGGAAGGACTCTTTTGGGTGGTGTTCATCTTGGAGGATTGTCGCCCACACGACGTTTAAGGCGAGGCGAGGAATATGGTAGAAGATCTCGAGGTTATTAGCTTACAAAGAGAAGGTATAACTAGTAATTTTCTTCCGCATCATACTAGTTATTTTATTTGTAAGAATTCTAAATACAAGAGGCAATTAGATCTAGTTTTTCGAAATAGTTTTCAAGTTTGTGTTTTCTTCTTTTTCGAATTTGTTATTCGATTGTTTTTTTTGGTTAACCTAGAGTTATTTAAGGAAATAAATATTAGCTTTCCTTAAAAAGCTTTGCCTAGGCAGTGGTGGTTGCTCCCATATCCAAGAAGGCCATGTGCCTCGCTATGCAGTCCTGGAAGCCAATTTTGGAAATTAATATTTATGGAATTAATAACTTAGGTAGATTTGAATCAATAGTGTTAAGTTCCGCTTGCGATTCAAATCTAAACTATTAAGAAGAGATAAGTTGAATTTAGAATCAATGATATTAAGTTCCGTCTGCGATTCCTAATTTAACTTCTAAAGAACACAATAGGTTATTTAAGGAAAGGTTCGACACTTGTACAAAAATTTTTGTACAGTGGAACCGGTACGTTTTCCTAGGACTAACCAACAAGTGGGAGAGGGATTAGTAAATAAATTCCATGGTCTCCATTACTGGATTGTAAGTGATGCAACAAACTTGCGTGTTGGCTCTAAGTGCCTCCCTCCACAACGGATGAGTTTGTTTGCAGATCACTAGATCAAACTTCCTTAATGGATGGTTATAGGAAATTATTTAGGAGCGTGTGATCTTCTCCAACTGAAGGGGCACAATCCTATTTAATGGACTAAGTATCAAGTAATGGTATACACTTAGGCGCATTTAATAGTATCCTCCCCAACGGAGTCACTGCTATTATTTGTGCGACCAAAGGAATACCAATTATTAATTTTATTTGTCATAAAGTAAGGATGACAAGAATAAAATTAATGGGTAAAACCTCCTCTTACAAATGTTTGAATTTGTATACGTCCACACTAACATGACATGCAAAATTCACGGTGTTTTAAGGTGTTGGTAAATTTAAATAGTATTGTTTGAGGAATCAATATTATTCTAAATTTAAAGTCTTGACTAAAAGTTTAATTTGTGATTCTTAGGATGAGTTTTAACCCACTGGCTATTATACTGAAAGAGAACAAACTTACTGGTTCCAATTATATAGATTGGAAAAGAAATCTAGACATTGTCCTAACTGCTGAAGGCTATAAGTTTGTACTGTTAGAGGTCTGCCCTAATGTGCCTAACGACAATTCTAGTGAAGAGGAGATTGAGCATCATAGGAAATGGGTCAAGGCAGATGAGATGACACGGTGTTACATTTTGTCTTTAATGTTAAATGTACTACAACATCAGCATCAGGACTTGCCAACTGCCTATGACATGATGAACAATCTAAAGGAACTCTTCGAACACTAGAATCGGACTGCTAGGCAAGAGGCAATGAGAAAATTAATGACAGCCACCATGTCAGAGGGGGCACCCGCAAGGGATCATATCCTAAAGATGATGGCTTATTTGAACGAAATACAAATCCTTGGAGCTGAAATCAATGGGGAACCCAGATCGATATTATTCTCCAAACGTTACCCAGAAGTTTTGAGCAGTTCCATCTAAACTATAACATGAACAAAAGGGCTTATACATTGGCGGAACTTCTGACAGAACTTCAGGCAGCAGAAGGTATATTTCGTCATAGTTCTCAGAATCACTTTGCTGAAAATGTTGCTACTTTTAAGTCGAAAGGGAAGAAGAAGAAGAAACAGGCTGGCTCAACAAAGAAGGTGAATAGATCTCTAGGTACTGGACCAAAAGCTGGAGTAAAGAAGCCAAAGGGCAAGTGCTTCATCTGCAAGCAGTCGGGACATTGGAAGGCGGACTGTCCTCGTAGGAGAGAGAATAATAAAGGGGTTCCAGGAAATCCAACGACTATATGAGGGAGAGATAACCATCTATATGGGCAATGCTACGAAAGTGGCAGTTGTTGCAGTGGGAGACGTCTACTTATCATTTGATAGGAATGATTTTGAGAAATTATCTTTATGTACCAACTTTTAGAAAGAATTTAATTTCAATTTCTAAACTGCTTATGGATGAATATACTGTTTCTTTTGATGACAAAGTGGTTGTCAAGAAAAATAGGGTAATTATCTGTTCTGGTACTTTAGTTGGCAATTTGTATACTCTAAATCCAATAACTCCCATAAAGCAACAAATGGAAATTAATAACACATCTTCTAATTCTAATAAGAGAAAGGAACCTTCAGAAATGAATCAAACATATCTTTGACATCTAAGGCTTGGCCATATTAACTTAGCAGGATTCAAAGGCTAATAACCGATGGATTCTTGGGTTCATTAGTATTGGAAAACTTTAACTTGCGAATCTTGCTTGGAAGGTAAAATGACTAAGAGACCTTTTAAGGCCAAGGGGTATAGAGCCAAAGATGTGTTGCGACTGATTTATTCTGATTTGTGTGGTCCTATGTCTATCCAGGCAAGAGGTGATTTCGAATATTTTGTCTCTTTTATAGACGACTATTTAAGATATGGGTACATTTACTTGATGCACCGTAAGTCTGAATATTTTGATAAGTTCAAAGAGTACAAGGCTGATGTGGAGAAACGCCATGGTAAAAGTATCAAGACACTACAGTCTGATCGTGGTGGCGAATACCTCTTTGGAGAGTTTAGGAATTACTTATCAGAGGTCAGGATTCAATCCCAATTGTCTACACTTGGTACATCCCAACAGAATAATGTGGCAGAAAGAAGGAATAGAACTCTTATGGAGATGGTTAGATCGACGATCAATTATTCAGAATTACCAGATTCGTTTTAGGGATATGCTCTGGAAACAACAGTGTACATTCTGAATATGGTACCTTCTAAATCAGTACCCTCTACTCCCATAGAATTATAAAATGGACGTAAGCCTAATCTGAAATATATTCGAATTTAGGGTAGTCTAGCACATGTGCTGAATGGAGACGCTGACAAGTTGGAATCATGTACATAAGTTTGTCTGTTTGTAGGATATCCTAAACGAATGAAAGGTGGTTTGTTTTATAATCCTAAAAATCAGAAGATCATTATTAGCACCAATGCTCGATTTTTAAAAGAAGATTATATAATGAACCATAAGCCCATGAGTGAAATTGTTCTAGAATAAATTAGAGAGGACACACCTACTTTAGTACCAACAGTGCACGATGAAATATCACAAGAAACTGCAACACGTATCACAAATGATACACAATAATAGACAGTGCCTCGTCATAGTGGGAGGGTTATTAGGCAACCTGAAAGATTCATGTTTTTGGGAGAGTCGTCGGACTTGATCCCTGGTGAACATGAACCTAATCCCTGGACATATGACGAAGCACTCCAAGATAAAGATGCAGTATCTTGGCAAAGAGCGATGAATTCTGAGATAGAATCTATGTATTTTAATAAGGTCTGGGAGCTTGTAGAACCACCAAATGGTGTAAAAGCCATTGGATGTAAATGGTTCTACAAAAGGAAAAGAGGGATAGACGGGGAGGTGGAAACCTTCAAAGCAAGGCTTGTTGCGAAGGGGTATACTCAGAAAGATGGAATCGATTATGAGGAAACCTTTTTGCTAGTAGCTATCCTTAAGTCTATCCGGATACTCTTATCTATTGCTGCTCATATGGATTATGAGGTTTGGCAAATGGATGTCAAGACAGCTTTCCTTAACGGAAGTCTTGAAGAAAAGAAACTAACCTAACCTGCATGTTGTTAGGCAGTTCGGGTTTTGTACAGCAACAAAGAAAACTAACTCGAAACTGAATTTGCACTTGCTTATCCTGCAATTTGAAAGGGTTGTTTTAAGCTTCAAGTAAAGCTGTTCAGGCCGGCAGAAATACAAAGAAAGAAAGGTTGTTCTAAGCTCTAAATAGAGCCGTTCATGCTTGCTGTAAACACAAATTCCTGCACTATACTACTATACTACTAAATAAAAATCTGCATACTAACTTAGGCTTAATTCTACATATTAAATTAACACAAAACTGTATACTAAACTTATAATGTTATCATGATGCCAAATAGTTAAAAATTTAGATCTGCTAATTCATAACACCAATTCTCACCTTAACATCTAGCATCCCATGCTTAACTTGAATGGAGGTTAACTGATATTTGACAACTAAAATCTGATAATGATGTAGACCTTGTAAATCTGTTATATGCTAATCGACAATGTCATCAGGACTCCACATCAAAATTTTAATAGATCAACTACTCACAATAGCATTAACCTATAGGCAAATAACTGATCATGGCAATTCAACCGTATTCACAAATTCTTTTCTATAACAGTCCATAGTTATTTCAGTTAACAGGAGCATATAAGAACTTAAATCCTATTGCTTCACACAAGAACATTGACCTTAATCTTGTTTTACCTCCATTACGCATTTCAGCAAAGAAAATCTAAACTCCACAGGAACATAAGAAATAGTAGAACACTACCAATCTAAGCTTAACTCATATCAAGTTTAGATTCTGATGAATGTATTCCAAACTAATCAAGCACGGTACTGTTAACCCAAACAAAAATTCCATTAGGCACAAATTAAAACCCACACAACAATTCCAATTGTCCAGCAATTAAAACTAACTCAGAAAACAACCTTGGATCCAAAACGCAGGAAAAATCTAAACTAAGATGCTACCCAATGCCATTAAACTGCTACATATACTTATACCTGCCTTTTTTTTAAGAATCCAAATTGAGATACTTTGACAGAATTAAAACAAAGGAACACAAACCTAAATTCTACATGTTCCGAAAGCATGAAAGAGAGGCTAAATCCCTAACCATAATTTCTGTGCAACACAATCCGAAACAAAGAAGGAAACTAAAACTCGAAACTAATTCTCCTGTTCTTCATGCTTAAACTCAATAAATCCTTCTCTTCTTTATTTAGGGCTCACGGCAGCAAACAAAGCCAAGAAGAAGTCAACAACAGAAATTAAAATCCCTAAAAGCAAGCTACAAAGATCAACACAGCAGCAAGCTCTAGAATTCATGAACACTAAGATCCGAAACCTCAAATTCACATCAATAAAGCCGAAAATCTCGGAACTACTCTTACCGCAGGTGAGTGAGCAACTTACCCCTCGTGTTCTTGGACTTACAGCTAGAAAAGATGGCTTCCAATACTTCTAGGGCTTGCGGAGGACTCAAGCTTTCGGCAACTCCTTCAACTCCACTTGTTCTCCTCGACAAGGTGATCACGATGGTAGAGAACCCTCTCGGATTAAGTCCTTGGCCGGCCACCGGAGACGAGCCCAAGTTGCGGCTTCGTCGTCTTCGTTTTCGCCCGAACAGAAACGCCGCGTGCGCGCCATCGCGAGAGGAGGAATTTTGAAAGAAAATTTTAGGTTTTAGGAAAAGAATTTAAATCTTAAACTCAAGGTTATTTTCGTTTCCAACTATAGCTTAAATGGAATTTTTCTCCTTCTTTAATAACAAACGATCGCTAGCACACTTGGTCAGCCCGGCTTTAACCAAATCCCAGGTTGCAGCTTCAATTCCTCAGCCGCGCACTTTTATTTCCAATTTATTTTACTGTTCCTAACTACTACTTATATATATCTCGCTCCATATATGTTCACAAACAGATCGTAGACCAGTTGGTTGGCTGAGCTCGATAAAAACCTGGATCGGGTCTGAGGTCCTGGGTTCAAAACTCGACTTCAACATATATATTTATTATTATTTTTTTATTTTTTTTAAACTTCTTCCTCTTGGTAAAAATACCAAACGAACTCCAAAAATAGCATAAAAATACTCTAAAAATTTCTAAAAATATCTAAAATTTTCCTATAGCATTTCTAAATATTTTTGAATTATTTTTGGAGCTCAAAATGAGGAAATTTAGGTCGTTACAATTTCCCACACCTTATAAAAAGTTCGTCCTCGAACTTAGAATAATTCTAGATCTCTCTGTCTCATACTGTCCTTACGCTCCTAAATAATTTCCTCATGCTTCTGGTTTTAAATAACTTTCACTAATTGTACTCTTTGTTTCTTAGTCTCTTAACTTCTCGGTCCTCTATCATTCAAATCGCATCTTACCCATCAGTGGTCCTTGGAAAGCCTGTTATAAGGTCTCTGGAGACCATAGGTGCATTAGTCACACCAAATGGCATAACTACAAATTCGCAGTGTCCATATCTGGTCCTGGAGACTGTTTTGGTGCATCACCTCCTTTCACTTTCAACTGATGGTTCCTAGAACACAGATCTATTTTAGAGAACATTGTTGCCCTCCTTAGCTGATCAAATAGATCATCCATTCTGGGAAGAGGGTACTTGTCCTTAACCGTTACTTTGCTCAACACTCTAAAATCTATGCACATCCGCATAGATCTGTCTTTCTCCTTAATGAACAACTCTGGAGCTCCCCGGGCTGAATGACTAGGGCGGATGAAATCCTGGTCAAGTAGCTCCTGTAATTATACTTGTAACTCTTTTAGCTCTGCTAGAGAAATTCGGTATAGAGCTTTTGAAATTGGGCTGGTGTCAGGAACCAATTCAATTCCAAACTCCACTTCTCTATTGGGAGGTAGTCCAGGTAGCTCTTCTGAGAATACCTCTGGATACTCACAGACTACGCGAACTTCCTCTTGCTTGGGTCCTTCTTGTTCTTCTGTAGGTACCTGTAATTCTTTGGTAAAGGGTACTATGGATCGCTCCAGTATCAAATAGTGCAGTAGCTATATGCTGAAAAAATAACTACTTGACCTGTTACGACCGTAGAGGCACTAGCAGCTTCTTCTTTAGCGAGGGAGAATACTCTGGCATTAGCTGGAACTGGTGGGGCTTCCAACCTTCCTGGACTGAACTGAGGTCCTTCCAGAGTTGCAGGCATATAATGTAACTGAGGTTTGCCTCCATATTGTATTAGCTGTGACTGAGGTGCTTTAAACTTGTTAGGGCATTCTTTAGCCATGTGTCCTTCCTGCCTACACGAATAACATCCCGTCTTACCCAAAAGACAGGCTCCTGGATGTCTTCTCCTATATTCAGGACAGAGAGGGAACTTGGTCTGTTTGTTTGCTGGTCCTCCCTTCTGGTTACCTCCTAAGTTCCACTGTTTTCTCTTGTGACCCTTGCCCTTCCGGTTCTGATTACTTGACTGGGGTTTCTGGCTCCCCACTGTCTTGTCTTCAATCTTGACTGGCTTCAGCTTTAGCCACTGTATCAGGTATGCTTCTTGTCTCTGAGGTGCTGTGACGACTCCTAGGGTAGCTGCTGGAACGTTGATTACCCCTGGAGTCTCCACAGTTACTGTTAGAGAAGTGGGAGGAACTAGTTGCTGATTTGCCATCAGATTGGCAATCATTTGTTGCTGCTCTGCTACCTGTTCCTGGAGTTGAGCAAAAACTTCAAAAAGATTAGGCTCAGTTGCTCTGGGTACTTCGTTCTCCTGAGCTGGTTCCTCAGTACGAGCGATACGGGGACATCCTCTTCTTGACATCTAGTTATACAGAGAAAGAACAAAACTAAAACCGTTTCTATTCTTCCTATTCATATAGCATATGTATCAAACAAGAATTTTCTTCTTACTTAAGCGCATATAAGTAGATACTCTATTCTGCAAATAATAAAGAAAGCATAAAAGAAAATTAAATACGTTCTTACTTGAAGACGACAAGGATGTTGCTGATGTGTGATACTAGAGAATAGGACCTGCTCTGATACCAACTGTAACGACCACCCTTATTACTACTACCACTTTCTAAGGATAACCGTTACTTAACTACTAACTCTACTTAACCGGTATGATTAAAAATCACATGGAAACCCTACCGAAAAATTTCGGCAGAGTCTCCCCTGTACCGGTGACCATATTCAACAATACATGCAATATATACTCAGCCACAAGCGGCTGGAACACATATCAATCAACCACACAGTATAATAAATCCAAAATAAAGAAAACAATACCACAACTCATCACACCATATCACAATTCATCTACTATGTCCTAATCACATCAAAATATCATGTACTATCTCAAATACTTCTAACATAGCAAAAGACAATAGAAACTAAAATAAAACTTCTTTCCTAGTCCCAAGGCTTCCATGGTCCTGGCACCACACATCATTCGAACACCTCCTTGTCGCCTTCCTTTCTATATCTTTTCCTTTCCTGTATCTGCAGTAAGAGGAAGTGCAGTCTATAAGCAAAATTTGCTTAGTAAGCGCTATCTAACTCACAAAAACACGAATATGCATGTATACAAAAAGAACTAGAAACTATATGCTCTAAAAGAAAATAAAGCACAAACATAACTACTCATGTCAAACTAATAGCAAAGAAAAGCTAATCATGCTAAATATCAAATCAGGAAACAAACAAAACTAATACTGCATGCTAGGACTCAAAAGAACTAAATATCTAACTTCTGGAATTTAGGATCAATTTAAGACCTTGGTCTTTTTCTTTCTTTTCTTTATCTTTCTTAAACTTTTCTTAAACCCAAAATACTGTTAGGGTATTTTTCCATATACATCTATAAGTGAAATCAACTAGGTAACACACAATCATGCATATTTAAGGGAAATCTAAAGCCTTGCTCTATAATGCTATCCATAAACTATCTACTAACAAATCTGCACTACTAAAGAAACTAAATACTTAAAGCAAACCTACACTACAATGCTTAACAAAATTCTGTACTGCATTGCAACAAAAATCTGCATTTCAATGTTAACTAAAAATCTGCACAAAAATTCTCACATGACAATTATAAACCTAGAATTTCAGATTCTAGTAACCGGCTGAGACCAAATGAAATCCTTGATATTGCCACATCCAAATACTTTAATTCTGAACATCAATTATGCCATTAAACTTATGGTCAGAAAGGAATTCTCAGTATAAAATCCATATTGATCAACATATAAATCTCTTTCCTCATCTTCTAAACTAAACTTCTACTCTGAACTTACTACTTGCACATCTAAATTACTCACATACTTTTCACCTGTTAAATTCATTTACATCAATTCAAATAATCTTTTAGTCTTAATACATGATACTCACTAAAACATCATATTACATATGCTCATCTTCACCCTTTCATCCACACTTCTGCACTAAGGGGATTACACTACCTACTTCATCATAAATAACCAAAAATCACTGCCGGATCAACCTCCAATTAGCCTAATAAACCAATACCTAATCCAAGCCATTCTATATTCATTGCCTAATAGCAAAACAAAGGGAAACTAAAAGCTTAAAGAAAAATCTAACTATATACTTGGAATAAAAGGCAGTTCGGGTTTTGTACAGCAGCAAAGAAAACTAACTCGAAACTGAATTTGAACTTGCTTATCCTGCAATTTGAAAGGGTTGTTTTAAGCTTCAAGTAAAGCTGTTCAGGCCAGCAGAAATACAAAGAAAGAAAGGTTGTTCTAAGCTCTAAATAGAGCCGTTCATGCTTGCTGTAAACACAAATTCCTGCACTATACTACTATACTACTAAATAAAAATCTGCATACTAACTTAGGCTTAATTCTGCATATTAAATTAATAGAAAACTGCATACTAAACTTATAATGTTATCATGATGCCAAATAGTTAAAAATTTAGATCTGCTAATTCATAAAACCAATTCTCACCTTAACATCTAGCATCCCATGCTTAACTTGAATGGAGGTTAACTGATATTTGACAACTAAAATCTGATAATGATGTAGACCTTGTAAATCTGTTATATGCCAATCGACAATTTCATCAGGACTCCACATCAAAATTTTAATAGATCAACTACTCACAATAGCATTAACCTATAGACAAATAACTGATCATGGCAATTCAACCGTATTCACAAATTCTTTTCTATAACAGTCCATAGTTATTTCAGTTAACAGGAGCATATAAGAAGTTAAATCCTATTGCTTCACACAAGAACATTGACTTTAATCTTGTTTTACCTCCATTACGCATTTCAGCAAAGAAAATCTAAACTCCACAGGAACATAAGAAATAGTAGAACACTACCAATATAAGCTTAACTCATCTCAAGTTTAGATTCTGATGAATGTATTCCAAACTAATCAAGCACGGTACTGTTAACCCAAACAAAAATTCCATTAGGCACAAATTAAAACCCACACAACAATTCCAATTGTCCAGCAATTAAAACTAACTCAGAAAACAACCTTGGATCCAAAACACAGGAAAAATCTAAACTAAGATGCTACCCAATGTCATTAAACTGCTACATAGACTTATACCTGCCTTTTTTTTAAGAATCCAAATTGAGATACTTTGACAGAATTAAAACAAAGGAACACAAACCTAAATTCTACATGTTTCGAAAGCATGAAAGGGAGGCTAAATCCCTAACCATAATTTCTGTGCAACACAATCCGAAACAAAGAAGGAAACTAAAACTCGAAACTAATTCTCCTGTTCTTCATGCTTAAACTCAATCAATCCTTCTCTTCTTTCTTTAGGGCTCACGGTAGCAAACAAAGCCAAGAAGAAGTCAACAACAGAAATTAAAATCCCTAAAAGCAAGCTACAAAGATCAACACAGCAGCAAGCTCTAGAATTCATGAACACTAAGATCTGAAACCTCAAATTCATAGCAACAAAGCAGAAAATCTCGGAACTACTCTTACCGCAGGTGAGTGAGCAACTTACCCCTCGTGTTCTTGGACTTACAGCCGAAAAATGTGGCTTCCAATACTTCTAGGGCTTGCAGAGGACTCAAGCTTTCGGCAACTCCTTCACCTCCACTTGTTCTCCTCGACAAGGTGATCACGATGGTAGAGAACCCTCTCGGATTAAGTCCTTGGCCGGCCGCCGGAGACGAGCCCTAGTTGTGGCTTCGTCGTCTTCATTTTCTCCCGAACAGAAATGCCGCGTGCGCGCCGTCGCGAGAGGAGGAATTTTGAGAGAAAATTTTAGGTTTTAGGAAAAGGATTTAAATCTTATACTCAAGGTTATTTTCGTTTCCAACTATAGCTTAAATGGAAATTTTCTCCTTCTTTAATAACAAACGATCGCTAGCACACTTGGTCAGGCCGGCTTTAACCAAATCCCAGGTCGCGACTTCGATTCCTCAGCCGCGCACTATTATTTCCAATTTATTTTACTGTTCCTAACTACTACTTATATATATCTCGCTCCATATATGTTCACAAACAGATCGTAGACCAATTGGTTGGCAAAAACTGATTAATTGGACGAGAATAAAGAGAGAGTCCCATTCTACATGTCAATACCGATAACAATGAAATTTATAGTAAGAGTAAAATCCGTCGACTTTAGAAATTGTGAGGGTTCAAGTCCCTCTATCCCCAATAAAAAGGTAATTTTACTTCCTAAATATTTATCTTCCTTTTTTTCATCAGCGATTCAGTTCAAACAAAATTCACTATCTTTCTCATTCACTCCACTCTTTCACAACACAAATGTATCCGAACTAAAATTCTTGGATCTTATCCCAATTTTGATAGATACAATACCTCTACAAATAAACGTATATGGGCAAATAATCTCAATTATTGAATCATTCACACACAGTCCATATCATTATCCTTACGCTTACTAGTTAAATTTTTTACTACTTTTTAGTCCCTTTAATTGACATAGACACAAACACTACACCAGGATGATGCATGGGAAATGGTCGGGATAGCTCAGTTGGTAGAGCAGAGGACTGAAAATCCTCGTGTCACCAGTTCAAATCTGGTTCCTGACATGTAAATAATGTATCGGATAGATATTCATACAAATTCATCGTAATCAAGATGGATCGGGATACATTTTCGTTAATAGTATAGAGCATACAGTTACTAATCTAGATGTATAGATATATATATTTCCTCTTGGAGGGATTAGTAAAAAATATATGTATGGTTGTGGTAAAGAACAAAGTGAGATTATAGTGCCGTCTCCTTTTTCTTTCTTGTTTCATCATACTGTATTTTCTTTCATTTCTTAATTTCATATTTTTTTTACATTTATTCCATTTCTTCACTCTTGCTTACGTTACTTTGACTTTCCGGGGTCCATCTAAGTAAGTTATGTGCGCGGTACAAAGTTCATGGTGCAAAACTCTTTTGATTCATTCTATTGTTTATGCTCATATGAAATGGATATAACCTTTTCCTAATTTTTGAATATAAATGAAGTTATTTTAGGTTATTCATAATATGAATTAAAGTCCGGTTACTTTCTTTCATCTAGAACGGGGCGTAAAAATCTTCCTTCGCTTGAATGAAATCTGGAATCCTGTTATAGTCGTATAACTAAACATTAGTTTCTTATTCTTATCATTTAATGAGCATCTTGTATTTCATAGAAATTGGGGATAATATAGTCCTTACGCAGGGGCCAACCTATCCAACTTTCAGGCATCAAAATACGTTTAAGGTGTGGATGATTATAATAAAGGATTCCCAACATATCATAAGATTCACGTTCTTGAAAATCAGCACTTCTCCAAATCCAGAAAACAGACGGGATTCTAGGATTATTCCTAGGGGCAAATACTTTTATGCATACTTCTTCGGGTTTATCTATATCATACTCTATTCTCATAAGATGATACACACTGGCTAAAAATCCCCCCGGTGCTACATCATAGGCACACTGGGAACGCAAATAATTGTAACCATATACATATGAAATGACAGCAATGGAATCCCAATCCTCGGTTTTTATTTGTACCATTTCTATTCCTTGGCAATCGAAGCCCAAAGATCTATGAACTAGCTCATGTTTTACTAACCAATCAGATAAACGATCCTGTTGCATCTTCTTGATTTCTCCCACATTTGTATTTATTTGTATTGAGTATTTTACAATGAAATTTTTAAAGAGTGACTCTTTTTTTTTCTTATTCTGCACAAAAGAACCTTACCTTTCCTGATTCACTAATTCGGGGGGAGATACTGAACTTTTGGATTGAAAAAATGTTTTAGAAGGTATCTCTGAAGTAGATGCGGATTTATAGAGTAATTCTTGATCATAATTTCCAGTATGAATACTACGCCGAACATAAAACTTATGATTGGTAGTAAAACATCGATTTTCCTGTTGAGACACAGTTCTATCTTCAAGGATTTCTCTAGATATCTTCTTACGAAGTTTCGTTATAGCATCTATAACAGCCTCTGGTTTAGGTGGGCAGCCCGGCAAATAGACATCGACAGGAATTAGCTTATCGACTCCACGAACAGTACTATAAGAATCAGTACTGAACATACCTCCTGTAATAGTACAGGCTCCCATAGCAATGACATATTTTGGTTCAGGCATTTGCTCATATAATCTTACTAAAGAAGGAGCCATTTTCATTGTTACTGTGCCGGCTGTTAAAATTAGGTCTGCTTGCCTAGGACTCGATCTTGGTACCAATCCATAACGATCAAAGTCGAATCGCGAGCCTATTAATGAAGCAAATTCAATGAAACAACAACTGGTACCATAGAGAAGTGGCCATAAACTGGAAAGTCTTGACCAATTCGAAAGATCATTCAATGTAGTTGAAATAACTGAATTGGTAGTTATTTTGTCAAGTAAGGTAAACTCAATCAAATTCATAACTGTCTCAATGTAATCTTTTCCTTCCTTTTTATTTTGATTGTATGAATATTTAGTTAAGACCATTCCAATGCTCCTTTTCGCCATGCATAAACTGAACCAATAATTAAGATAAGCACGAAAATAAAAGCTTCAATAAATACGGATACACCCAATACATCGAAACTCATTGCCCATGGATAAAGAAATACCGTTTCAACATCAAAAACAACAAAAACTAGAGCAAACATGTAATAGCGGATTCGGAATTGTAACCAAGCATCCCCTATGGGTTCTATACCCGATTCATAACTAGATAGTTTCTCCGGTCCTTCCCTAACCGGGGCTAAAACTCTGGAAATTACAAATGCCAAGATAGGAATAATGCTTGATATTATCAGAAATGCCCAGAAAATATCATATTCGTGAAGCAGAAACATAAATGTACTCCTATTAATGTGGAATATGCTGAATTATTCGATTCGAATCGGAAGTGTCAATTTATCCAGAACTTCTTATCTTAGTTTAGGCGAAAGAAGAATATATTTTGATCAAACGACATAGTTTAGAGTTTCTGTGGGACATACCTTGTTTAAAGATTCACCTAATAAAATCCCACTTACATTTTTTATTTCGATTCTATATTCGATTCTATATAGGGTGCTCCTTCTTACAAAAACAAGATTCTCTCACTTTGTCTTGGGTTTTCTATCCTCTATAAAAAGATAATTCTATAAAAACAAGTTAATAAAATACTAAAATATCCTATATATCCTAATATTTATAATATCCTACCTAATATATATATTTATATATTATTATGATTAATATCTATATTATAATCCTAATACCTAATATATCCCAATAATAATTAATTAAATACTATGAATAGTCTATAATTAGTATATTCAAATTATTTATTTCATTTCCTTTTTTCTTAATTAATTTGATTCAATCCGTTGAATTGAGAGGTGACATATAACAAGTTATATCTTTCTCTACAAAAACAAAAAAATTGGAAACTTTGAACCTGTACCATCCCACCTTATCAGAAATAAATAAGAAGGATGGAGTTATTTCATTAGAGTTAGAATAAAAGATTCTTTCTATTTTGGAACAATCTCTAGTAATAAACTAGATTACGATTTGGAATGAATCAAAATACTCGTTTGTTTTGTTATGGCAATAACACTTAATATTAATAATATAATGATAACACCAAACAATGGGGTAGATTCCGACACAAAAAAACTTTTACAGTACACCTATACTAGATACTAGACAATGAAACATAGCAAAGAGTGGAGTAATCTAATCGACGGAATCATAAAAGATTTACATAACATTACATTTTCTAATGAAAGAATTACATATTATCGAATGATTCAATAGACCAAATCAAACCCCCAACCCCACCCCCCCCAACTCATAAAATATAGAATAAGAAACGTTAATCCTTTAGTACCAATTCATTATCTCTCCATTATTTGTGAATCAATCAATAAGGTTTCTCTTGTTCTGCCAAAAAAGATTAGTGATTAGTCAGGACAGGGGTTTTCTACAAATACAAGACCTAAGACCAAGAAAAGAATACGTCTTAGACCCATGCTACTTAGGATTAGATTTCGTTGGGTCAGGTTGAAGTTTTTAGTCGGAATCATGTCATGATTTCCACTTCCTAAATTGATTGGGATTCGGTATACAAAAACAAAAGCGTGTCGCTAAACTCTTTGATCATGTACAGGAAAAGAGAAAAAGTAATATTTAATTCATCCACAATTATTAATGAAAAAGGGTGAGTAATTTATACAAAATTTGAGAAGTACAGATTAGATCTATTGAAATTTTTTTCTGTACTTATCTTATGTATTTACATGAAGATTTGGTAATGCTTTCATTTCTACGATATCTGGCCACAACTATGAGGAAATGAAAGCTATACTAAAATAATATAAAATATATTAGATAAAATATATTAGGATTATAGGGCTATACGGACTCGAACCGTAGACCTTCTCGGTAAAACGGATCAAACTTATTATTATCGAAATGATTTGAACTGTTTCAAAGACCCAACATGCATTTTGTTGCATTGGGCTCTTCCATCAACTGATGTAAAGATCAGTTATTCTACCATATTTTATCTTTAGAGGAAGATAATGAGATGGCTCCATGTGCTATGATTCATTATTTGTATTCTGATCTAGGAGCAATACCAAAGTGTTTCAAGGAAGTATTACGTTGACTTAGGTCTGCCTTCGGCCTAGATTAACCTAAGTTAAATAGAATCTCTATCGCCTCGCTGGAACAGTCGAATATGAGACTTCATACACCTTCAAGTTCATAGAGCGAAAAGAGGTTTTTTTGAGTCCCTTATACTCATTATGCCTAGCATTGAATGGGATGGGTATTTACCTTATCAACTATCAAATCACCGGCGGGTTCTATTTGATTTGGCAACTTAATTAGCGCCTGAATCGGACCAAACCAAATATTTGTCAGGTCAGGCTATTGTTCTCTTGTTCCCTCGAACCTATGGAATGGAGTAAGACATCAATTTTTCAATTTTTCAATACGATCAATTATGTTCATTGCATAATTGGCTCCTTTGAAAAGCATTGGCGCACGTGTAAACGAGGTGCTCTACCAACTGAGCTATAGCCCTTGTTATAGACATCTTAACATATAGACAATTTCTTGTCAAGATAGATATTTCATAATCCCACATGATAGCTCTCTGATTTATTTATTTTATTTAAGCTTAACAGAAAGAAATTAGTATTGCTTGGAAATCCTATTCTATCTATAATTCCCGAAGTGATGGGTTCCTATTTGTAGTGATAAATGACCTACTTAACTCAGTGGTTAGAGTATTGCTTTCATACGGCGGTAGTCATTGGTTCAAATCCAATAGTAGGTAGAACTTATTAGATACTGGAGTCGATGAAATGATATCTAATAAGTTTTTCTACCCATCTTCTTTTTTTTTATCAGATTAGACTTGAATTGTGTTCAATTAGCAAAATCAACATGTGGTGTATATATAAAGAACTTTTAAAAAACTTATTCTTTTTATTTTGATCTAATGACTTAACTAGTATAGGAAATAACATTGACAGCCTCCACTCGTGTCCTAGCTCGTCTGAGAGCTAGATTCGCTTCAATTGCTTGTCTCTTACCCTCAGCTCCACTCAAATTAGCTTCAGCTATTTCAAGAGCTTGTTGAGCTTCTTGCGGATCAATGTCAGTACTTATTTCCGCATCATTTCCTAAAATGGTGATTTCATTATTACCTATTCTAGCAAAACCACCCATCAGAGCCACCGTTAACCATTGGTCGTTGTTAAGGCGTATTCTCAAAAGACCTATATCTACAGCCGTGGCAATGGGGGCGTGGTTTGGTAATACGCCAATTTGACCACTATTAGTAGATAAAATGATTTCTTTCACTTCTGAATCCCAAATAATTCGATTAGGAGTCAGTACACAAAGATTTAAGGTCATTTCTTTAATTTGCCCTCCTCTTCTAAGTTTATAGCTTTCGCGGTAGCTTCATCGATGTTACCCACCAAATAAAAGGCTTGCTCGGGAAGACTGTCTAATTCTCCGGAAAGGATCAGTTGAAACCCCCTAATTGTTTCTGCAAGACCGACATATTTTCCTGGAGAACCAGTAAATACTTCTGCCACGAAGAAGGGTTGTGATAAGAAACGCTCCATTTTTCGTGCTCTGGCTACAGTTAAACGATCTTCTTCGGATAATTCGTCCAACCCAAGAATAGCTATAATGTCCTGAAGTTCTTTGTAACGTTGTGAAGTTTGCTTAACTCTTTGCGCAGTTTCGTAATGTTCCTCACCAACGATTCGAGGTTGTAACATAGTTGACGTTGAATCTAAAGGATCCACTGCAGGATAAATACCTTTGGCAGCTAACCCTCTTGATAGTACGGTAGTAGCATCTAAATGTGCAAATGTCGTGGCAGGAGCAGGGTCGGTCAAATCGTCCGCAGGTACATAAACGGCTTGTATCGAAGTTATGGATCCTTTTTTGGTAGAAGTAATTCTTTCTTTCAAAGAACCCATTTCTGTACTAAGGGTAGGTTGATAACCCACTGCAGAAGGCATTCTCCCCAATAAGGCGGATACTTCTGATCCCGCTTGGACGAAACGAAAGATATTGTCGATGAATAGAAGTACGTTTTGCTCATTAACATCCCGGAAATATTCCGCCATGGTTAGTGCAGTCAAACCGACTCTCATACGAGCTCCCGGCGGTTCATTCATTTGACCATAGACTAGAGCTACTTGGGATTCTACAATATTTTTTTCATTAATTACTCCGGATTCTTTCATTTCTATGTAAAGATCATTTCCTTCACGAGTACGTTCGCCTACTCCGCCAAATATGGATACGCCTCCATGAGCTTTGGCAATGTTGTTGATCAATTCCATGATGAGTACTGTTTTACCTACTCCAGCTCCCCCAAATAGTCCTATTTTTCCTCCACGGCGATAAGGAGCTAAAAGATCCACTACTTTAATTCCTGTTTCAAAGATTAAGAATTTTGTATCCAACTCTATAAAGGCGGGTGCGGGTCTATGAATAGGAGATGCTGTGCTAGTATCTACAGGACCTAAATTATCAACAGGTTCCCCAAGAACGTTGAAAATTCGTCCGAGTGTAGCTCTGCCGACTGGGATGCTTAGAGGAGTTCCCGTATCAATTACTTCCATTCCTCTCGTCAATCCATCCGTAGCACTCATAGCTACAGCTCTAACTCGATTATTTCCTAATAATTGTTGTACTTCACAAGTCACATTAATTTGCTGACCGACAATATCTCGACCCTTAACTACTAAAGCGTTATAAATATTAGGCATCTTGCCCGGAGGAAAAACAACATCTAGTACTGGGCCAATAATTTGAGCGATTCGCCCTAGGTTTTGTGTGGAAACCGCAGGACTAGAAGGGGTAGGATTGATTCTCATAATTATAATTAAAGTGAAATATGTCGAAATTTTTTTTGTAATAGTGCCATGCCAAGGGGAAAATAAATGTCCGATAGCAGATTAATCGGTTAATTCAATACAATAAGAAATAAATGGGAGTTAGCACTCGATTTAGTTGGTGTCACCCAACCGAATACGATTCAATCATATACTCATTGAATGAGTAAAGAGTAAATTTTAAAGTTCAGCCAATCCCTCTTTTTTTTTCAAAAGAAATATCAAGTACATGAAATCACGAGTAAATCTCTTTAATTTCTCTATCATTATAGAAAAGATCATCCATATTGGATTCCAATATATATAGAATTTGAACCCAAACTACATTTATGATTCAGTATTTCGATCTCGTTGGCTATTGTTCTTTCTATTTTTTTTAGATATTTGATTTCTGCCTATCTATTCTTTATACCCTTTTTTGGATGAATTATGCCTATTTTCACATCTAGGATTTACATATACAACATATATCACTGTCAAGAGGGAATTTTTCTTAGTATTTAGATATTTAGATTAGATTCAAAAGAATAAGGAGATAAATTTAATTGTAAATTTGCAAAACAAACATTAGGTTGCGTCATATATATCAAAGAGTATACAATAATGATGTATTTGATTCATCAAATACATGGTCTAATAACGAACCATTTCATTTTAACATAACATTGAAATTTGTTGATAATATTAGTTGAATATTATTTTTTTTGAAAGATTTTTGTCAAAGGTTTAATTCACGCATAATCCATATCGAGTAGACCTTGTCGTTGTGAGAATTCTTAATTCATGAGTTGTAGGGAGGGACTTATGTCACCACAAACAGAGACTAAAGCAAGTGTTGGATTTAAAGCTGGTGTTAAAGATTACAAATTGACTTATTATACTCCTGACTACGAAGTCAAAGATACTGATATCTTGGCAGCATTCCGAGTAACTCCTCAACCTGGAGTTCCACCCGAAGAAGCAGGGGCTGCGGTAGCTGCCGAATCTTCTACTGGTACATGGACAACTGTGTGGACTGATGGACTTACCAGTCTTGATCGTTACAAAGGGCGATGCTACCACATCGAGGCTGTTATTGGGGAGGATAATCAATATATTGCTTATGTAGCTTATCCTTTAGACCTTTTTGAAGAAGGTTCTGTTACTAACATGTTTACTTCCATTGTGGGTAATGTGTTTGGTTTCAAAGCCTTACGAGCTCTACGTTTGGAGGATCTGCGAATTCCTACTTCCTATTCCAAAACTTTCCAAGGCCCGCCTCACGGCATTCAGGTTGAAAGAGATAAGTTGAACAAGTATGGTCGTCCCCTATTGGGATGTACTATTAAACCAAAATTGGGATTATCTGCAAAAAACTACGGTAGAGCAGTTTATGAGTGTCTACGTGGTGGGCTTGATTTTACCAAAGATGATGAAAACGTGAACTCACAACCATTTATGCGTTGGAGAGACCGTTTCCTATTTTGTGCTGAAGCACTTTTTAAAGCGCAGGCCGAAACAGGTGAAATTAAAGGACATTACTTGAATGCTACTGCAGGTACATGTGAAGAAATGATGAAAAGGGCCATATTTGCCAGAGAATTAGGAGCTCCTATCGTAATGCATGATTACTTAACTGGTGGATTCACTGCAAATACTAGCTTGGCTTATTATTGCCGCGACAATGGCCTACTTCTTCACATCCATCGCGCAATGCATGCAGTTATTGATAGACAGAAAAATCATGGTATGCATTTCCGTGTACTAGCTAAAGCATTACGTATGTCTGGTGGAGACCATATTCACGCTGGTACAGTAGTAGGTAAACTGGAAGGGGAACGTGAAATGACTTTAGGTTTTGTTGATTTATTACGTGATGATTTTATTGAAAAGGATCGAAGTCGTGGTATTTTCTTCACTCAAGATTGGGTTTCTATGCCAGGTGTTATACCCGTGGCTTCGGGGGGTATTCATGTTTGGCATATGCCTGCGCTGACCGAAATCTTTGGGGATGATTCCGTACTACAGTTTGGAGGAGGAACTTTAGGACACCCTTGGGGAAATGCACCTGGTGCAGTAGCTAATAGGGTGGCTTTAGAAGCGTGTGTACAAGCTCGTAATGAGGGACGTGATCTTGCTCATGAAGGTAATGAAATTATCTGTGAAGCTTCCAAATGGAGCCCTGAACTAGCCGCTGCTTGTGAAGTATGGAAAGAGATCAAATTCAAATTCGAACCAGTAGATAAGCTAGATAAAGAGAAAAGTTAAGTGTGCATAATTCAGTAATTCCTGTTTGTTCTCCTAATTGATTGCAATTAAAGTAGGCTCAATCTTTTCCTAAAAAAGATTGGGCCAATTACCGAATTAAAAAAAAAAAGAACGAGCATCCTATATATACTATATATTTGCATATATGTTTCTGTTTCTTTTACTTTATATGATATCTAAATAAAATATATAATATAAGATAAGATCTAAATAAAAGATCGAAGACTAAACAATTCAATACTTCTATTGTTTGTTGTTGGATCTATAACGAATTTAATCCAATTTTAGGGATCCTCGGGAGTGGTGGACTTTTTTATATCTCCTCATTTCGGTCCATAGATCAAGCCAAGGGAAAGACTCCTTCTACCCATCATCCTATATATTATCTTTTTCGTTGCATGTTGAAATAGAAACTTAATTATTTTTTATTATATTATATGGTAAATGAGACTGAGAAATGAGAACAAATTGTTTATTTATAGAAATAGAAACTTTTCACAATTCTTTGGTTTGGATTTCATGGTATTTTATACATCATATGGGAAAAAGCTGTGTCTTTTTATTTTTTATTAAAGACAAAAGTTGAGAAAAAGATTCTATTACTATATTGAAGTAATACTTCGAATTTCCACAAAAGATAATTTTTTCTTTCAATACTTACTCCTCATTAGTTAACAATTCTAATGCTTAGATTCGTATGCTTAATTTTGATAGTTAAGGTCAAATGATTATTCATCAAATTTTTTGTATTTTCATTAAATAGGAGGTATTTCTATGTTCAAATGGCGGTGCAATTTTTTATTTTCCAACGAGAAGGTAGAACATAGATGTGGGCCGAGTAAATCAATAGATAGTGTTGATAGTATTGGACATACAGATAGAAGTGAACAACCTATTCTAAATGATATGGAGAAAAAGGTTCCTAGTTGGAATCGTATTAGTAATTATAGTTTCAATAATGTTGATTATTTATTTGATATCAGGAATATTTGGAGTTTGATCTCTGATGACACTTTTTTTGTTAAGGATAGTAATGGTGATCATTACTCTATATTTTTTGGTCAGGCCGGCTTTAACCAAATCCCAGGTCACGGCTTCGATTCCTCAGCCGCGCACTTTTATTTCCAATTTATTTTACTGTTCCTAACTACTACTTATATATATCTCGCTCCATATATGTTCATAAACAGATCGTAGACCAATTGGTTGGCTGAGCTCGATAAAAACCTGGATTGGGTCCGAGGTCCTGGGTTCAAAACCCGACTTCAACATATATATTTATTATTTTTTTTTAAACTTCTTCCTCTTGGTAAAAATACCAAATAAACTGTAATACCCACTAAACTTGTAAGATGAATATATGAATGTGGGATTTTACCTTAGAAAAATAATAGGAAGTGAGTTGAAGCAAAAAGAAATAAAATGAAATAAAAAGAAGTGAAGGTCAAGGATTGAACCTTGAACCTCTTATATTATAATTCATAGAGTTAATTAGTAGAAACCAATTGGGATAGAGAGAAGATATTGATAGCAAAGGAGGGAAACTCATGATAAAGGTAAGAGTAAAAGCTAGCCAAAAGAAAACAAGAAAAGAGCAAGAGAAAGGCAACTTGCCTTCCTCCCTTTCTCTCCCTCTTCCTCTTTGATTTTGCCGAAAACTTAAAGAGGGATTAAGGGGATTCATTCCCCCTTATTTTATCATGAATGGTGAGAATAAATAGAAAATAAAATAAATGTAAAAAAAATAGAAAATGGGTTAAGGGAGAAGGAAAGCAAAAATAAATTTTGCTACTTCTTCCCCCTTAACATAAAAGGGAGCAAGAAAAGAGAAAACTATTTTTCTCTCATTTTCTCTCATTCATCCTCTCCCTCACCGAGAACACCACAGTCCCCTCTCCTCCATCTTCGGCCCCAAATCCAAGTTTTTCCCTAAGAAAGCCTAAGATACAAGGAGGACTTAGCAAAGGAATCAAAGGAAAAGGAACTAGAAGAAGAGGCTACTTCTTCTTCACCATACCTTAGATCCACAAGCGAAAAGGATGTAAGCTTCCCCTCACCTGTGGTACAAGACTTTTATGTGATTTTCGGATTCTATAAGGATTAGAAAACCTAGAAAAGAATTTAAGAAAATTCGGCTAAAGAAAGGGTTTTCAAATCTAGGATGGTTTAAACAAGTCTTTATTTCATGATATTCTTTCTATGCTATGTAGGAAGGATTTTCTTCATGTTTTTATACTTGAATGATGCTTGATCAGAGGAGTACCTAACCCTAGAATTTCAGCCAAAAAAATATGTTAAGGAGGTTAGGGAAAAATATTGTTTAACTAAACTAGTACAAAATTTCTCCCATGAACTACTAAGGGTTTTTATTGGTTTTCCTTGCTTGAAAGTTACTTGGAACCAAAGAAATCCATTTATATGTTTCGGCCAAGAAAAGGGCTTAGGGTTAGGAAGACCTTTAAATTTAAATAACCATGTTTGTATGATAGAATATAGAGTTCTCTTAAAGAATTGCATGTTGTACATTGCTAGAAATTCATGAACTCTTATTTTAGATTTTCGGCCATGATAAGATGGATAGTTTAGAAAAACTTGAAAAAAATTCTAATATGCTCAAGACCTCTGTGATATTATGATATGAAAGTTTTTTAATGCTCTTATGTTTAAATTGAGTATAGAAAATTAGTTACATGATATATGACATGTAAGATCACAAGGGTCCTAGCTTGTTTATGAACCAACTTTGTATATGATGTTCTTAGTAATTTTTGCCATGAAACTTACTTAGGTTTTCCATGCTTTAGGCCACTTAAAACCTAGTTTAGAGATTGGTAGGTTTCGGCCATAAGGAAAAATAAAAGAAAAAGGGAAAGAAACCTAGGAAGCCTAAGACACAATTCACATATATGTTTATTATGCTTGTCTTTATATACATGCTATGAAACTTGTATAATTTTTCATGCTTTTAGGCTATTTGAAGCAAGTTTATATTCTATGAGTTTCAGCCGAGTAGGGTTTAAAAGACCTAGAGGCCTTAGAAATGAAACCAAATGTGTTAAAAGTGCTTCTTATGAAAATATGATAATGTGTTGATTGTGTAACATATTTGTATAATTTTTCCATGACCTAAATGGATCATTGTGTGTTTCGGCCATGAAGGGATAAATGCCCTAGAAACCCTAGAACAAAAATTAAATATGCTTATGTCACTCTACATGAAATATGATAAGTAGAAAACCAAGTTCTCATACTATATGTTGTTTAGTGACCTAAATGAGGCTAGGGTAAGTTTCGGCCATACCTATTGTATGATGTCTTGTTATGAATTTATACATGATGTTAGTTCAAGTTCACATGCTTGTATGTTTGTTTTTAGCCCTAATGAATACTTGTTAAAAGATTGACCAAGACATATGTTAAGAGCTTGAAGGACTTAGGAACTAGCTCAATATGCTTACTATGTTACTTGAAAAAAATGCTATAAATATGGTTTAAGGTTTCCATGCTTTCATGACATTTGGGACCTTGTTTATATACTGATAGGGTTCGGCCACATGAGTTTAAGGACTTGGAGAACTTAGAAACCAAGTTAATCATGCTTATAATGCTTCCTATGAAATTTATATGATGATGATTTAGGGTTCACATGCTTGGAGGTTGTTTTTACCTAAATTGAGACCTAAGGGGGTTCGGCCATGATAGGAACCCAAGGGTTTAGGAAGCTTAGAACCCAAGTTAACTATGTTACCATGTTTCTTATGATAGTATAATCACATGATATACCCTTATGCTTAACCATGTATGCTTGTGATTTATACCTTTTTATGATATGATATGTGGATAGGGATATGCATGTTTTAATGATATGCTATGTGCTTAGAATATGCATGCTTTTATGATATGCTATGTGAGTAGAAATATGCATGCTTTAATGATAGGCTATGTACTTAGAATATGCATGTTTTTATGATGTGCTATGTGTTTAAAATATGCCTACTTTTTCTTATGACATGATGTATGCCTAAGTGATGCATACTTTTTATGATATGATGTATGCCTAAGTGATGCATACTTTCTTATGACATGATGTATGCCTAAGTGATGCATACTTTTTATGATATGATGTATGCCTAAGAGATGCATACTTTTATGACATAATGTATGCCTAAGTGATGCATACTTTTATGCTATGCTATGTGACTAAATGATGCATTTTTATACATGCTATTTTACTTTGTAAGGCTTGTACCAAGGGTGGACTCCTAATCAGTCCCTAGGCCTTGCTTTGTGATCTAGGCTAAGCCTTGCTTTGTGATCTAGGCTAATAAGGGATGGGCTCCTTAGTACACCCCTAGGCCTTGCTTTGTGATCTAGGCCAAGCCTTGCTTTGTGATCTAGGCTAATAAGGGATGGACTCTTCAAATACGCCCCTAGGCCATGCTTTGTGATCTTGACCTAGTACCTAGTATGATTCAAGACTTGTTACCTTGGATATACTTAGGACGCGCACATCTATGTTATGTATGTATGGTACAAGCCGGGGCCCTAAATATGTTGATATTATGTTCAAGTATATATATGTAAGAAGAAAATGGTTTTAAAAGATCATGAGACATACACATGTTTTTCGGATACATGTTTTTAAAATCATGATGCATATAATCTATGATTATGTTGTGTTGAGGCTATGATTTAAGATATGCCATGATATGATTATGATATGTTTCATGCTATGTTTTAAGAGATGATATGCCATGACATGATTATGTTATGTTTCATGCTATGCTTTAAGAGATAATATCCCATGACTAGTTATAATGTTTGTTATGTTGCATGATATGCTTAAAGAGTATGATATGTTATGCCATGACTAGTTGAGATCATGTTAAGTTGAGACATTATTTGATTATGTACTGATTGTTGGTTTTAGTGAGTAGGAAAGGAACTTACTGAGCCATGAGTGCTCATAGCTTACTTTCCTTGTACCACAGATAAAGGAAAAAGCTGGATGAGTTAAAGGAGCAGCAGGAGGGGCAACGAAGATGTGTGTGGCGGTGGCTAGGCAACTAATCAAGAACCTGCTTTAAAACCTTTAAGAACTATGCTTTGGTTTTGTGAAATGTAATACAATATGGGTGACTTGATGTTAAGTTTTTATTTATTTTGTTATCATGTTATGAAACCATGTTAGTGTAGTTCGGTTTTAATTAAGTTAAGAAAAATAATTTTAAGTCTTCCGCTGTAATACGTACGTAGAGTATCGTAGCCCCGTCCCTTGTTGATAGCAGGGAGGGCGGGCGTTACACGAACTCCAAAAATAGCAGCATAAAAATACTATAAAAATTTCTAAAAATCTCTAAAATTTTCCTATAGCATTTCTAAATATTTTTGAATTATTTTTGGAGCTCAAAAAGAGGAAATTTGGGTCGTTACAATTCCCCACACCTTATAAAAAGTTCATCCTCGAACTTAGAATAATTCTAGATCTCTTTGTCTTATACTGTCCTTACGCTCCTAAATAATTTCCTCATGCTTCTGGTTTTAAATAATTTCCACTAATTGTACTCTTTGTTCCTTAGTCTCTTAACTTCTCGGTCCTCTATCATTCAAATCGCATCTTACCCATCAGTGGTCCTTGGAAGGCCTGTTATAAGGTCTCTGGAGACCATAGGTGCATTAGTCACACCAAATGGCATAACTACAAATTCGCAGTGTCCATATCTGGTCCTGGAGACTGTTTTGGCGCATCACCTCCTTTCACTTTCAACTGATGGTTCCTAGAACACAGATCTATTTTAGAGAACACTGTTGCCCTCCTTAGCTGATCAAATAGATCATCCATTCTGGGAGGAGGGTACTTGTCCTTAACCGTTACTTTGCTCAACGCTCTAAAATCTATGCACATCCGCATAGATATGTCTTTCTCCTTAATGAACAACTCTGGAGCTCCCCGGGGTGAATGACTAGGGCGGATGAAATCCTGGTCAAGTAGCTCCTGTAATTATTCTTGTAACTCTTTTAGCTCTGCTAGAGAAATTTGGTATAGAGCTTTTGAAATTGGGCTGGTGTTAGGAACCAATTCAATTCCAAACTCCACTTCTCTATTGGGAGGTAGTCCAGGTAGCTCTTCTGAGAATACCTCTGGATACTCACAGACTACGCGAACTTCCTCTTGCTTGGGTCCTTCTTGTTCTTCTGTAGGTACCTGTAATTCTTTGGCAAAGGGTACTATGGATCGCTCCAGTATCAAATAGTGCAATAGCTATATGCTGAAAAAATAACTACTTGACCTGTTACGACCGTAGAGGCACTAGCAGCTTCTTCTTTAGCGAGGGAGAATACTTTGGCATTAGCTGGAACTGGTGGGGCTTCCAACCTTCCTGGACTGAACTGAGGTCCTTCCAGAGTTGCATGCATATAAAGTAACTGAGGTTTGCCTCCATATTGTATTAGCTGTGACTGAGGTGCTTTAAACTTGTTAGGGCATTCTTTAGCCATGTGTCCTTCCTGCCTACACGAATAACATCCCGTCTTACCCAAAAGACAGCCTCCTGGATTTCTTCTCCTACATTCAGGACAGATAGGGAACTTGGTCTGCTTGTTTGCTGGTCCTCCCTTCTGGTTACCTCCTAAGTTCCACTGTTTTCTCTTGTGACCCTTGCCCTTCCGGTTCTGATTACTTGACTGGGGTTTCTGGCTCCCCACTGTCTTGTCTTCAATCTTGACTGGCTTCAGCTTTAGCCACTGTATCAGGTATGCTTCTTGTCTCTGAGGTGCTGTGATGACTCCTAGGGTAGCTGCTGGAACATTGATTACCCCTGGAGTCTCCACAGATACTGTTAGAGGAGTGGGAGGAACTAGTTGCTGATTTGCCAACAGATTGGCAATCATTTGTTGCTGCTCTGCTACCTGTTCCTGGAGTTGAGCAAAAACTTCAAAAAGATTAGGCTCAGTTGCTCTGGGTACTTCGTTCTCCTGAGCTGGTTCCTCAGTACGAGCGATACGGGGACATCCTCTTCTTGACATCTAGTTATACAGAGAAAGAACAAAACTAAAACCGTTTCTATTCTTCCTATTCATATAGCATATGTATCAAACAAGAATTTTCTTCTTACTTAAGCGCATATAAGTAGATACTCTATTCTGCAAATAATAAAGAAAGCATAAAAGAAAATTAAATACGTTCTTACTTGAAGACGACAAGGATGTTGCTGATGTGTGATACTAGAGAATAGGACCTGCTCTGATACCAACTGTAACGACCACCCTTATTACTACTACCACTTTCTAAGGATAACCGTTACTTAACTACTAACTCTACTTAACCGGTATGATTAAAAATCACATGGAAACCCTACCGAAAAATTTCGGCAGAGTCTCCCCTGTACCGGTGACCATATTCAACAATACATGCAATATATACTCAGCCACAAGCGGCTGGAACACATATCAATCAACCACACAGTATAATAAATCCAAAATAAAGAAAACAATACCACAACTCATCACACCATATCACAATTCATCTACTATGTCCTAATCACATCAAAATATCATGTACTATCTCAAATACTTCTAACATAGCAAAAGACAATAGAAACTAAAATAAAACTTCTTTCCTAGTCCCAAGGCTTCCATAGTCCTGGCACCACACATCATTCGAACACCTCCTTGTCGCCTTCCTTTCTATATCTTTTCCTTTCCTGTATCTGCAGTAAGAGGAAGTGCAGTTTATAAGCAAAATTTGCTTAGTAAGCGCTATCTAACTCACAAAAACACGAATATGCATGTATACAAAAAGAACTAGAAACTATATGCTCTAAAATAAAATAAAGCACAAACATAACTACTCATGTCAAACTAATAGCAAAGAAAAGCTAATCATGCTAAATATCAAATCAGGAAACAAACAAAACTAATACTGCATGCTAGAACTCAAAAGAACTAAACTTACTGATTCTAAGCATAAATGAAGCTTGTTTTATTTGTTTCAAAACTTATACTTTATTACTTTAAAATAATAATCAACTTCTCTTGGGTCCGGCATTGTACCAATTTGCGTGCATCCTTAATATGAGTCGAGGTAGCTAATCCCGAAACTACTAAGGTACTTCTAGGCGATCTTGTGCCTAGGGGCGATCTAGGAACCCACCCAATAGACCTTGTGTCCTGGACCTTGTGTTCGGTATATGCCATTAAAAAGTAAAATACTTATTTTCTTCTTAACTATAACTTCCTTATACTTGTTACTCTTTAATTCTCTTATAACAAAATGCCTTGACATTTATTCAAACACTTAGTGTGCTTTTAATCCTAAACTTCTGGAATTTAGGATCAATTTAAGACCTTGGTCTTTTTCTTTCTTTTCTTTATCTTTCTTAAACTTTTCTTAAACCCAAAATACTGTTAGGGTATTTTTCCATATGAATCTATAAGTGAAATCAACTAGGTAACACACAATCATGCATATTTAAGGGAAATCTAAAGCCTTGCTCTATAATGCTATCCATAAACTATCTACTAACAAATCTGCACTACTAAAGAAACTAAATACTTAAAGCAAACCTACACTACAATGCTTAACAAAATTCTGTACTGCATTGCAACAAAAATCTGCATTTCAATGTTAACTAAATATCTGCACAAAAATTCTCACATGACAATTATAAACCTAGAATTTCATATTCTAGTAACCGGCTGAGACCAAATGAAATCCTTGATATTGCCACATCCAAATACTTAAATTCTGAACATCAATTATGCCATTAAACTTATGGTCAGAAAGGAATTCTCAGTATAAAATCCATATTGATCAACATATAAATCTCTTTCCTCATCTTCTAAACTAAACTTCTACTCTGAACTTACTACTTGCACATCTAAATTAATCACATACTTTTCACCTGTTAAATTCATTTACATCAATTCAAATCATCTTTTAGTCTTAATACATGATACTCACCAAAACATCATATTACATATGCTCATCATCACCCTTTCATCCACACTTCTACACTAAGGGGATTACACTACCTACTTCATCATAAATAACCAAAAATCACTGTCGGATCAACCTCCAATTAGCCTAATAAACCAATACCTAATCCAAGCCATTCTATATTCATTGCCTAATAGCAAAACAAAGGGAAACTAAAAGCTTAAAGAAAAATCTAACTATATACTTGGAATAAAAGGCAGTTCGGGTTTTGTACAGCAGCAAAAAAAACTAACTCGAAACTGAATTTGCACTTGCTTATCCTGCAATTTGAAAGGGTTGTTTTAAGCTTCAAGTAAAGCTGTTCAGGCCGGCAGAAATACAAAGAAAGAAAGGTTGTTCTAAGCTCTAAATAGAGCCGTTCATGCTTGCTGTAAACACAAATTCCTGCACTATACTACTATACTACTAAATAAAAATCTGCATACTAACTTAGGCTTAATTCTGCATATTAAATTAACAGAAAACTTCATACTAAACTTATAATGTTATCATGATGCCAAATAGTTAAAAATTTAGATCTGCTAATTCATAACACCAATTCTCACCTTAACATCTAGCATCCCATGCTTAACTTGAATGGAGGTTAACTGATATTTGACAACTAAAATCTGATAATGATGTAGACCTTGTAAATCTGTTATATGCTAATCGACAATGTCATCAGGACTCCACATCAAAATTTTAATAGATCAACTACTCACAATAGCATTAACCTATAGGCAAATAACTGATCATGGCAATTCAACCGTATTCACAAATTCTTTTCTATAACAGTCCATAGTTATTTCAGTTAACAGGAGCATATAAGAACTTAAATCCTATTGCTTCACACAAGAAAATTGACCTTAATCTTGTTTTACCTCCATTACGCATTTCAGCAAAGAAAATCTAAACTCCACAGGAACATAAGAAATAGTAGAACACTACCAATCTAAGCTTAACTCATCTCAAGTTTAGATTCTGATGAATGTATTCCAAACTAATCAAGCACGGTATTGTTAGCCCAAACAGAAATTCCATTAGGCACAAATTAAAACCCACACAACAATTCCAATTGTCTAGCAATTAAAACTAACTCAGAAAACAACCTTGGATCCAAAACACAGGAAAAATCTAAACTAAGATGCTACCCAATGCCATTAAACTGCTACATATACTTATACCTGCCTTTTTTTTAAGAATCCAAATTGAGATACTTTGACAGAATTAAAACAAAGGAACACAAACCTAAATTCTACATGTTCCGAAAGCATGAAAGAGAGGCTAAATCCCTAACCATAATTTCTGTGCAACATAATCCGAAACAAAGAAGGAAACTAAAACTCGAAACTAATTCTCCTGTTCTTCATGCTTAAACTCAATCAATCCTTCTCTTCTTTCTTTAGGGCTCACGGCAGCAAACAAAGCCAAGAAGAAGTCAACAACAGAAATTAAAATCCCTAAAAGCAAGCTACAAAGATCAACACAGCAGCAAGCTCTAGAATTCATGAACACTAAGATCTGAAACCTCAAATTCACAGCAACAAAGCAAAAAATCTCGGAACTACTCTTACCGCAGGTGAGTGAGCAACTTACCCCTCGTGTTCTTGGACTTACAGCCGGAAAAGGTGGCTTCCAATACTTCTAGGGCTTGCGGAGGACTCAAGCTTTCGGCAACTCCTTCACCTCCACTTGTTCTCCTCGACAAGGTGATCACGATGGTAGAGAACCCTCTCGGATTAAGTCCTTGGCCGGCCGCCGGAGACGAGCCCTAGTTGCGGCTTCGTCGTCTTCGTTTTCGCCCGAACAGAAACGTCGCGTGCGCGCCGTCGCGAGAGGAGGAATTTTGAGAGAAAATTTTAGGTTTTAGGAAAAGGATTTAATTCTTATACTCAAGGTTATTTTCGTTTCCAACTATAGCTTAAATTGACTTTTCTCCTTCTTTAATAACAAACGATCGCTAGCACACTTGGTTAGCCCGGCTTTAACCAAATCCCAAGTCGCGGCTTCGATTCCTCAACCGTGCACTTTTATTTCCAATTTTTTTACTTTTCCTAACTACTACTTATATATATCTCGCTCCATATATGTTCACAAACAGATCGTAGACCAGTTGGTTGGCTGAGCTCGATAAAAACCTGGATCGAGTCCGAGGTCTTGGGTTCAAAACTCGACTTTTCCTAACTACTACTTATATATATCTCGCTCCATATATGTTCACAAACAGATCGTAGACCAGTTGGTTGGCTGAGCTCGATAAAAACCTGGATCGAGTCCGAGGTCTTGGGTTCAAAACTCGACTTTAACATACATATTTATTATTATTTTTTTAATTTTTTTTAAACTTCTTCCTCTTGGTAAAAATATCAAACGAACTTCAAAAATAGCATAAAAATACTCTAAAAATTTCTAAAAATCTCTAAAATTTTCCTATAGCATTTCTAAATATTTTTGAATTATTTTTGGAGCTCAAAATGAGGAAATTTGGGTCGTTACAATTAATTGCTTGGTTGTTTTCATTTTGTCCAGCCGGGTAGGCTGAGTATATTAACTGTGTGGGTGTTTCTATTTTTGTTCTAGTCGAGTGGGCTGAATATATATAACTGTGTGGCTGCGAATATATATTCCAGCCGTATGTGGCTGATGTATTTTGTATGTATGTATGCTTGAGATTATCATCGGTACAGGGGAGATACTGCTGAATTTTTGTTTGGCAGGGACTCCTCTAGGGGTGTGACAAGGCTTCTCCGACAACCTACAATTTAATCTTTTGTTTCTGTTGTCGGTATTCTTTTAATAATTCTTCTAATCATTTTTGTAATCATTTTTGTGAGTTATTAGTGATTGCCCAACGAAAGCACTCGATGAGTGCGGGTCTTAGAGTAGGAGTCAACGAAGGCTCTGAACCAAGTAAAATTGGTTGTGTTAGCAATGTCTTTATTTTTCTTTTTTCCGCTTTATACTCAAATTAATTTTTGAATTCTTAACAATCGCTATTCACCCCCTCTATCGAACTCTATGATCTAACAAGTGGTATCAGAGTAGATATCGCTCTGATTTGGTGCAACCACCAATCAGACAAAGGGGGGTGAAACCTTTATTTTATTTCTTTCAATTTTCAGTTTTTTTGATAAATTCCAAATTGGTACAATTACTTCTTTGGAAGCATTTTATCATAGCAAACCAATCTGAATTGGTGCAACACCAATTCAGTCTTAATATTTTTTTTCTCTTTTCCCACACTACTAATCCAAGACCAAGTCTTGGGACCTGTTTTGTATCTTTTTCCTTGTGTGCAGAACCTATGGCCCACATCGAGGGATTCAGTACCATCCGTCCTCCCCTGTTCAGCAATGACGATTTCCCATACTGGAAAAAGCGAATGGAGGTCTATCTAAAGACCGAATACGACTAGTGGTTCAGTGTCACCAAAGGCTACAAAGCTCCAGTTGACAACGCCAGAATTCCGCTGGACCCAGAACAGTGAAACCCGGAGATGAAAAGGAAAGCACAAACAGACTTTAAAGCCCTCAGCACACTACAGTGTGGGCTAATAAAGGAGGAACTAAACCACATCGACCCACACAAAAATGCAAAAGAACTGTGGGACAAGCTCATCGAACTGCACAAGGGAACGAGCGACGCTAAGGTAACCAAACGAGATCTCTTCCTAAATAAATTATTTAACATTAAGATGCAGGAAGGAGAATCTGCGAGTCAACTCCACACGAGGATAAAAGACATCCTCAACGGGTTTCATACCAATGACCACCAAATGGAGAACCGCGATTTAATAAGGTATGACCAAAACGTGTTTCCTCGAAATGCATTGTGGGCATCCATCGTGGATGACTATAAGATTTCGAAGAATCTTTTAAAGTTAAAATTAGATGAATTATTTTGTGAACTTGAGCTACACGAACAAATTAACGCCAAAACTGAGAAAGGTGTTGCTCTTTTTGCAGGTTCCTCCAAAGAAAAGTCAAGAACCAAGCCTGAATCTGAAGGTGAGTCTGACCAATACTCAGAAGATTAAGAACACCTGGTGAACTTGATAAGAAAAATGTTTACTAGGAGAAAGAAGAACTTCAGCAGAAATGACCTGCAGAAAATCAATTCCACTATCGAACCAAAGCATGTGACCTGCTTCGGATGCAACAAGAAAGGTCACTACAAGAATGAGTGCCCAAAGCTAAAGAATGACAAAACCAAACCAACCAAAAAGAAGGCACTCAAAGCAACGTGGGACGAATCATCTTCAGATGA
The DNA here is from genome assembly GCF_018446385.1 of Zingiber officinale. NCBI lineage: Eukaryota > Viridiplantae > Streptophyta > Magnoliopsida > Zingiberales > Zingiberaceae > Zingiber > Zingiber officinale. The sequence continues at coordinate 91,195,628 of NC_055998.1, read as the reverse complement.
ATCGGATGCCAAAGATCAGAAGCACTGAAGCCACCTCACACTGATGGCCCGCGAATCAGAATCGAAGGACGAATCGGAAGACGGGTTCGAACCCGAATCAAGCCACGAGTCCGTACTCGTTTCCGAAGGTTTCGATGAGGTATATTTTAATTTAAGAAAGATGTTTTTTTTAAGTAATTGCATGCTTAAATAGAAAATTAACCGAACACGAGAATCAAAATAAAATGCTCCTTGAGAAAATCAACACCTGAAGGAACAAATTGAAAAATCTAATCCAAATCAAGTTGTAAAATTTGAGGAGGAAAATTCAATACTAAAAATCAAAATTAACAAACTTAAAAGTTTGTTAGAAAATTTCACAACTAGATAAAAAAATTTGGATCTAATATTAGATAATCAAAAAAGAGTATACAACAAATCTGGCTTAGATACAAGTCCAGCTCAACAAATAAATCATTTATGTTACTTGTAACTCAAATCAATACACAAACTAAAGTTTGGGTTCCAAAAGTGTGTCTAACCACATAAGTAGGAATTAACCAATACTATATACCCAAAGATAAAATATATTTTATAAAATCAAATCAAAATTCAAAACATAAAATTAAATCAACTAAACCAAAATCAAATAATAGAAATAACTACAGAACCAAATCAAATTCAAACTATCATCAAGTTCATTACAATTATAAAAGTAATCGACATAAACCCATAACTAAAATTTAATCCAGATCAATAATTCAGGAGGAGGCTCCAAACTAGTTGGCACCTCCAAAACTAATCTACCTGACAGGGTAATTTGGATTAGCTTAAAAAGGGATAAAGTTTTAACTTGACCTACAGTACTGGTGAAGTTTTGGATGATAGTAGGTTAGGGAAACTCTGTCTATGCATGTATGGCTTCGATCTGGTGCATTTGACTTAGTGGAACTAACTGAAGTTACCCCTTACGGATCCTAACTAGTTAGACCAAGGTTTTGTGCTAAGTTCAGTGGATGAGACTATTTGAAAAACCTCGAAGGCATGATTACTCTAATGATGTCCAGGTGACTCACCATAGCCCAGAAGTTTATCCAAAGAATGTCTGTTTATTGAGTCCAAAACTAAACCTGAATCTAAAACAAAGTCAAACCAAACCCTAAAATTAAACTTAACACATCTCATAAAAATTATAGGATTCCCTGATTGAAAACATAGATCGGGTGAGATTAGTACTAAAGATTTTAAAATTAAATTAAAATTTAAAATTAAATTTACTATAGGAGTGTCATAGGTAGCCTACTGTACTTAACTGCAAGTTGACCTAATATTTTATTTGCAGTTAGTATGTGTGATAGATACCAAACCTGTGCTTAAGAATCACATTTGACTCAAGTCAAAAGAATTTTTAGATATTTTAAAGGAACATCGGATATAGGAATTTGGTATCCTAGAACAACCAATTTTGAACTCATAGGTTATTCTGACGCAGATTATACTGGATGTAAACTGGACCATAAAAGTACAAGTGGTGGATGTCAGCTACTTGACCCATCACTTGTCAGTTGGTTTAGTAGAAAGCAACATTGTGTTGCCTTATCTACTACTGAGTCAAAATATATAGCTATAGGAGAATGTGTCGCACAATTATTATAGATAATGCACACTTTAAAAGATTTTAATTTAAACCTTACCAAAATAAAAGTACTCATTGATAATGTTAGTTCAATTAATTTAACAAAAAACCCTGTATATCATTCAAGAACTAAACACATTAAAATTAGACATCACTTTATCAGGGATCATGTCACTAAAGGTGATATTGAACTCAAATACATTGAGTCCAAGTCTAACTTAGCTGACATATTCACTAAACCCCTCCCTAAATGTGAATTTAGTAACTTACGTCAGCAATTAGGAATGTGTTTAATAGACTAGGATTCTTAAATTACAAAATTATTTTTAAAATTTTCTTTAAATTTATAGGGTAAAACTTTTTATTTCTCAAACTTCCCTATTTCTAGACTTTTAAAAATCAATTTTAGCCTTAGTCTAGATCAAATCCTTAGAATGCATGCTCCTATAGATCTAGGACTTGAGCATCTCACCAACATATTAGGACTATCTTGTTTGTGTATTGCTAAATTTAGAAAGATATGAGATGCATAGGCAGATTGCCTGGACTTAAGATACTTATATCAGTGCATTAACATAAGTCTGAGCGTCAAATACCAAACAAATAATAATCAGGTTAAGTATTTCAGTTTAGGCAAACACTAACTGAATAAAATTAACTTAACCTAACTAACCAAGTGAAAAATGTTATCTTTTGATAGTCAGTAAGTAACTAATGGTTAGACAGTTAAAGTTTTTTTTGTTCTATTTTAATGTCAGGTTCAAGAGGAGGATTAATTCCAATTGTTTTCATACTTAGTTAAACTATTTGTAACAAAATTTTCTCTTCTTTGAAAATATTTTGTAAAATTATTTTTGAAAAGGGGTTTTCATTTCGTTGAAAATACTTTAGCAAAATTATTTTAAAAATGCTTTAATTTTGTAAACTTATTTTAGAAAATTATTTTAAAATTGCTTTAATTTTGTAAACTTATTTTTGAAAATTATTTTTAAAATTACTTTAATTTTGCAAACTTATTTTTGAAAATTACTTTAACTTACAAAAATAAGTTAACTTACAAAGTTAGTAGGTTTTTGCCTTAATATTTTACAAAAATTATTTTTGAAAATATTTTTTTTCAAGTTAACTTAAAAATGAAGCTATTTTGACAATTATGAAAAGTTAGTGGGTTTTTGAATATGTGTTCAAAAGTTATCTTCCAAAACTTAGCTATTTTAAAAATTAGAAAACGTTAGTAGATTTTGAAAATTATTTCTAATATAAAAGTTTAAAGCTTATATTTTTTAACAATTACTTTATCTGATGCTATAAATGACTTTTCCAAAATTTTCTTTTAACTTGTTTTCTACATTAAACTCCCTCAAGTCACTTTGAATTAGGTTAGCAATCTCTATTGCAATTTTTTTTCTTAGCCGATTATTCTTATCTTTTGTATGTTTTTTTGATGAATGTCAAAGGGGGAGGGTTAGGTGGTTTAAGTTAGCACCAAAAATACCAAGCATAAAACACCAACTAACTTGAAAACCATTGCTTACTTTTTGCATATTTTCACTAACTTAACCCAGGTTGTCATTGCATCAAAAAGGGGGAGATTGTTGGTGCGGTTAGTACTAACGGTCTAACTTAGGTTTTGATGAATGACAAAGTAGGTTAAGTTAGCACTAACGATCTAACACTTTGATTGAGTGTGTAGGAGAAATCCAGCTAGGTTAACGGGCTACCTAGATAGCTGGTATGAAGTCCAAATAGGTTGACAGGCTGACTGGATATCTGACACAAAGCCCATCTAGGTCGACGAGCTGACCAGATAGATGGCACAAAGCCCAACTAGGTTGATGGGCTAACCGGGATAACTGGTATGAAGTCCAGATAGGTCGACGAATTTACCATATGTCTGGCAAGTAAGTTAAGGTAAGCCACTGGAGAGGAGTGACTTGGTAAGGACGCGTTCCCAGTTAGGGAACTTAGGCGTCGATCCAACTTAGAACCATTTCGGGAATCTAAGTTGAGTTCGTGACTAGATTCTAGTCTCGATGAGACAGAATCTAATTACTACTCTGTTTGAATATAATTGTGCTAACACTTTGTTTTGTAGGATAGTATAAATTGTATTTTACCTTGGACTAACATTTTCTTGCAGGAAAAATGTGTGCTGGAAAATGATGGTCCGGGCGCCTGGAAGGGATTCGAGCGCTCGGATGGTCCAGGCACCCGAAACTGGTCCAGGCGCCCGGAAGGCAATTTCTATTCTGACAGCTAGGAGCACGCCGATTAGTCTGACGACATCACTGTCCAGGCACCTAGAAGGAATTCGGGCGCTCGGAGCACTCCTATAAAAGAAGGCCTCCACCAGAACTTTGGAATAACAACTTCTGTTATGACTGCTCTATTGCATATTGCTCCTGTGACGCCGCGAGGCTTCTCTGACAACTTATGATTTAATCTTCTCGTTCTATTGTTGGTATTCTTTTAATACTTCCTGTACTCATTTTTGTAATCATTTTTGCAAGTTATTAGTGATTGCCTAATGAAAGTACTCGACGAGTGCGGGGCTTGGAGTAGGAGTCGACGAAGGCTCTAAACCAAGTAAAATTGGTTGTGTTAGCATTGTCTTTATTTTTCTTATTTCCGCTATATACTCGAATTGATTTTTGAATTCTTAACGATCACTATTCACCCCCCCCTTTATCGAACTCTATGATCTAACACTTTCTTCATCCCTCTAATGGTTCACCACTAGTGTCAGTCTGACATAAGCCTCGATCTCGGACTTAGAGGATGATGATTCATCCCACGTAGCTTTTAAGTTCTTGTTTTTCATTCATCTTGGTCCTTTACCTTTTTCTTTTCTCGTTCTTTTTGGTTTAGAGCGGTTGTCTTTGATGTGTCCTTCTTCTTGTCAGTTGTAGTATCGAACCTTATTTTTACTTCGAAGGTGTTTCTCCTGCGACTTATAAAATTTGTTAGTTTTAAGAAATTTACTAAAGTTTCTTACCTTTAGTACTGCATCATTTTCGTTGATAGAAGTTTCAGAATATGGTTCATTCATTTTTACCTTTAAGGCAATGTTCTATTCGGCTTCTTTAGTTATGCACATCTAGATTCATGAATTTCAAAGGTAAAAAATAATTCTTTTAGAATACTTACCTTTAATCCCTAGAGATGTAGTTTGCATTTTGTCACGCCCCGGAGGAGTCCCTGTCTGAAGAAATTTCGGCAGCATCTCCCCTGTATGGTGGACAATCTGAAACTTTACAACATCACCATATACCTCAGTCACATGCGGCTGGAATAATAACAATAATAATAAGCAAACAAGCACACCATCCACGCAGTTTATATCCATTTTCAGCCTCTGGCTGACACAACCACGCAGTTTAGTACTAAACAACCAGAACAGAAATACGATGACTCGAAAATAATCCTACTCCACTACAGCCATAAAGCACAAATCCGACGGAATAAATCCACTCACCTCTTCTGCCGTCTAGGCAGGCATGTAGTAAAACAAATTCGAATGAAAGTCATCGACTAAATAAAGCAATCCATACCAGATCTAAAGTATTCAAAACATAACAAGTTCAAAACATAGTCTAGTACATAAAGCCAAAAGATAAATAAACAGCCTCGTGGCTGCAGGGGACTAGTAACTGGAACTCTCTCCTGACAGCATCAACCTGAAATAGCAACGGAGGAGGGTGTGAGTCCAACACTCAGCAGGTACAACTGATATGCATAATAAAGAACATAACAACTAGCACTAATCATGCGTAAAATCTCCTGACACAAGAAAGGTAAATGCAACTGAGGAATGTAGGAGAAAATCTGTACTAACCCGGACCAAGGTATAAGGGTAACAGGGTCGTTAGACCGAGGGTGTCATAATCCTGTATGCATGTCAATCATATGCATCCATATAAATGCAGCAAGTAAATGCAGCAAACACAAGCAATAAATGTATCATGCATATGATGCCAATGACATGGTCACCCCTGACGCCAGTCAGCCAACTCACACACAATGGTGAGTCCGAGTGGGTAGGGTTGTGACAACCGTGCACTCTGACATCACTACCCCTGATGAGTGACTGAGTGGACGGGATGCTGTCGAAGTACACACATACTCCTACCCCAAATCATAAATGGGGGAGCGCAATGCTCTCATCTTCTGGTACACGATGACGGGGAGGAAATCTCTGCCGGCTACCACGCTGCGTCACACTACCCATGAGCGGACCAACGGAGCCAAACAGAGTCCAACCACCTGCCGGCTACCACGCTGCTACACTAAACCAGCGGAGCCAAACAGAGCAGAACTGTCTGTCGGCTACCACGCTGAGTCACCAGACCAACGGAGCCAAACAACAGAACTGTCACACACCTGTCTGATCTACCACTAACCCATGAGTGGTGGTGTGTACGGATACATGTAACTGGCGATGTGCTCGATAATAATGGAGCAGACTATCGCACAACATGCAATCATGCAAAATGATGCATGACACTAAACATGGCAATATCATGAATAGCATAGCAAGATCCATATATAAATATAAAATGTGTACCACAGGACAATGTATCAAATGAAAGGTACACAGATCAGATAGGGTATCAAATAAACCCTAGGTCCTGAACATAATGTATAATATGGTTGTGTCACTACCTCTAAAAACAGGTATGATCAGGTAAGTACTAACATATAGTGCATAATAAGTAAACAAGCAATCATGAATCAAATCATGTAGTGACCAACCGAAACAAATGGAAAACACAATCATTGCTATATGTTAAAAAACATTATTATGCATATCAAAAGACATAAGTCAAAGTACCCGCCTTAAATCTTAAAGTCCAATCTGGTCCAAATACGACGTCGAGATACTCGTCTCGCGTCAAAGTCCTGTGTCACGAATAGAAATACATCTTATTTAGCTACCATTCTTCTAAATAGCTAAATAAAATCTCAAATCCTAAATTAGGGCAAAACCCTAATTAACACATGTACCTAGGTTAACGTTAGTTATTAACCTATCTATCAATCATCGATAACAAAACCCTATTCCTTACCTCACTCACCTGAAAGGGGAAAACCTAGGGCACGACAGCAAGCAAAATCTCCAGCGATGGTCGGCTCTGTTTACTCCTGTCCGAACCCAAACCTGAGCAAAGACACACCAGCGAGATGGGTCGGCGTCGGCGTTGTGCCGAGATGCGGCAGAGAGGAAGAAGGACACAGAGGAGTCTGGCTCGCGGTGTGCAGCGGGGAGGAGCGGCGGTGGTGGCTCACGGCTCACTAGGGCACAAGAGAAGAGAAGGATCGGGAGGCAGAGGAGGGAAGGCCGACACTGCTCGGCGTTGGCGGAGATGCTAGGGCTCGGCGTTACTCTCGTCTGCCGGCATCGGCCATGGCGATCGGGGCTGGCTAGGGCACGCGGTGGCCGGCGCTCGGGATGTGGAGTCGCAGGAGGGGAGAGGGATCGGGAGGCGGCGTCGATCGGTGGTGGCTCGGGTCGAGTGGCGACAGCAACGATCGGCGTTTGATTTTTTTTTCCGATGAAGATCTTGGGCTCGGATTCGTCAGAGAGGAAAGGAACATGCCTTCCTTGGCCGACGACTTTTGTACACGGGAAAGAGAAACCGCTTGCTTGCGGTTAGGGCACGGAAGGGCGTCGGGCGCGCGGGGAGGAAGAAACGGTGAAGAGGGAAATAAAGAAGAAAGAAAAAAAAAAGAAAAAGGAAATATAAAATAAACATTTCCTCGCTTAAATGGGTAGCCTAAACAGGCTTTTCCCGAGCCCCGTTCTTATCCCCATTAACTCGTTCGTACGAGCTCCGAAAAATTCCCGAAAATTTTCCAAAAATTCCGGAAAATTCCCTTATTAATATTCGCCTATTTTCGGTATTTTAAATTCTCCCCCACTAATAAAAATTTGGTCCCCAAATTTCGTTATCTACCATCAGCAAGTACTAATAACAGATATAAAGTATAAATGTTGAACGGTAAATTAAATCACATACCTCAAGGGAAAAGATGGGGGTATCGAGCTTGGATAGTATCCTTGAGCTCCCAAGTAGCCTCCTCATCCGAATGATGCTGCCATCCGCCTTTAACCAGCCGTATAGTCTTGTTCCTCAACTGACGTCCGGTCCAGAATCCGTACCGGAACTTCCTCATAAGTGACGTCAGGCTGAACTGGAACTGAGATATCTGTCAGCACATGTGTCGGGTCAGGTACGTATCTTCTCAGCATAGATACGTGGAATACATCGTGCACGCCTGCCAGGGACGGTGGTAGTGCCAGTCGGTAAGCTACCGCTCCGATCCTCTCCAAGATCTCGAAAGGGCCAATGTACCGCGGAGCTAGCTTACCTCTGAGGCTAAATCTCTTCACCCCTTTCGTGGGTGAAACTCGTAGAAATACATGGTCGCCTGTAGAGAACTCCAAAGGTCTGCGTCTCCGATTAGCATAACTCTTCTGGCGGTCCTGCGCCTCTGACATCCTCCATCTGATAGTACGGACCAACTCTGCCTCCTGCTGAGCTCTATGAGGTCCCAACAGCTGGGCCTCTCCAACCTCATCCCAGAGGGTGGGTATCCGACAAGGCCTACCATACAACGCCTCAAACGGTGCCATCTGGATAGCCGAATGAAAGCTGTTGTTGTAGGCGAACTCTACCAATCGCAAGTGGTCCTCCCAACTGCCTCCGAAATCCATAACACACGACCTCAGCAGGTCCTCTAAAGTCTGAATGGTCCGCTCTGACTGTCCATCTGTCTGCGGATGGAAAGTTGTACTAAATCGGAGCTGAGTGCCTAAGGCCTGTTGCAGACTCTGCCAGAAACGAGACGTGAACCGGGGGTCTCTATCCGAAATGATAGTCAAAGGAACACCATGTAATCTGATGATCTCCCGGCAATACAGATCTGCCAATCGATCCAGGGGATCAGTCCTCCGGATCGCTAAAAAGTGCGCGAATTTGGTTAATCGATCAACGATTACCCAAATCGTGTCATGGCCTCATCGTGTCCTCGGCAATCCCACCACAAAGTCCATAGTAATATGTTCCCATTTCCACTCAGGAATAGGAATCCTCTGAAGTAATCCGGCAGGTCTCTGGTGCTCATCCTTCACCTACTGGCAGACAAGACATCTAGCTACAAATTCTGCGATGTCTTTCTTCATACCGTTCCACCAGTAGGAACGTCTCAAATCTCGATACATGCGGGTCCCGCCTGGATGGATCACAAATCGAGAACGATGAGCCTCCTGAAGTAGCTCCTGTAAGACCAGATGAGACTGAGGTACGCATAATCTGCCTCGGAAGTATATAATACCCTCCTCGTCTCGTGTGAACTCGATCTGCTGCCCGGAAGCTATCTGGCTGCTAATGAACTGCAAATGCTGATCACCAGCCTGGGCCTCTCGGATCCTCGTCCTGATCGACGACTGAACAACCGTGGTAACAAGAATACCCTGCTCTGTATGTCCCTGCTCCTCAAGGTCTAACTTGGAGAAACCCTGAACCAAGTCTGTAACTGAAACTCGGTGGCAAGCCAAAGTCCCTCTGGACTTCCTGCTGAGTGCATCTGCAACCACATTAGCTTTCCCCAGGTGGTAGCTAATGGTACAATCATAGTCCTTCAGGAACTCCATCCATCTCCTCTGTCGGAGATTAAGCTCCTTCTGCATAAAAATATATTTGAGACTCTTATGATCAGTGAGAATCTCAAATGTAACACCGTATAAATGATGCCGCAAAAGCTTCAGAGCAAAGATGATGGCAGCTAACTCCAGATCATGAACTGGGTAGTTCTTCTCATGCTCCTTCAACTGTCGAGAAGCATAAGAGACTACCCTGCCGTGCTACATCAGAACAGCGCCCAAACCTTGAAGAGACGCATCGGTGTAGAGTACAAATCCATCCTCTCCAGAAGGTAAAACCAAAACTGGAGCCGACACTAATCTCCGCTTTAGCTCCTGAAAGCTGGTCTCGCAATCCTCGGACCAAGTGAACTTCATGCCTTTCCTGGTAAGACGTGTCAGCGGCATAGCAATACGCGAGAAACCCTCGACAAAACGTCGATAATATTCGGCCAGTCCCAGAAAACTGCGGATCTCCTGTACTGACTTCGGCTACTCCTAACTCGTGACAACCTCAATCTTCTGAGGGTCTACCGAAATACCTCTGCTCGAGACCACATGTCCCAGAAACCCGACTGAAGATAGCCAGAATGCACACTTGCTGAACTTCGCGTACAACTGATGTCGTCGAAGAATATCCAAGACTATGCGAAGATGCTGTGCATGCTCCTCCTCGGAATGCGAGTAGACTAATATGTCATCAATGAAAACGATAACAAACTGATCCAGATACTCCAGAAAGATGCGATTCATCAAGTCCATAAACACTACTGGAGCATTGGTAAGCCTAAATGGCATTACCAAAAACTCATAATGACCGTATCTGGTACGGAAAGCTGTCTTCTAAATATCAGAATCTCTAACTCTCAGCTGATGATATCCGGATCGCAGATCAATCTTAGAATACATTGATGTACCTCTGAGCTGATCAAACAAATCCTCGATCCATGGTAAAGGATATTTATTTCTGACGGTTACTGCATTCAGCTGTTTATAGTCAATACATAACCTCATAGTGCCATCCTTTTTCTTGACAAATAATACCAGAGAACCCCATGGAGAAACACTAGGGCGAATAAATCCCCTATCCAAAAGCTCCTGGAGTTGAACCTTCAGCTCATTCAACTCTTTTGGTGCCATACAATAAGGAGCTTTCGATGCCGGTGCGGTCCCCGGAATCAGCTCAATAGTGAACTCCACTTGCCTTCTTGGAGGCAAACCTGGTAGCTCCTCTGGGAATACATCTGGGTACTCTCGGACCACCGGAACGTCGGAGAGCTGCAAACTACTGCTGCCCTCAGTACTAATCAAAGATAACAAAAAACCCTGACAGCCATGTGACAGCAGCTTCTGAGCCTGAATCGCCAAAATGATCGATATGTCGTCGTCTCTGATGCCAGTGAAATCCCACGAGGGTTGGTTCGGAGGCTGGAAAGTGACCACCCTCGTCTGGCAATCAACTGTGGCATGATATGCTGACAAACAGTCCATGCCAAGTATAATATCAAAATCGACCATTTCCAATACCAAAAGATCCACCGTAAGTATTAGGTTGCCAAAATCTAACGGGCAACCTCTGACCTCTTGGGTGACGTCCAATGTATCACCGAACGGTAGAGAGACAGTCAATCGTTGGGGTCTGCTAGTGGGTAATCTACCAATCTCCCCCATAAAAGTATGAGATATAAAAGAATGCGAGCTACCAATATCTATTAGTATATCTGCAGATAAGGCATAAATAGAAATCATACCACGGAAAATGGTTCCGTCGGCTCGCTACGCATCCTCTCTGGTCATCGCATGAATACACCCAATCTCTGGCAGAGCAAGAGGTGGTAACGCTGCCTGCGACAGCTACGTCTGGGTAGGAGCTTGCCACTGAGGTGGTGCAGGATATTGTGCCAGAGAAGTCTGAGAGGGCGGCGACTGATACTGTACCGATGGCTGGGACTGCGTTTGGTACTGAGCCTATGGCTGGGGCTGCAGCTGATATATAGAAGCACTGGAGTACTCCTGTCTAAGCATGCCAAATGCCGCTGCTGCAGGTGAAGCACTCCGCTGCTGGCCATGTGAAGGTTGGGCTCTTCGCCCTCCTCGATAAGTTCCGAACTGACCCGACTGTCCTCCATGATCAGACCCTCCGGAAGTCATATGCTGAGTCTTCTGCGGACAATCTCGGCTCTGGTGCCCAGGCAGTTTGCAATGAAAGCAAACTGACTGTCCCAGAGAGCAGGCTGAGGTGATGTGATCTCTGGACCCACATCTGAAATAGCGAATGTCGCTGGCGGGTTGTTTCCGGTTCTGCTGTGGAGACCGGAAACATCCTGAAGAAGACTGCCCTGATTTCTGAGATCAACGTGATATCCTAGATGTACCCTGATCTGACCGACTGCGCCTGCTCTGCTGTGGTGTAGCCTGAGGCTGCTGGATTTGCCCAGATGTCTGACCCGGCTGTTTCCTTTTCCTGTATGGAAATGCTCTCTGCTGCGCTGACTCAATCAATAGGGCTCTGTCTAAAGTCTCCAGATAGGATGTGGTACCAAGACTGACAAGTCTTACTTGCAAATGTCCATCCAACCCCTGAATGAACTGCTGCATACGCGAACTGTCCTCAGCAACAAGCTCTGGACAAAATCTGGCCAATCTGTCAAACTCTGCATTATACTCAGTCACTGTCCGATTGTTCTGTCGCAGACTCAGGAAATCCTGCCGGCGAGCCATCTGATAAGCTTGTGGAAAGAAACGGCTCTCAAAAGCCTCTCTGAATCTAGCCCAAGTGATGTTCTGCTCACCGATGATGGAACGCTGAGTAATCCACCAGGTGTCGGTCGCGTCCTGTAAATGAAAAGCAGCCAGCTCTGCTTTCTCCCCCTCGGAGCAAGCCATATAGAAGAAGATCCGCTCCATAGTCTCAATCCAAGACAGGCCCACACTCGGATCACAGTCTCCTCGGAAGAGTGTAAATCGACTCTTCATCGACTCTGCCAACGCCGGAATCCTGGCTCGTGCCGCAACCATGTCAGTGAGGTGTGTCAGAACAGCTATAGGAACTGGCGGAACCACTGGAGCTGGTGCTACAGGTGGTACCACTGAATAGACCGGAGGAGGTACTCCCGGTGCTGCTGGGTAAACTAGAGTATATGCTGTCGGTGGCACTGTAGGGTGAACATAGGTGGCCGCGACTGGAGGTACAGTAGGTAATGGTACCGGATGTGGAGCAGCCGGCACCCCTGATGCAGGAGCTGTTGGGTACACCGTATATACTGGGGGCACAGGTGCCGCTGGTGTCGTGTACACGGTAGGTCCAGGTGGCGGTGGTGCCGAGTACGCCGTAGGCTGCGTTGGAGCAGGTGTCGGGTATGCCAATGGTACCCCTGATGGTACCGTAAATACGGTAGGAGTGGATACCGTCGGTGCAGCCGAAGTAGGTACCTCTAAAGGAGCCATCGGGGTCTGAGAGCCCGACGCGCCCGCAGTACCCTGAGTCTATCCCTGACTGATAGGCTCATCAACAGTAGGCATCTCTGGCATATCCAGAGATCCCGAGGTCCTCGTACGTGGTCGTCCAGCACCACGTCTCGCAGCTATTCGAGTAGATCTCCTCATATCTGTTAAATTATATCACAGATATTACTACAAGTATAAATAATTACTAAATAACATCATACCTAATAGCTGTCTGGAGATGTTCCGTCGCTGTCCAGTCCCCAAATTGATCTCCAAATTCCGTACAAGAAAATCACCGGAAATCCATATAAATCTGAAACGGAAGTCCAAACATATACGTAAATAGAAAATCCATGCAACCAATATAACTACCCAGTTTGACTCGCAAACTTGGGCTAGCACAAAAAAAATATCCAGAATACTAAAAGTAGGTATCACACCTTGCTCTGATACCAATAAATTGGTATCAGATAAATCTCAAAAATCCAACACACGGAAATCAAACAAGTATCGCCAAACTTTGGCGCTCTGATGCCATATCAATTGGTATCAAGTTATCCCAAATATCCAAAACATGAAAATAAAGATCGTAAAACTTAAGCTCTGATACCACTAAATTGTCACGCCCCGGAGGAGTCCCTCTCCGAAGAAATTTCAGCAACATCTCCCCTGTATGGCGGACAATATGAAACTTTACTACATCACCATATACCTCAGCCACATGCGGCTGGAATAATAACAATAATAATAAGCAAACAAGCACACCATCCACGCAGTTTATATCCATTTTCAGCCTCTGGCTGACACAACCACGCAGTTTAGTAGTAAACAACCAGAACAGAAATACGATGACTCGAAAACAACCCTACTCCACTACACCCATAAAGCACAAATCCAACGGAATAAATCCACTCACCTCTTCTGCCGTCTAGGCAGGCATGTAGTAAAACAAATCCGAATGAAAGTCATCGACTAAATAAAGCAATCCATACCGGATCCAAAGTATTCAAAACATAATAAGTTTAAAACATAGTCTAGTACATAAAGCCAAAAGATAAATAAACAGCCTCGTGGCTGCAGGGGACTAACAACTGGAACTCTCTCCTGACAGCATCAACCTGAAATAGTAACGGAGGAGGGTGTGAGTCCAACACTCAGCAGGTACAACTGATATGCATAATAAAGAACATAACAACTAGCACTAATCATGCGTACAGTCTCTTGACACAAGAAAGGTAAATGCAACTGAGGAATGCAGGAGAAAAGCTGTACTAACCCGGACCAAGGTATAAGGGTAACAGGGTCGTCAGACCGAGGGTGTCATAATCATGTATGCATGTCAATCATATGCATCCATATAAATGCAGCAAGTAAATGCAGCAAACACAAGCAATAAATGCATCATGCATATGATGCCAATGACATGATCACCCCTGACGCCAGTCAGCCAAGTCACACACAATGGTGAGTCCGAGTGGGTAGGGCTGTGATAACCGTGTACTCTGACATCACTACCCCTGATGAGTGACCGAGCGGATGAGATGCTGTCGGAGTACACACATACTCCTACCCCAAATCATAAATGGGGGAGCGCAATGCTCTCATCTCCCGGTACACGATGACGGGGAGGAAATCTCTGCCGGCTACCACGCTACGTCACACTACCCATGAGCGGACCAACGGAGCCAAACAGAGTCCAACCACCTGCCGGCTACCACGCTGCTATACTAAACTAGCGGAGCCAAACAGAGCAGAACTGTCTGTCGGCTACCACGCTGAGTCACCAGACCAACGGAGCCAAACAACAGAACTGTCACACACCTGTCTGATCTACCACTAACCCATGAGTGGTGGTGTGTACGAAAACATGTAACCGGCGATGTGCTCGATAATAATGGAGCAGACTATCGCACATCATGCAATCATGCAAAATGATGCATGACACTAAACATGGCAATATCATGAATAGCATAGCAAGATCCATATATAAATATAAAATGTGTACCACAGGACAATGTATCAAATAAAAGGTACACAGATCAGATAGGATATCAAATAAAGCCTAGGTCCTGAACATAATGTATAATATGATTGTGTCACTACCTCTAAAAGCAGGTATGATCAGGTAAGTACTAACATGCAGTGCATAATAAGTAAACAAGCAATCATGAATCAGATCATGTAGTGACCAACCGAAACAAATGGAAAACACAATCATTGCTATATGTTAAAAAATATTATTATGCATATCAAAAGACATAAGTCAAAATACCCGCCTTAAATCGTAAAGTCCAATCTGGTCCAAATACGATGTCAAGATACTCGTCTCGCGTCAAAGTCCTGTGTCACGAATAGAAATACATCTTATTTAGCTACCATTCTTCTAAATAGCTAAATAAAATCTCAAATCCTAAATTAGGGAAAAACCCTAATTAACACATGTACCTAGGTTAACGTTAGTTATTAACCTATCTATCAATCATCGATAACAAAACCCTATTCCTTACCTCATTCACCTGAAAGGGGAAAACCTAAGGCACGACAGCAAGCAAAATCTCCAGCGATGGTCGGCTCTGTTTACTCCTGTCCGAACCCAAACCTGAGCAAAGACACACCAGCGAGATGGGTCGGCGTCGGCGCTGTGCCGAGATGTGGCAGAGAGGAAGAAGGACATAGAGGAGTCGGGCTCGCGGTGTGCAGCGGGGAGGAGCGGCGGTGGTGGCTCACGGCTCGCTAGGGCACAAGAGAAGAGAAGGATCGGGAGGCAGAGGAGGGAAGGCTGGCACTGCTCGGCGTCGGCGGAGATGCTAGGGCTCGGCGTTACTCTCGTCTGCCGATATCGGCCATGGTGATCGGGGCTGGCTAGGGCACGCGATGGTCGGCGCTCGGGCTGTGGAGTCGCAGGAGGGGAGAGGGATCGGGAGGCGGCGTCTATCGGCGGTGGCTCGGGTCAAGTGGTGACAGCAACGATCGGCGTTTGATTTTTTTTTCCGGTGAAGATCTAGGGCTCGAATTCGTTGGAGAGGAAAGGAACATGCCTTCCTTGGCCGACGACTTTTGTACACGGGAAAGAGAAACCACTTGCTTGCGGTTAGGACACGGAAGGGCGTCGGGCGTGCGGGGAGGAAGAAACGGCGAAGAGGGAAATAAAGAAGAAAGAAAAAAAAAAGAAAAAGGAAATATAAAATAAACATTTCCTCGCTTAAATGGGTAGCCTAAACAGGCTTTTCTCGAGCCCCGTTCTTATCCCCGTTAACTCGTTTGTACGAGCTCCGAAAAATTCCCCAAAATTTTCCAAAAATTTTGAAAAATTCCCTTATTAATATTCGCCTATTTTCGGTATTTTACACAATTACTAAGGTTGACCATTCTTGTGTTCTTGGAAAAGCGTAAAGTGCATACCTTAGCGAGTCTCGATTGATTACCTTTTCTCTGAGATTCATGAGTTCGATGATTAGCTCCTTTTGCTTGGCGTGCAATTGAGGTGCTATTTCACCTTCCTTCAGTTAAAGATTTGTCAATTGGTTTTGAAGTAGATCTTTTCTTGCAAGCTTGGCTTTGGAGGATCCTTTGTTAAGCTCCAAGAATTTTTCCTAGAGATCTTTTCAAGACTCATAAATTCCAATCCTGTTGACCTCTTGTGGTGGCAACACACTCAGTAAATAGAATTCTTCTTTTTATTTGTCACAAATTCAGTTTGTTCCTTCTTTGTCTAGTTGTCCTCTTTCTTTAGATCGTCATTGTTGTCAGTAGGTATTACAAAACTATTTTTCAAAATTAGAAAAATATTGAAATATGTTTTGAAGTATACCTCCATTTTCTTCTTCCAGTAATCAAAGTCTCCCTCAAACTTAGGCTAGTGGATACTTGTTCCGGCCATCATCTTTAGTGCTTCAGTTGGCGATTAGTCCTTCTGAAGTGGTTGGGTTCTGTTACGAATTGTTGGAACTAGTACGACAGACAAGAGGGGGGGGGGTGAATTGCCTACATAATAAAATTCAACTCTTTCTCGATCTTTGATGTGACTAGATTAGCATAATTAAATTAAGCAAAAATAATTAACATAAAAGAAATAACAATTTAAAATAGTAGGTAAAAGATCAAAATTTTACTTGGTTACAACATAAGTGATTGTTAATCTAAGGCGTTGAAAAACTCACTAAGAACTCCTTTGTTGAAAGCGGAGAAACCTTTTATACATGTTGACAGCTCAGAAATGACTAAGAAAGTTAATACTTAAGTTGTTATATATTTCCTAGCTTCAGGGGTCTTTTAATAGTCCCTGAAAAATTCTATCTGAAAATTGAAGGTGCCTTTAGTCATCCAAGTTTTATCGCCGAAGATAAAATCTTATCTTCGGCCAACAGTCATCCAAAGGCACCTTCAACAAACTAGAAGGCGCCTTCAACACTGTTCATGGAAGACGCCTTCTCTAAGGCAATTAGTTGATCTTCCTTCTTTTCAAGCAGACTTCCGTTCTGACTTCTTGTCCCTCGGAAGTGTCGCGCACGTCCTTCTCGCTCCACCATGTACTCTTCTGGAGCTTCTCATCTCTTAGATACACCAAACTCGTCTACTCGTTTCTAATGTCATCCTTCTCCTCCAGCGTCTTTCGCTTGACTTCTTGGGTTCCCAAGTCCCTGCACATTCAGACGCAAGACATCAAATAACGTAGAGCCTAACTTGACTTGGTTGATCACATCAAAATCATCCTGGGGTACTAACAACAAGTGGGGTACTAAATGATTTTGATTTCTCATTCATGAAAAATGTTTTAGTACCTTCTCCAAATATTCTTTTTAGATAAACAAAGCCTCCCAAATTTCCTATCTCTTGATATTTCCATTCTGAGAATCCTCTTTGCTTCATCGAGATCCTTCATATCAAACTTCTTGTTTAATTGATTCTTTAATTTTTGTATTTCTATCTAACTCTTGGCAGCTATCAACATATTGTCAACATAAAGAAGAAGATATATATAGGATCCATCTTGTAGCTTGCGCAAATACACACAATGATCATATTTGCTTCTAGTGTACTTTTATCCTAGCATAAACTTATCAAATCGCTTGTACCACTGCCTGAAAGATTACTTCAATCTATACAATGATTTTTTCCAATTTGCATACCATCTTTTCCTCTCCAACAACTTTGAATCCATCTGGCTGAGTCATGTAGATTTCTTCATCCAAGTCTCCATGTAAAAAAGCAGTTTTTACTTCCATCTGGACTAGTTCCAAATTCAACTGTGCTACCAAAGCCAACAAAATTCTGATGGACGAATGCTTTACAACTGGAGAAAATACTTCATTATAATCAACTCCCTCCATCTGAGTGTAGCCTTTAGCCACCAATCTTTCTTTGTAGTGAACATTATCCTTGTTAAATCCAACTTTCTTTGCATATATCCTTTTGCAGCCAATTGCTTTCTTTTCCTTTGGAAGACATGCTAGTTTCCATGTCTAATTCTTATGAAGGGACTGCATTTCTCCATCAATGGCATTCCTCCTTTTTTTTCTGTTATGAACTTTGGACTGCTTCATTATAAGTAGCAGGAACGACATCAATTGGAATTGCAGAAGTGACCATATTGACATAGCGAGCAAGTTGTATTATGGTCCTTTTTCCCTTCCTTAGTGCAATTGATTCATGTTGTTGTGAAGGTTCTTGGGTATAAACCTCTTCTTATCTGGTTGTAAAGGTTCTTGGATTTAAAACTCTTCATCTACTATAGGAGAATCATCATTACTTATTGGCTAGGATAATTTTGTTACCTTCAAACTCCACCTGTTGGGTACCATCTGACTGCAATATTTGTTTAAAAGTCACCTTTCTAAATATGGTAGCTTCATCAAAAGTGGCATCCCTATTGAAGATTACCTTCTTTATTTCTGGACACCAAAGACGATATCCTTTAACACCTGAGGTGATTACCATGAAGATTGCCTTCTTTGCTCTTGGATCTAGCTTTGACTCCTTAACATGAAAGTATACAGTGGAACCAAATACATGTAATAAATCATAATCTGTAGTAGGTTCTCCAAAACCATTTCTCCAATGATGTTTTACCATTAATAGCAGTTAACGGTAAATGATTAACAAGGTGACAAGAATATGCCAAAGCCTTAGCCCAAAATTCTTTGTCTAACCTAGCATTAGACAACATACATTAGACCTTTCTAATAATGTCCGGTTCATACGCTCTGCCACTTCATTCTGTTGTGGTGTATTTTTAACAGTGAAGTGTCTTACAATATCTTTATTTTTATAGACTTTTAAAAAAGAATCATTTTTAAATTCTCCACCATTGTCACTACAAAAAAAAACACCCATATAGGGACGGTTTTTTTTACTTTTAAGAGCGGCTTTCAACCACTCCTACACTTTTACCAATGGTTTGAAAACCGCTCCTCTTGTCGTCGTCCCTATATCCTATCGAAGTGGTTTTCATAACCGTTGGTAAAAATTAAAAAACTGCGCCTATTATACTTTATAGGTATGATTTGAAACCGATCTTACACGTTATACATATAACAACGATTTCAAACCACTTCTATAGCTATATATTAAGGAGCGGTTCAAACCGCTCTAAAACTCTTTAAGTGGTAGAATGGTTTTAAACCGCTCTTACACACCATGGATATAACAACGATTTCAAAATGTCTAAATGTCATGATTATAGGAGCACTAATCCTACAGGTAGACTCGCCGACCTCGGGCTCTTAACCGGGTCAATGGGTCAAGTGTCCGTTGACCCTATTTTTATTTTTATTTTTATTTTCTTTTAAAGTTGGTACCATATATTTATTCTTAATAAGTCCAACAATGTCAGGTTTAGTATATGATTTTGATTACCTATGGGAATATGAGACTTGATCTATGGAAAGGACTTTGGTTCTAGTTGATGCTGAAAAGTGGAAGGAAAAAATTTAGGTTAGCTTTACTTGCTATTAGAGGCTAATAAAAGCAAAAATTTAAGAGAAAAAATAATAAGGTTAATATGTTTTAAAAATAATGGTTCTATATAAATAATAATAATATTTAATAATATTCTGATCATAAATAATCTAATATTATTTTTTAATTTTAAAATAAATAATTTTTAATAAATGTCATTACAAAATATTTATAAAAAAATATCAAAGTTATATTCTAGTAATACCAATTGGAGGATGGATAAAATCCAATAAAGAAAGAGAAAGGTTTTTCAGGGTGAGATTTAGGATTTTGGAGTTGAATAGAGGAAGAAGAAAAGTTTTTTGCATGAGATCTAGGTTCGGAGTTGAATAGAAAAGAGGAAAGATTTTTGACATGAGATTTAGAATTTCGGAGATAGATAGAGGAAGATGAAGGTGTGTAGGTTGCGTGCGATGCCGGGAATGAAAGCTATGTGTTTAAGAAAAAAATATTAAGGGAAAAAATTTAAGGAAAGTACATATAAGAAAAGAAAGAAAATTGGTATATATAAAATTAAGAATTTTCTTTTAACAAAAATAAAAATAAGAAAAGAATGAAAACTTATATAAATAAAATTATGATTTTATAAGTTATTTAAAGAATAATTTGTTTGACTAATAAATATTTATATTAAATAAATAAATTTAAATTTGAGATGTACAAAATAAAATTACATTAAGTAAATTGTACACTTTAATTGTTATTTTTTTTAAAAAAAATATTGATCAATTTTAACTTCGATAAGAGTGGTTTACAGAATGACTACTAAAAGTGTACTGTTTGATAACTGTT
Source organism: Zingiber officinale (assembly GCF_018446385.1). Taxonomy (NCBI): domain Eukaryota; kingdom Viridiplantae; phylum Streptophyta; class Magnoliopsida; order Zingiberales; family Zingiberaceae; genus Zingiber; species Zingiber officinale. Next base: position 91,175,175 of record NC_055998.1, on the reverse strand, counting down.
ATTAGAAATTAGAGTAATAGAAACAGTTAGTAGCAGCGTTTAACATAGAACCGCTGCTAAATGTACCCAATATCAGTAGTTTCAAGATTGCTTTTAATAGTTGAATCATTAAGAGTGGTTTCAGTAGCTGTTTATTCAAATCGATGTTAGAACTATTCAACAAGAGCGGTTGCAAAACCGTTCTAAAAAGGTAAGGCATTAGAAACAATTTAGTTCAAACTGTTTCTATTGTTTGATTTTCAAGAGCGGTGTTAAAATCACTCTTAATAAACTGCTCCTATATGGGTATTTTTTTGTAGTGTGTCTATATAGAGACGTTTGTTTTTTCTACCGGTTTGAGTCTCCATAATTTTTTTCCATTTAAGAAAATTTTCCAAAACCTCATCCTTCGTCTTCATTGTATACACCCAAACTCTTCAGGAAAAATCATCAACAAAGGTAACATAATAGTGTTTTCCTCCTAGAGAAGTTGTCTTGGAAGGTCCCATACATTGAATGAACATAATCCAAAATTCACTCGGTATTATGGATTGTTGTACCAAATTTTACCCTTGTTTTCTTCCCTTTGATGCAATGCTCACAAAAATCTAATTTTCAAGCCTATGCTCTTTTCAATAAGCCTTGATCTATCAGCAATTTGAAGGATTTTTCTCCAGCATGCCCTAAACACATATGTCATAACCTAGTTGATTCTGACTCTTGTTCATCAGTAGAAGTTGTTACGGCTGTTGTCCCAACAATTGTACTACCTAAAAAATAATAAACATTATTTCTATTCTGGATTCCCTTTATTATCACAAGTACACCAGATATGATCCTCATTATCCCATCTTTCACCCTCACTTCGAAACCTTTTGACTCTAAGGTGTAGGATCGTAGATGTGCTAGAGAAAGGAGGTGAATATCACGCGTGGCTTTCACGTTCGTTTCGGAAGACACAGAGTAAGAAATATAGCAGAAAGTAAAGAGACAAAGAGCACAATCGCAAACACCAAGAGTTACTTGGTTTGGAGCCTATGACAACTCCTACTCCAAGGCCCGCACGTGAGAGTGCTTTCGATGGACAATCACTATAAGCTCGAGAAATCTTTACAAGATCAATTACAATTACAAGATTAAAACTAAGTTACCGACAATACAAAGATGTTAGAAAGGAACGTCAATTGTCGGTGTAGCAATTGAGCATTGTTGAAGCGTTTTGTCACAACACACAAGAGTGCAAGTAGTCTGATTTTTGGTTGCCTTGAAGTGCTGGACGAGACCCCTTTTTATAGCCTCCTCAAACTTGATCCAGATCCCCTGATCTCGGGATCAAGTTTTGACTCGACCCGTATCGGTCAACCTTCTAATCTCGTTCTACTGCTTGGATAGAGTTTCTTCCTTCGGTCAACTGATCCCGTTGTTCGATCGACCAATCCCTAGCTCATATGGTCTGATCAACTCGACCACGTCACTGCTTATCCTCGGTTCGGTCAACCGATCTCGAGGTTCGATCGATCGATCCCTCGGTCGAACTCAGTCTGATCTCTGAAAATCTGATCTTGTTGTATTGGGGGTTCGGTCGACCGATCCATATGTTCGGTCGATCGATAAAGGTTGAATCTAACCCTGCAACAAAGTGTTACTCTCCTATAAAATAAAGTTAGACAAATAACAATTAATTAAGTAAAATAATTTTTGACAGCCTTCGGACTATCTGGTTCTGATTTCGGATTTCCTCCAGAAACCCTAGGTCGAACCGACGCCTACTGTTCCCTCACCGGGGAACGCGTCCTCATCTACTCCTCTAATGAGAAGTTACCTATTGCCAAACCGGTCCTCCAGATCGACTGGACTTTTTGCCTAGAGTTACCACCCCCTAGGACCTAGGGTTACCTCTCTCTAGGGGTTTTCATAACCTAGGGTTACCACCCCCTAGGACCTAGGGTTACCTCCCCCTAGGGCTTTCCACCTACCTAACCGTAGCTAGGACTTTTCATTACCTAGGGTTACCACCCCCTAGGACCTAGGGTTACTTCCCCCTAGGGTTTTCCACCTGCCTAGAATCCACTTGGACTTTCACCTAAGACAACTTAGGACTTTCCTACAAGCTTAATCAATCATGTTAGATCACAAAACAACTTAACTTTTGACCCTTTGACATAATCAAACTCAGGTTCGATCGTCTGATGCTTCCCGCATCAACAATCTCCCCCTTTTTTTATTATGGCAATACTGTTTAAAGTTAAGTAAAACATAATAATAAATAAAGGAATTTAAGCATGAGCATAAATACAATCTCCCTTATGCTTCCGCTTTCATAAAAATTATGTTTAACTCTTAACTTTTAACTTTTCCTCCCCCTTTGACATATATTAAAAAGGAGAGAAGGTTGTTTGAAACAAAGGTTTTACCTTTTTCAACAAAGACTTAGCTGAATTTAAGCTTTGAAAATTACTTAGCTAAAAAAAAACTTAGCTAATCTTAAGTTTTGAAATGGTCTTAGCTTTTCCCCCCCCAAAAAAAATTTAGATAAATTTTAGCTTTGAAAATAATTATGTTGTCAAGGACCTAGCTTTCAAAAGAAGTTGATAAAAACTTAGTTTTAATACTTAGCTTTATAGAGGTTTTGAAAAAGGCTTAGTTAAAAGTACACAGCTTAAAAAGGTTTTGATTAAAACTTAGTTTAAAAAATTTGATAAAAACTAAATTAAGTACTTAGCTTTAAAAAAGAAGTTGATAAAAACTTAGTTAAGTAGTTAGCTTAAAAAGCTTTTGATAAAAATACTTTAGCTTTAAAATTATTTTGATAAACACTTAGCTTTAAAAATATTTTGATAAACACTTAGCTTTAAGAATATTTTGATAAAAACTTAGCTTTAAAAATATTTTGATAAAAATATTTAGCTAAATAAATGATTTTTTAAAAAAAAATACTTAAAAATACTTTATCCAAAACTTAGTTTCTGTCTTTTCAAAAATAGTTTAAAAAAATATTAAACTTCCTCTTTCAGAAATATTTTAAACTCTTGAAAAGTTTAACTTTTAAAACCAATATTTAACAAAAAAATAAATAAACAAAAATTAATATTTTAACCTTCCTTTCACTCCCCCTTAATTAATGCCAAAAATATTTGAGGGTCCTAGAGTCCAAGCATGTAAAATAAACATAAAAGTTATTATTTATTTTCCTAATTTTTCATCTCACTCATTCTATGTTGTCAAACATGTTCAGCTTATGAGTATGTGTGAGACGGAGTTAAGTTAAGTTGATTTTATCTTTAACTTTGAAAAATATTTATGATATACAATTATATTTTAAAAATAATTTAAGTTAAATTTGGATTTTAAAAAGACAGAATTTGAGATTTTAAAATATAAGTTTGAATTTGAAAATTTTAAAATGTTGAAGACAAAAGTATTTTAAATTTGAGTTTTAGAATAATTAAGTTTGAATTTGAAAACATATATGTTTGAGTAATTAAATTTTGAATTTTAAAACTTTTTAAACAATATTTAAAAATAATTATGATTAAGATTTTGAAAATTAAATCATTTGAAAATAATTTACTTTGATTAAGAATTTTAGAATTAATTATACTTTTAAAATTAATTATGATTTGAAACTAATTAACTTTTTGAAAATAATTATGATTTGAATAGTTTGAAATTAATTATGATTTGAAAGTAATTATAATTTAATTATGATTTGAAAATAATTAATATTTTAAAATTAATTATAATTTGAATATAATTAACATTTTAAAATTAATTATGATTTGAAAGTAATTATAATTTAATTATGATTTGAAATAATAATTAATATTTTAAAATTAATTATGATTTAAAAATAATTATAATTTAATTATGATTTAAAAATAATTATAATTTAATTATGATTTAAAAATAATTAATATTTTGAAATTAATTATGATTAGAAATTAATTATACTTGTGAAATTAAGATTTTAAAATTAATTATGATTTATTAGATTTTAAAATTAATTATTAATTAAAATGACTTAGTTTAATTTAATTAATTTTTAGTTAACTTAATTGAGTTTAACTAATTTAGGTTTGGTTAACTACTTTATATTTTAAACCTAGGTCCATCCCACCCTTTTTCAAGATTTTCAATCTGGAAACCATAATAATTTTGTGAGATGGTTAATTTAATCTTCAATTTAAATTTCAATCTAAGGATTGATCAACATTTGAGTTAGCCTAAGGTTTAACAGTCAGTTAATTAAATATCTATTTCAATAATTGGCTTCCAGGCTGTGGCGAGGCACTAGGCCTTCTTGGGTATGAGATCATCCACCACTTCTAGACAAAGCTTTTTAAAGAAATTAAATATTTAGTTTCCTTTCTGAAAATCACAGGTCTAACTAATCAAGTGTGGATTAAGCCTAAGTCCTTATCTATCTTAATCTAAGCATGTATAATAAAAAACAATAAAGCAAACATCAGATAATTCTATTTTATGATAAAGACGATCTTTTTGTTGGCTCCCCTGGATCATAGCCTCAATAAGGTCTATGAAGGTAATGAATTTGATCCTTAGGGATCCAATATTGACCAAGTCTAACTTGATTAGTCATATTAGACTTTGGGACCCATGCTTGGACTGTTCTTCTATGTGTTCGATTAACAAGCGATAGATAAGATCTAAACTTACGGTTAGCCTTATATCCAAGTCCAGATCGATTGTATACGACTCTTTGTTTTTCAAGAATCATATCCAGATTCTTAGAACCCAAGGTGAACCGTTCCAATATATCTTTCAATTACTTGACTTGACTTTTCAGGCTGGAATTTTCTTCCTCAAGCTTTTGGACTTAAGTTGAAGTTCCAATCTAACTCGATTCAGTCAAGGAGCTTGGGTTAGTTACTTCTTTAAGGGCTTTGACCTCCTTTTGGAGTGACTTGACTTGGATATTTGACTTGGATAATTTGTGCATTAAATAATTAATTAAATTGTACAATTTATTTACATGAGAAGATCTTACAGTGTTATTTGGCTCTTCGGAAATGGATATGGATATGTGGCTTCTCTCATACTCAGTTTCTAATTCGCTCTCGATTTCAGAGTTAGACTCGAACTCAGTTTCGGCAACGTACGCTTGTACCAGTAGGGCGAGGAAGCTTGTTTGCTTGTGTTCTTCTTTGCCCGACTCTTCCGACGACTCGGACCACATTGCCTTCAACGGTTTCCTTTTTCCTTGCTTTTGGTTCAGACAGTCAGGCTTGTAGTGTCCTTTCTGGTTGTAGCCATAGCATATAACTCTAGACTTGGCCTTTGAGTTTGATTGAGTCACCTTCTTCTTCTTGAGAGCTTTTCGAACTAGTTTGACTAGTTCGATGGTGATTTCGTCTTCGAGATCCGATTCATCTTCAGATTCGAGTTCAGTTCGGTGCTTGATTTTTGGTTCCCTCTTTCTACTTGTACCTACAATCAAAGCAATACCTTGTTCGGTCGGGCACACATTAGTTTGTTCATGAAGTTTGAATTCTGAAAAGAGTTCATCTAGTCTTATTGAGAAAAGGTCCGTAGATACCTTATAAGCATCTACCATTGATGCCCACAAGGTGTTCCTCGGAAAAGCGTTCAGTGCTTACCTTATGACATCGTGGTTCTCCACTTTCTATCTGATCACGTGGAGTCTGTTCAGAATATCTTCTATGCGAGCGTGTAGCTGGCTCGCCGACTCACCTTCCTACATTTTTATTTTATATAATTTATTTAGTATTAAATCTCGTTTGCTTACCTTCGTGTCGGAAGTACCCTCGTGTAGCTCGATTGGTTTATTCCACAACTCCTTTGAGTTGTTGAAGGGGCCGACCCGGTTCAGCTCTTCTTTTGTCAGGCCGCATTATAAGGCTCGAGTTGCCTTGGCCTCATCCTTGATTTTCTTCATTAGACTCGTGTCCCAGTTTTCGCATGATAATAGTTTACCAGTGTCGTCGAGTGGAAGCGCAAGGCCGATTTGGATGATTATCCACATCTCTACCTTGGTCTTCAGATAATACTCCATTTGGTTCTTTCAGTAGCTGAAATCTTCGTCGGAGAAAAGAGGCGGGAGGGCTATGTTGTAGCCTTCTTGATGGGCCATTCAAAAGGAGAAGTCTCGCACACAATAAGAAAAAAAAAAAGAATGTTTTAAGACTTGGTCTTGGATTAGTAGCGTGGGAGGGAAAAAATAGCAATTCACTATTTTCAAAAAATAATAAAATATAAAAAAATATATTATTACAAATTTTGGTAACTGCGATATTTTGCTAATACTAACCAATGGTGAAAAAATGAAAAAGAGTTTTTCAAAAATGATTTTAGAGGGAAAAAATGGAAGGCGTAAGAATCTTTTTTAAGCAAAAATGGTATATAATTTTCTTTCAAAAAGAACCCCCTCTGTTTGATGAGTGGTTTCACCAATTCAGAGTGGCCTAGCTATGATATCAATTATAGGATTGTAGACGTGCTAGAAGAGGGGGGGGGGGGGGGGAATAGCATGCGTGACTTTCACGTTCGTTTCAGAAAACACAGAGTAAGAAATGCAGCGGAAAGTAAAGAGACAAAGAGGACAATCGCAAACACTAAGAGTTACTTGGTTCGAAGCATGTAGTGACTCTCACTCCAAGGCCCGCACGTGAGAGTGCTTTCGATGGGAAATCACTATAAGGTCGAGAAATCTTTACAAGATCAATTACAATTGCAATATTAAAACTAAGTTATCGACAATACAAAGATGTTGGAAAGGAACGTCAATTGTCGGCGTAGTAGTTGAGCGTTGTTGAAGCATTTTGTCATAGCACACGGAGCGCAAGTAGTTTGATTTTCGGTTGCCTTGAAGTACTGGCCGAGATCTCTTTTTATAGCCTCCTCAAACATGATTCAAATCCCCTAATCTCGGGATCAAGTTTTGACTCGACCCGGATCGGTCGACCGATCCCACCTGAATCGGTCAGCCTTCCAATCCCAGTTCTGCTGCTTGGATAGAGTTTCTTCATTCGGTTGATCGATCCCGCCGTTCGGTCGACCGATCCCCAGCTCATTTGGTCCGATCAACTCGGCTCAACCACGTCACCGCTTATCCTCGGTTCGGTCAACTGATCTCGAGGTCGAACTCGATCTGATCTCTAAAAATCTGATCATGCTGTACTGGGGTTCAGTCGACCAATCCAGATGTTTGGTCAATCGATAAAGGTCGAATCTAACCCTACAACAAAGTTTTAGTCTCCTGCAAAACAGAGTTAGACAAATAACAATTAATTAAGTAAAACAACTTTTGACAGCCTTCAGACTGCCCGATTTTGACTTCGGATTTCCTCTGGAAATCCTAGGTCGAATCGATGCCTATTGTTCCCTCACTGAGGAACGCTCCTCACCTACTCCTCTCAGGGGAAGTTACCTGTTGACAGATCGGTCCTCCAGACCGGCTGGACTTTCCGCCTAGGGTTACCACCACTTAAGACCTAGGGTTACCTCCCCCTAGGATTTTCCACCTGCCTATCCGCAGCTAGGACTTTCCATCACCTATGATTACCACCCCTAGGACCTAGGGTTACCTCCCCCTAGGGTTTTTTCAGCTACCTAGAATCCACTAGGACTTTTGCCTAAGACAACTTAGGACTTTCTTGCAAGCTCAATCAATCTTGTTAGATCACAAGACAACTTAACTTTGGACCCTTTGACATAATCAAAACCCAGGTTCGATCATCTGATGCTTCTTGTACCGACATAAGGTTCCTACATAGATGAGATTTCTCATCAAATCTATCATGTAATAAACACCTGTTAAGGTTATGAATGATCCATCCTAGTTCCTCAAGCAAATTGAACCAATCCCATATGTGTTAAGAGGGAAATTATTTGTTGGGTAGACAACTCCATCTTTTAGTTCTTTAAAATCAAAAAATTACTCTTAATTGGGAGATATATGGTGACTACAAGTTAAATCTAGCAACCATGAGCTAGAATTGCCAGTTGATGGTGTAGCAGCAATTGGGAGGTTTGAATCTGCATCATCACACTCAATTATATTTGATTCTACGACAACCTTTCTCTTTAAAGGTTTTCTTTTATTTTTATGTTTAGGATAATCTTTCTTCCAATGCCCTTTTTCTCGACAATAAGCGCATTCATCTTTACTTAATCTGGACTTTGACTTAGATCTCCCTCTCCATCCTTTCTTTTGACTTTGCGAATGACCTCTAACAACAAGAACTTCTGCTTCTACACTTTGTTTCCTTGTTTTTCTTTCTTTCTCAATTCACAACTATACAAGGCAGCAATTAGTTATCTCACTAAGAGACACATCAACCTTCCCATGAAATAGAGTAGTTTCAAGATACTCATTATGACAAAAGGCGAATATGTTCGCCCCCAGCATCCCTGCTAACTAGTCTCAAGGCCAACACGGAGGAGGTAAATCACGGGGCGACTACTAGCCTTTGGAATAGTGACTAGCACATAAGGGAGGTATTTACTTCGGCTTTACCGAGATTCGAACCCCAGACCTCATTGTGGCAACACCTTATACGCTAGCCACTAGACCCATCCGAGAAGACAGTTTCAAGATACTCAAACTCATTAGGAAGTGATGCCATCATCAATATCAGAGCCAGATCTTCATCATTAAAAGTCACATCCATATTCACCAAATCAGTTACCAACTGATTAAAACTAGTAATGTGATCATTCATAGTGGTACCTGAAACATAGTTAAAGTGGAACAATCTCTTCTTAATGTAGAGTTTATCTGACTGCTTTTCTTCAAGAATTTTTCCTCCAATGTCGTCCATAATCTATTTGCAGAAGTTTCTTTAGAAAATGCATACTTCCGCTCTCTAGAAATGCATGATTGAATAGCACCATATGTCATTCTATTTATCATCTTCCATTCTTTTTCCTCAACTTCATCTGGTTTCTATTCTTCAATAACAATGTCTAGGCTCTCAGGGTGTAGCACAGACGGTGGACACATGATATCTCTGGTATAATAGTCAGGGGTTAATTTTTCGGAACTGATGACCTAAGGTTTACCCCACCATGTGTTTATGGCCTATGTACCTATATTTATCTCCCTCTATATCCATAGAACCGGTACTAGGAAAACCACTCTATTCTCTTTCTTTTCAATAGGAATGTCTAGACTATGCTAAAAAAAGGACATTATGAATCTCACTTTATCACATGCTGAAATGACCAGTGCCGATAAAAGTTTCCACTACAAATCTGGCATTAGATATTACATTTCTAGCCAAGATCGAAGACGAAGAAGGTGTCGTCGATGTCATTTTTGCTACAAATTCTAGTTAATAGCTGACAAAATGGAATGCCAATTAGCCCAGAAAATTTCTTTCTGATTAGTTCTAATATGTGGAATTCGGGTTAATATCCACCAAAAATATAATAATTCATAACAATTATACCCAACAATAAATATTAATTAAATATGAAAGAGAACACCAGAATTTAATGAGGTTCGGCTGATTGTGTCTAAATCCTCAAAACACTATCAAACAATGTATCACTAATTTAGGAAATATTATAAAATATGAGAGAAAGAGTTAATTTCCTGAATAGAGGAGGCAGTTACAAATTCCAGACATCAGATGCCACACAAGAAAAAAAGGATAGGAGTCTTTATAAACTTAAGACTCCTTTATTTTCTCAATTCCCAACGTGGGATTAAATAGTCTAACAGTCGATTGATCCTGATTCTTAACGAATTGTGATTTCACGATTACACGGATTTGAAGATTTTTAAGGAATTGTTTTTATTACATATCCGGATCAACAGTTGACAGATTAATTTTAAATTTTAAAATTGAAACTGAGCTGAATAAATTGAAATAATTAAGATTTTAAAAAATAAAATGACTTTTTCAAATTAGCTATAAATTTCTGAATTATATCTATTCGGTTGGTTATTGCTATTTAATCTATATTTTAAAAGCTAAGGTTTTTAGGAGCTAGCTATCATCTAAAATCCTAAATGCAAACTCTAAATGTATATCAAAATAGCTACTCTAGTGGCTAAATGGAGGTCAAATTAACCTCTCGAGGAACATCGATCTTTTCCACAAAACTCAACTCCATATTTCATTCCACTTGTAGCAAGGAACTGAATGTAGCAACATCCAAACGAAGCATCATGAGTAGTCTTTTCAACTTTTCGCGAAATGGTTGAACATTGACTATGAAGCAAGCCATCGTTGAAGTATCAAGATTTGGTGGCTAATGGCTTTCATGCTTTATTCCCTTGTCCCCAACAAGAATCCAGCATTCTTCTCTCAACGTATGATCCTTACTTCCACTGCAATCGACCTAAAATCTAGTCGTAAACATCTTCCAATGTGCCCTTATAGCGCACAGTTTTGGCATGCACACCAATTTTGTCAACGCTATTCGGTAAAAGATTCGATCTTTCTTAGTCACTTTAAGCTTCCTTCCATGGAAATCAAGCCAAAGTCACAAAGATGATAGCAATGACATTCGTGATGAATTAAGCATTTAATTTCTAAGCTTTAGGAGCGAGTCAAACTTAGAGGAGAGGCATTCAATTCCCGCCTTTTTTCTATATGAATCAAGAAAGTTGTGGTCCATGACCAGCTCATTGTGATTCTCCCTCTACTCACTGCAACACAAAACCTTTCGCGAGAGCTACATTGGACTTCAACCCCTCACATGATCCGACAACCTACCGTGTTGTCTTCGTCAAAGTAGTCACCAAACGCAGTCATTGCCTGTGATAGTTGTTGTTGCGGTGGTGGTGGACGATAAACCGGAGTTTCATAGTAGCTGTAGTCTTGAACATAGTATGTGACCGGAGTAGGATGAACTGTCATCGCGTAATATGGTACGGGCACTACAATAGGCTCCATCGGGTAGTAAACTTTGGCTTGTGGCACCATAATTGGACACAAGTTCATATGAGGGATTGCAGTTGCAATTGTTGGATTCGTCCCTTTCATTGCTTCATTAATTGAAGGACCCCCTTTCCCTTTTTTATATTTATCATTATCTTCCTTATTTTTATGATTCTTGCTCTTGCTCTTCTTGTTGGTGTCGGTTGAGCTCTTATCGGCGCCTTCTTTCTCTTTCTCCTTCTCATTCTTGCTTATCCCATCCTCTCCTTGTGGCTTTTGTGCCTTTTCATCCAATACTTCTACACATTTTCCGACCTTCGACAACTTCTTAATAAGAACTCCGATATCAACATTGCTGATGACGGTCACTTTGGGCTGCGTCGGGTGAATCTCTACCCTCAACACACCTGAAGCCATCAAAATTTCTACGAAGTCATATATAATTTCCAAGAACAAAGCAATGGAAATCCATCATACCTTTGATGCTTAAGGCTTTCAACACTTTTCTCTTGCAACCATCACAACAATTAACGAAAACCTTCAGATCAACACGCTGCACGAATGCCAAACTCTTCGCTCAACATAAAGCTACTAGATGGATCTAGCAATAAGGTGAAAGCCGCAATGCTCTAGCTCACCTTTAAATCCACTTCCTTCGCCATACGAAGAACAGGGAAGTCGAGCAAGAAGAGGAGAGAAAGAGAGGAGCTTTTGTGTGCGTTTGTTGGTTTGTTTTCTAGGCCTACGGAGGCTTTTTATATGCATCAAAAGAGGGAATTCTCTCTATTTTAACCTCCATAAGCATCATTCGAGAATGGTTCAACCTAAGTCACACTCAAGTCTTTTGATCCAACAGTTCAAAAGAGACTCTTCGCGGGGAGGCCCTCTTCGAAACTTAATGGGAAGTGGAGATTTATATTTTTTAAGGTTTAGGCCGGACTAATTAATCACCGAGATCAATTAGGATTAGTACTTTGAATTGGTATCGTGTCGCCAAGAAGGTTGTAGAATAGTTGAGGGAAAGTGCAACACAGACTAGCATGAGGAAGAATAAAGGTTTGGCCACTTGCTCCATCCTTTTAGTTGTAGGGTAGGGTTCAAGCTTAGTATTGTGATTCGATGAGATTAGACTATTTTGGATACTAGATTTGTTGAAAAGGATCGTACGTCCTAGGTTATAAAAAATTAATAGTGATATATGTATTTGATTCAAACGAATAGAATACATATTTTAGTTATAAAAATAAATTTAAAACATCAATTCTTGTAAAATTATATTATTCATCAATCGCCCTTTTCAAAGAATTAATGGAAATATAACTCTCGGTTGTTGTCTAGAACAACATGAGACTTGCATGCTCTCTATCTTAAAATTATATATATATATATATAAAAATAGACTTCTAAAATATCCATCTATACTGGGATTCAAATTCTAATTCTCTTAATTGTTTCTCTGGATACTTTACCATTGCATCACACTAATAGGGGGTAAAAACTCTATTAATTTGATAACTAGTTAAGTTGGTGATTAGGATTCACCATCTAACTAATTGGATATTCCAAACTAGATTATACTCTAAGGTTTACGGGATTATTAACTTGAGGCAACATAACATAAGGATGATCGAATAATCCAACCTCCTATGAAGAGCATTGGTCGACCAACCGCTCCACCTGACAAGTACATGCTTAATTGTATCGCATTCGACACACTTGTAAAACAAGGGCATCGGGTGCTCCTTTCCTATACACTTTGATATGCCCTAACCATGATGATCATCAAACGAAAACTATACTTTGCTAATGCCTCTCCGAATCTATAAAAAGACCAATTACACTCTGGATTAAGGCAATGTCAATCGTCTAATTCTCATTATAACAAATTGCTCTCGACTCTCGAATTCATACAAATACTAGAGTGCTCGCATCCATCCGATCTCATGTTTTGAAGGTTAGAGGAAACACCAAGAGCAATTCAAATTCCTTTCTTAATTCCTTTGTGTTCCATAGGTCCATTATCAATGTCTTCCATGAGGTTTCTTCTGCATTTATCTTTTATTATATAACAGAAATTTTTGTTCATTTCTTGGATTGTACAAGTTTCTAATTATGATATTTATCCTATAAACAAGTTTAATACCATTTTCTTGGTGCATGTTTCTTGTGTTGGAGGACAATTTTCATATAAAGTAATACTAATCTTATAATAGAAAATCAAGTAAACATCATTTTTACTTGATGCTATGGATAATGCTAGGTTGGATCGAGCCAGATTGAAACCGGCTAGGTTAAGCTGGATTCCCACCTTAATCTTGCTCGTTGATCTTAAAAATTAGGGAAGCCCAATGGGTTTATTGGGCTATGCAATTACTTTCCTTTTTTAGTAAAAAAATTGGAAGAATAACAGAATGATACAACAAACAGAAATAAGAATGGAGGATGAGAGGTAGATATATACCTTACGTTTCAAATGGTTAGTGGAGTGAAACCAAACCGGCCTTTCTAATTAGATCACCGGCGGCGGCTACCGGGCGGAGCTAGCTTGCGTACCTTGGCCATAGAGGCCTTTCTAGAGCTCGTTAGCTATATCTCTAGCTAATCACAAGCTCGCCTAGTTATGAGTTCATGATTTATCCATGAACCCATGCCGCGAGTTTATAGCTTGATTTCAAGTAGCTAGGGGTGAATAAAAGATTAATTCAAAGTTAGATTCATTTTTTCATAAATTATTTTTTTAAAAAAATCTATATTATTTCGATAAATTCAATTCAATCATGATTTTTAATTTTAAAAATAATGGAGGACTATATAATAATGGACCGAGATAAGTGAAAGAACATGGATGTTCTTATTGTCCACACAAGCTAGCTCTTCTTCCGCATGCTTTCTTTCACTTTTTCTCTCTCGCATTTTGGCAAGTTTCTTTCCATAATTTTACACTGACTTAGCGTCGTGCTAGTGGAGCCGATTAATGCTGACATTCCTTACTTGGCAGGCCACGAGATTTTTGTCGGATAGGAGGCAATCAATTTTTTCATCGATTCAATTTATTTGATTTTTATGACAAAATTTAGTTAATTCCATTTGTCTAAAAAAAAATTGATTTCGATTCATCGGATTTGACATATTCAATTATTAATCAATTCCTCACTCCTTGCTTACAGGTCTATCGTTTATGACGGCAAGCTTGTCAATAGTTATGAGTCGTCTCTTTCGTTTTAACTTTGGTTTACTAATTTTAAAGATAATTTTTTTTTTTTTAATTCATCTACGAAATAAATTTTAAATTTAGAGTATAGATCACATTCAAATATACTTTACTTTCGGCAAAGGGGAGAAAGAAAGAAAGAACTAATTCTATTTTTTACTTTCTTCCACTCTACTCTTCACTCAATTTATTGCTAAGTTCACTCATTGTGTTGACCATAAGGGAGAGGGCGAAGGAGAACCATTCCCATTTCCATGGCTGACCAAACCCTCTCTGGTTCATCCATATCCGGAGCCGTTCTTCAATAATCCCTTTAATTCCCACACATAACAAAGAAAAAACAAACAGAGAGGGACATCGTATATGTCGTGTTGCACCTCACCGTTGCCTCTCGTTTAAATGACACTTGAATTCATTAATTATAAATTAATTTATTAACAATCGGTCTTAAACCTGTTTTGTTATGATATAATATAATTATAGTTAATTAATAAAAAGGTTATGGTTAATTTGTGCAGGTTTTTGTCCTGTGTTTGTTGGCGTGTTGCAGCATCTCCTGGTTCAACACCGTCTGCTTCGTC